>NW_004443937.1:7851518-7867849 GCF_000243295.1 Trichechus manatus latirostris
TGTCATAAAACAATATGTGTACTACAGTTTCATGAGAAAGTATTTGTTCTGTAAACCTTCACCCGAAGTACAATAAAATAAAAAAATATCAGAGCAGAAATAAATGAAACAGAGAATAGAAAAACAATAGAAAGAATCAACAAAACCAAAAGTTTGTTCTTTGAAAGGATCAACAAAATTGACAAACCATTGGCCAAACAGATAAAAGAAAAACAGAAGAGGATGCAAATAACCCAAATAAGAAATGAGATGGGGGACATTACAACAGACCCAACTGAAATAAAAAGGATCATAACAGACCACTATGAAAAATAGTACTTTAACAAATTTGAAAACCTAGAGAAAATGGACAAATTTCTAGAAATATATTACCTACCTAAACTAACACAAACGAAGTACAAAGTCTGAACAGACCCATTACAAGAGAAGAGATTGAAAAGATAATAATTAAAAAAAAAAACTCCCAACCAAAAAAAAAAAGTTCTGGCCCATATGGCTTCACTAGAGAATTCTACTAAACATCTAGAGAAGCGCTTGAACCTGTACCACCTGAACTACTTCAGAACATAGAAAAGGAAGGGATATTTCCAAATTCATTCTATGAAGCCAGCATAACCCTGATACCAAAACCAGGCAAAGACACCACAAAAAAAGAAAATTATAGACAAACATCTCTCATGAATATAGATGCAAAAATTCTCAACAAAATTCTAGCCAATAGAATTCAGCATCGTATATAAAAAATAATAATAATATAGTACAACCACGTAGGATTTATACCAGGTATGCAAAGGTGGCTCAACATTTGAAAATCAGTCAATGTAATCCATCACATAAATAAAACAAAAGAAAAGAATCATATGATCATCTCAATTGAAGCAAAAAAGACATTTAATAAAGTCCAGTACCCATTCCAGATTAAAAAATCTCAATAAAATAGGAATAAAAGGGAAATTCCTCAACACGATAAAGGAGATCAATACAAAACCAACAGCCAACATCATTCTCAATGGAGAAAGGCTGAAAATATTCCCCCTGACAATGGGAACAAGACAAGGATGCTGTCCTAGGCTGGGTTCTCTAGAGAAGCAAAACCTATAAAGTATATAGATATATATAGAGAGAGATTTATATCAAGGAAACAGCTCATGTGATTGTAGAGGCTAGAACATCCCAACTCCGTGGATCAGGGTAGCGGCCTCTCCCAATTCATGTGGCCGCAGAAGCTGGTGAACCCAAGATCGGCAGGTTGGAGAGCAGGGCTCCCGCTCACAGACTGTGAAGGTCGATGAATTCCAAAATTGGCAGGCAAGACTGCAAGGTTCCTCCTGATTCATGTAGCTGCAGGGGCTGGCAAACTCAAGATCAGCAGGTCAGGGAGCAGAACTCTTGCTTGCAGGTTGTGAAGACTGATGAATCCCAAGACTGACAGGTAAGCTGCTAGCTCAAGTCCCAAGAACTGGAAGTGAGATGACAAGAGGCAGCTGCTGGATCCAGAACAAGCCAAAACCTTGGCAAGGTGATCAGGAAGGAAGTAGCCAGCAGAGGGTGGAGAGATGAAGGCTGAGGTGGAGGTGAGACACCACAGGCCCTGCCTCCACCAGTACCACGCAGTAGATTCCATCATGGGGGTGATCACATACCGAATTTCAACAGGGTAGTGATCACAACATTCTACAACTGTCAAAACACTGAGAATCATGGCCTAGCCAAGTTGACATACAATCTTAACCATCACAGATGCCCTTATCACCACTCCTATTTAACCTTGTGCGTAACTCCTAGCTAGAGCAAAAAGGCAAGAAAAAGAAAGAGTAACCAAATTGGTAAGGAAGAAGTAAAACTATCCCTATTTGTGGAGGGTATGATATTACATATAAAAACAAACAAAAAAAGTCTATTGCCATCTAGTCGATTCTGACTCATAGCAATCCAATAAGACAAAATAGAACTGCCCCATAGGGTTTCCAAAGAGCGGCTGGTGGATTTGAACTGCAGACCCTTTAGTTAGCAGCTGAATGCTTAACCACTGCTCCATCCAGGCTCCAATATTATATATAGAGAACCCAAAATACTCCACAAGAAAACTACTGGAACTAATAGCAAGATTCAGCAGAGTAGCAGGATACAAGCTAAACATGCAAAAAATCAGTTGGATTCCTATACATGAATAAAGAGAACAATGAAAATGAAATCAGGAAAACAATATCATTTATAATAGCCCCTAAAAAAAAACAAAATACTTAGGAATAAATCTGACCAGGAATGTAAAAGAGCTATACAAAGAAAACTACAAAACACTACTGAAAGAAGCCAAAAGAGATTTACATAAATGGAAGAACATACCACGCTTATGGATAAGTAGACTCAATATTGTAAAAATGTCAATTCTACCCAAAGTCATCTACAAGTACAATGCAATCTCAATCCAAATACCAACAGCATTCTTTAAAAACAAGATAGAAAAACTAATCATTAACTTTATATGCAAAGGAAAGAGACCCAGGATAAGTAAAGCATTATCGAAGAACAAAGTAGGAGGCCTCACACTACCTGACTTCAGAACCTACTATACAGCTACGGTAGTCAAAATAGCCTGGTACTGGTACAACAACAGACACATCGACCAATGGAACAGAATCGAGAACCTAGATGTAAATACAACCACCTACGGTCACCTGATCAAAGGCCCAAAGTCCATTAAATGGGGAAATGACACTCTTTTTAACAAATGGTGCTGGCAAGACTGGATGTCCATCTGTAAAAAAATGAAACAGGACCCATATCTCATACCATACACAAAAAGTAATTCAAAATGGATCAAAGACCTAAACATAAACCAGAAACTATAAAGATCATAGAAGAAAAATAAGGTCAATGCTAGGGGCTCTAATATATGGCATAAATATGTTATGAACGATAACTAACAATACACAAACACCAGAAGACAAGCTAGATAACTGAGATTTTCTAAAAAGACTTCACCAAAAGAGTAAAAAGAGAACCTGCAGACTGGGAAAAAAAAACTTTGGGCTATGACATATCCAACAAAGGTCTAATCTCTAAAATCTACGAGAAAATCCAACACCTCTACAACAAAAAGACAAATAATCCTATTAAAAAATGGGCAAAGAATATGAACAGACACTTCACCAGAGAAGACATTCAGGCGACTAATAGACACATGAGGAAATGCTCACAATCACAGCTATTAGAGAAATGCAAATCAAAACTACCGTGAGATACCATCTCACCCAGACACTACTGGCATGAATCAAAAAAACAGAATGATGGCGAGGCTGCGGGTAGATGCACTGCTAGTGAGAATGCACAATGGTACTACCATTTTGGAAAATGATATGTCACTTTCTTAGAAAGCTAGAAATAGAAATACCACATGATCCAGCAATCCCATTCCTAGGACTATATCCTAGAGAAATAAGAGCTGTCACATGAATAGACATATACACACCCATGTTCACTGAAGCATTATTCACAATAGCAAAAAGATGGAAACAAGCTAAGTGCCCACCAACAGATGAATGGATAAACAAACTATGATCCATACACACAATGTAATACTACGCAACAATAAAGAACAATGATGAATCTGCGAAACACCTCACAACATGGATGAATCTGGAGGCCATTATGCTGAGCGAAATAAGTCAATCACAAAAGGACAAATACTGTATGAGACCACTATCATAAAAACTCATGAAAAGGTTTACACACAGAAAAAAACAATCTTTGATGGTTATGAGGGAGGGGAGGGTTGGGGAAGGAAAAACACTAACTAGATAGTCGATAAGTGGTAACTTTGGTGAAAGGTAAGATAGTACACAATATTGAGGAAGTTCGCACAATTGCCCAAGGTAGTCATAGAAGCTTCATAGACATATCTGAACTCCATGAGGAACTGAGTTACTAGGCTGAGGGCTGGGGACCATGGTCTCGGGACATCTAGCTCAATTGGCGTAACATAGTTTATAAAGAAAATAGTTTATGGCCTACTTTGATGAGTAGTGTCTGGGGTCTTAAAAACTTTTGAGTGGCCATCTAAGGTGTGTCTACTTGTCCCACCCCATCTGGAGCAAGGGAGAATGAAGAAAACCAAAGACACAAGGGAAAGACTCATCCAAAGGACTAATGGACCACAACTACCACAGCCTCCACCAGACTGAGTACAGAACAACTAGATGGTGCCCAGCTACCAGCACTGACTGCTCTGACAGGGATCACAATAGAGAGTCCCAGACACAGCGGGTGGAAAATTAAGAACAAAATTCGAACTCTGGTCTGACAGAGACTGGAGAAACCTCGAGCGTACGGCCCCTGGACACCCTTTAACTCAGTACTGATGTCACTCCTGAAGTTCACCCTTCAGCCAGAGATTAGTCAGGCCTCTAAAAACAGCAGCAACACGCAGTTCAGCCGTGTATACGAGACTAAATGGGCACAACAGCACAAAAAACAAAAACAGGAAGGCAGGAAGGGTCAGGAAAGCTGGAGGAACAGAAATGGGGAACCCGAGGTCGAGAAGGGGAGAGTGCTGAGGACATCACTGGTTGGCAACCAATGTCACAAAACAATATGTGTATTAATTGTTTAATGAGAAACTAATTTGCTCTGTAAACTTTCACCAAAAGCACACACACACACAAAAAATAAAAAAATCCCTAGTTAACACATCTCTTCAGTTATGTTTTGTACCTGGATCAGGTCAAGATCTTTTAGCCCACAGTAAGAATAAACAGTTTATATTTACAAAAAAGAAAAAGAGAACAAATTTCTTTCCAAGTTAATACTCCAGAACCTTCTTTGCAGGTAGTTTTAGCAGGCATAGTTTGACCTAGAGCATGTCTGAATCCTTGTGATAATATATAATATCAGGTATGTACTTTCAGAGCAATATGGGACTCAGCTAAATTTATGATACCGCAATAAAATGATACAGATTTCAAAAACTATTTCCTGGGTATGGATTTCAAAGGCTACAAACAAAATATGTTGCTTTTTCTTTAATTGTTTACTTTCCCAAATAACTTACAAAGAATTGCTCTGAGATATAATCATCTCTGCCATCTTGGGGACTATGAAGAGACGGTATACCTTGACACAGTACAGAATGGAAGGCCCGGATTTAAAGACATTACACATTACATGGTGCTAAGTTTAGTTACTTCAGAAGACAAATATCTTTGGGGTCTGAGTCATATAGCCTGGCTGCACAGATTTCATCCCCATCACCTGAATGACCACCGTTTGAATCTTGATTCATTTAACAGCATGGGGACCTCATTAAATGCTGTGCATTCAAAAGGTCAACAATCCCTCACACTGAAAAAGGAAAACGAGAAACCCCTCCAGCAAAATGATTGAATAACACCGTAATGTGAGTAAATGAGAAAGTGCTGAGAAGTTCCTGCAGTAAACAGACACACGGCCAAACAACAAAAGCACAAAGAAAGATTCTCTATCATCCAGCAGCATCCAAAAGCAGGTCTTCTGGTTAACCAAAGGTTTGGCTACTCAGAGATTTATCACCTGCTCAGATTTCCAATTTTTTAAGAAATACAATAAAATTAAACACACTCAAAGTAATATACTCTTTCTCTAGTGATTCAGAGTGCTTCCAAATATGGCAGGAACTCAGAAAAATCCAACAAGCCAAATTACTTCTCCACCTTATCTCCCCCCGATCCCGCCCCCTACCGATGCTGAGTTTTCATAAAGTTCTGCCATCAGGAACTGGAAGCCTTGGGAAGGCAACTATGTTGGGCCTCCATGTCATCATTTAAAAAAACAAGGGTTACGGAGGGTCTGGATCCCCCCCAGAGTTAACACAATAATAATATACTGTCTTGGCTAGAAAATTATACCTGAGTAGGGAAAATCCAGTTAGTATTTTCTACAATCACAGTTATTTTTAAATAGATAGTGTTAAGGTACTTTACCATCGTTGAGTTTTTTAATGAAGTTGTTAGAAAGTCAGATTTGAGTAGATGACTTACTCTGTTGTTGGATTAATTAAGTTAATTAGTTAATTAACTCAGAGAAAGTCATTTTGGTGCTTTTCAGTATGTTGACTGTTTTGGGTACTTTCCTGAATACAGTTCCTTTATCATATCTTTGTGGTTTCCTTTAAATTAATATTTAGAGGCTGAAAAATTCAGAGTGGATACAACGGGCAAAAGATATTTCATAAAGTCCAAAAGCAGAGTGTCTAAGAAGTATACAAATGCTAAGTTATTTTTTTTTTCCCAATAGAAATTGTCATATCCATCAAATACAATTTCAAGCCGGCAGCACATTTACTATTGGTCATGGAAACCAAAACTTTTTCTCGTCGTTTTCATGTTAATGACACCTCCTAGGGATTATTCCCATTTAGGAGGTTAGGAGTCATTACGCTTTATTATCTTCATGTCAACAAGTATTATTAGGAATAAGTGAATTAAATATTCAAGGCATTTAATGCATTTATTTACAAATCCCAAGAAAGAATTTACTCATGTTGTTCCATTTGGGTGCATGCTTCATCAAGCATTAAAAAGCCTTATACCACATGCTTTTCACAGTTTGACAGTTCTGTCAGCCTGGCTCTACCCATGTGTATGAATAGGTAAATCTGTGAAGACACAAGGTGAGCTAAAAAAAATCTTGGTTGTTTTCAAATGACTGCACTAATCGCTCCATTTTTGCTTTTGCTGCAAAACCTTCTCCTTGAAGAATTCCAGGATCTCAAGTTGACATGAGATAAAATAAATAAAACAAAAGGCATAGCAACAAATTCTCCTTCTAACATTAGGTCAAGGCCAAATTTCTCATAAATTTGCCACTCAGTTTGTCTTTTATTTTCAAATCTGTGGATGATTTCTTTAAATGAACCACTTAAAAAGGGAGCAAAAAACAATAGCGGGAAGCATCAAAAAGAGATGAGTCTCTAAATCACTGAATAATCTTGGTTTGCCTGTGGAAAGACTGATATGCACAATGTCAACTCATTTTGTATTTCTAAACTTGATCTTGTTGAGTAGGTTGGACACCTGCAAGGCAAAAATTTTCTTTGGCACCTGAGATGTTTTCCAAGCAACATATCAGGCCAGACTGCATCGAATAAAAGGAAAACACTTAACAGTCATTGTCTCTAACTGAATTGCGGAGGAATACTCTCAATAATCTAGACCACTCAATTGCCATAGTAAGCATAGCCTAAAGAAGAAAGGTTGAAAATCATTAATATTTTGTTGGGAGGCAGTGGTGGTTCAGTGGTAGAATTCTCACCCTCCATGAGGGAGACCCCAGTTGATTTCCCAGCCAATGTACCTCATGCGCAGCCACCACTCATCTGTCAGTGGAGGCTTGTGTTTTGCTATGATGCCGAAAAGGTTTCAGTGGAGCTTCCAGACTAAGACTAGGAAGAAAGTCCTGGCAATCTACTTCTGAAAATCGGCAAACGAAAACCCTATGGATCACAACCATCGATTCACAACTGACCGTGGGGATGGCAGAGGATCAGACAGCATTTCATTCTATTCCGTTGTACATGGTGTCACTACTGTCAGGGACCGAATCGATGATAGCTAACAACAACATTTTGTTAAGAGTGGACGTCGTAGAATACTACAGGAACAATGTGCATTCTTACATTAAAAGAAAAATAAAAACCTTGAGCGAAGAGAAAAAACATCAAAATAAAGATGGTTCTAACTGCCAACAGAGATGAGTAGATTTGGGAAATATCTGAGAGGTTCACTAAGATATGTTAGATAAAAGTTGACCACACAGGTTATGAGAAAACCTGAGAATATTCAGGCAAAGAAAGAAGGGAAGTGGAAAGAACCAGTGGCAGATTTCAGGAGGATCTATTTTTCAGTATTGTTTCCCAAATATAACATCAGGAATGTTAGTGATTATTCTCTGCAACTAAGCTTTCCAATGGCTCACTTTGATGTCCTAATGTCTTATTTCCTCGTGACACCTAGTAGATAAATTTCTGAAAACCTCCCTTAAAGATCCACCATAGTGAGCATGTGACACCAAAAGACAGATCTGGAGGGAAATTAGACCTGTAGGTACGGAAACAAGAGTAATCAAGCAGTACATTTTCTGAGCTGGGAATAAGAAAGATTCAAACCACTACTTAACAGGGGCGGAGGCAGCTGGGGCTAGGGGGAGGTTCTTTCCTAGCTCTCGGTGGAGTGAGTGGTGATGGAAGAAAGTAGGGTTTGATAGATTTGTATTGGGAGAGAGAGTCAAGAGTAGAGTAACAAAGGATTTTAGCATATTATGTAGCCCACATACACCCATCAGCATAAGGCAAGTCACATTTGACGTGTTTCTTCAAGCAAGAGGAGACTGTTCAAATTGTAAAGCCTCAACTGATTGGAAGGACAAGGTCATTATTGGTAAAGCGGATGCCCTGCTAAAACCAGAGGGAAAGTAAGTGCTGGTATTCATGCATCCAGTCCTTCACCCCACATATGTCCTAGTCACCTACAGCATTGGGCCAACCCTTTAATAAGAAGGATGGCTGCCTAAATGGAAGAATGAGCCGCAGACCAAAGAGGTCTTTCTAGAGAGCATAGAGGTCCTCTGTTTAACTACAAAGAAGTACAAGACCCTCCCCTGGCATTCTGTCTCTCTCTTATATTCCATAGAAGCACATTCTCCACCTCCACATCATCCATTTCCTCTGCAACGTGGACTCTATAAAAGCTTATAGCTGTGGTTTTCAAACATTAGCATACATAAAAATTACCTGGAGAGTCTGTTATATACTTAGATTCCTAAGCTTCAACCACAGCAAGTCTAATTTAGTAGGTCTTGGATGAAATCCAGGCAGCCCTTGTGGCACAAGTGGTTAAGCACTCGGCTACTAACATAAGGTTGAATGTTCAAACCTACCCAGAGGTGCCTTGGAAGAAAGGCCTGGTGATCTCCTTCCAAAAAGTCACAGCCATGAAAACTCTAGGAGGGCAGTTCTACTCCACAATATATATAGTTGCCATGAGCAGGAATCAACTCAATGGCAACTTTTGTTTTTTTTGGTTGGGGGGAGTGAAATCTAAGAATCTGCATTTTGAATTGTAATTATAAATGATGCTAGGCAGGTAGTCCTTGGGCCTCAATTTGACAAAACGCTGCCCAAAGAAAACCATTCTTCCCTCTTAAAAAGACTCAAGACTCACTCTTGCAAAGTACAGATAATACAGGCAGAGTCTACTTTTTCCAGACTTGGAGTATTAGGAGAAAGAAGAAGACAACAAACATTTGCTTTCATTAATAAAAGATAATTAATGTATGGAATTAGAGTTACATTTGCAAGCCCTGATTTTGGATCACCTAAGCTGACTCTGGAAAAACTGGACTCCTCATGTAATTAACCAGTTGCCTTCAAGTTGACTCCAACTCATGGTGATCCCATGTGTGTCTGAGTAGAGCTGTGCTCCACAGGGTTTTCAGTGGCTAATTTTTCAGAAGTAGATTGTTAGGCCTTTTTTCCAAGGAACCTTAGGTGGACTCAAATCACTAACCTTTCAGTTAGTAGCTGAGTGCATTAACCATTTGCACCACTCAGGGACTCCCTCATGTAATTATTTATGGTGATCATCTATGAGAGGTCCTGTCTGATAAAATAGTGGTGAAAATGAATGGAACTTTGGGAACCACACCTGGTCTTAAGAAAGCCCTCACTGGCACCTCAACCATTCCTATTAGAAAATGTTCACATGTGCAGTGGTCAAATGGATTGTTTTCCTTTCTAGATGAAGAAATTATCACTGGAGATAAGACTGAATTCTAAACTACTGGCATTCTGTTACGATCATGGCATGTCCCGAGCTAATATCACAATGCTGGAAAGACAAGAGCTACAATAATAAGTGTTTTTACTCTATTATCAATAAAAGGGAATTGTCTTCATGTAAATCTCACCTTGGAATTAATTTGACTTCTAGTTTAATGACTTTAAGGAAACCTGTGGCTATCTGACATGTTTCCAGTGGAAAAGCATTAACTGAATTTGTTCATGGGAATTTTATACTATTAAAACAGTGGCAGTTAGGCACACAGCTGTTAAATTATAGAAAAGCCAATAAAATTTTAATTTACATGTTCATACTTCTAGGTACTCCAGGACAGATGGCTCTTGGCTGAGTCTCAGGGCATACCATTAATATCCATCCCTCAATATAACTCTTTTGCTAAATCTGGGTTTCCATATACAGAGCCTGGCTCCCTTAGCTCTGAAGCACTGAGAGGGAGCAGAGAAATGGGTAAGAATGCTTTTAAAATGTGAAAGCTTTTTAAATATGAGGGATTATCCCTCTCTCTCTTTGATGGGTTTATTGCTAGTACCCTATCCTACAGACAGTGTTATTCTGAGAGTCTTCGATTCTGAACTCCTAGAAAATTGAAATTCTACCTTAGACTAGCATTTTTTCCTAAAAGCTTATAATTAATATGCCTTAATGATCAAAATCAGAAACCCTGCTAGGCTGGTGGTTAAGAGTTCAGCTGCTAACCAAAAGATCGGCAGTTCGAATCCACCAGGTGCTCCTTGGAAACCCCATGGGGCAGTTCTACTATGTCCTATAGGGTCGCTATGAGTCGGAATTGACTCAACGGCAGCCTGTTTGGTTTTTTTGGTTTTGGAAATGATCAAAATAAGGAGCCCTGGTGACGCAGTGGTTAAGCACTTGGTTGTTAACAGAAAGGTTGGCGGTTCCAACCGACCAGCTGCTCCGTAGGAGAAAGATGTGGCAGTCTGCTTCCATAAAGATTTACAACCTTGGAAATCCTGTGGGGCAGGTCTACTCTGTCCTACAGGGTCACTAGGAGTTGGAATCGACCCGACGGGAGTGGATAATGATCAAAATACCCTAGACTCTTTTCCTTTCCACAGCTCTTATCTAGACAAGTAAGTTCATCTCTAAAGCAGGAGATTAGAGAGAAATAAATATCAGCTGTGAACATCAACCGTCAGTGGAATATCTCACTTAGCTATGACCTACTGATCACCAGGTCTCAGACTTAAAGACAGTCTGATCCTGCTATTTCACCTACAGAGTGAGTTCAATACCAGTTGACATTTTCCAAAGCCCATTTGTACCTCTTTTCCCTCTAAAGTACTTCTCTAAGGCAGGTAGAGCAGAAAATATCATTCATAATGGAAATACAGGAAAAAGACCAAAAGAAGGGATATGCTTTATATAAGCTGTTAGTGGTAGAACTAGGTCTGGAACTCAGATATCTTAGATACCCGGTGTCTCCCTGCCAGCCCTGGACAAAGTTCATTTTGTTCCTACCTGATTGTATTCTGGTCATAAAAGCTCTTTGTCCCTAAGGTCTGTCATTAAACAAGCATTTATTGAGCATGGAATCCCTGGGTGGTGCAAAGGGTTAAATGCACTAGACTGCTAATCAAAAGGTTGGCAGTTGGAGTCCGCTCAGAGGTGCCTCGGAAAAAAGTCCTGGAAATCTACTTCTGAAAAATCATCCATTGAAAACTCCATGGAGCACAATTCTAGCCTGACACACCTGGCGTCACCATGAGCCAGAGTTGACTTGATGGCAATTTTTTTTTTTAATATGCCAGACACTTTGTTCAGCCATACGGGTTAAGACCTCTTCCTGTTTTCAACTTCTCCTGTCTGAGAGGGTCATAGTATCCTCATCTGTGTAAAGCAGGGGATGAACTAGATTTTCTCTGAGGGTCTTTCCAGCTCAGACCAAGCCTATGATTGGGTTTTAATGCATAACGAGAAGAAGAGACAAGTTCCCCAGGTCATAATCAGAAAGTCTGCCTAATCTATTCTTATCATTATTTCCAGAGAAATTGGGAGAACCAGGCACACTTACCTATTTCTAGTAGCTTAATAACTTCTACATTATGTGAAACGTTGGGTTGCTTAATGATCTATCATAATAAAGGGTATGCTTGTACTGACCATTCGTCATGCTGCTGACTTGAAATCATTTATTTCTCTTAGTCACTATGTTACTGCCCAGGTCTGTACTTGTCCTGTTACATAAATCAGCATTTTAAATAGGAAAGAAATCAAATTCCTGTTAATTGCAATTATTTTTTGAGACAATTTCCCACCAGGAAAAAAAAAATCCAACAAAAAGCATATGTAGTCTGGTTTCTGACTCATTTGTATCTACCAAATCGTTTCAGCAAAAAGTTGCTCTAACATCATTCTATCTTGATGATGATATTCATTTGTATATAACAGAAAAGATTAAAATATTTTTACCAGTAAAATGCATGAGAATGAAAGCCTTACTCTAACATGTTTGCTTGGAGCCCTGGTTGCACAGTCGTTAAGAGCTTGGCTGCTAACCAAAAGGTTGGCAGTTTAAATCCACCAGCCACTCCTTGGAAACCCTATGGGACAGTTCTACTCTGTCCTGTAGAGTTACTGTGAGTCAGAATAGACTCGACGGCAACGGGGTTTAATATATTTGCTGCAGTGTAAGATTTGGCTTCAGAAGTCCAACTGGTACTATCAAGATTTATCACCTACATTGTAAAGTACTCTTTACTTGTTGAAGTACTTCCATGGTTTGCCTCTCAACAGATCCTCATCACAACGATAGGAAGGAAATAGGGCAAGTTGCAGGTGAGGAAGCTGCATTATGTACATAGGATATAGTGAACAGTCTGAGATCTTAAATCAGGTCAGTGACAGAGATAGAAATCAGTCCCAGCACCCCTAACTCCTAGTCCAAGGATGTTTACATTCCACAGTGCTTTGATTTTACCCAAAAGTGGGTGGGTGTTTACAAGAAGCCACAGCAGTGTTAGCCTCTGGGCTTTGACCCAGTTAAAACCAGTTGCTTTCGAGTCAATTCCGACTCATGATGACCTCATGTGTGGTACATATGGTTAACTTGCTTGAATGTCAACTGAAAGCTTGCAGGTTTAAGTCTACCCTGAGGTGCTTTGGAAGAAAGGTCTGGCGATCTACCATTGAAAATCCTACAGAGCATAGTTCTACTCTGACCCAAATGGGGTCTCCATTTGACACAGTACTCCCCATGAACGGGTGGTTCCTACCTTTCATCTTCCCTGTTCTCACTGCATCATCCAACTGGTTCAAATTATAGAACTGGGACATCGGCAAATCCGATTAAGACGCTTAGAATCTCAAGCAATACCAAGGTTATGGTGCACACGTTAACCCAACCAAATGGCAATCCAAATACTAAACCAGAAAAGAAGTATGAGAACATCCAAGACCATTCATGGGTTTTCTAGAACGGCAACTTGGATGCTTTCTTTTACATATTAAAAAGTTTCCAAAGAACATTTTCAAGGGATTCTTCTGCTTAGTAGGTACTCTTAGGCATGGGCCCATTGGGGTATCAAAATCAGAAACATGGAAGTTAATGGTAAAGACACATACACACCACAAACATACATACATACTTCTCCTCACCCTACCCATACCCAGAATTCACAGAGGGGGCCTCTGCCAACCTAGGGCCCCCTCAGGCCAGTTCCCTACAGGGGTCTGTTGTCAGATCTGAGGAAATGCTTCCAAGAAGAAAGCAAAGATAAACCACTGCTCCCCTGAGGACCCACGCTGTTGTTTCTGCTTTCTTCCACCAGGGCTAAAAGCCCAGGTGCTCTTCTAACTGAGTCAGAATCATTTAGCTCATGAATAATCCTGTCACAACTAGTGACCCACTCTACTAGAATCACTCGTAGTTAATACAAGTGTAAATTTAAGAACTTGATGGAGTCCAAGCCTAGCTTCCTTGCTGGGGATGGCAGTGACGGTGGTGAAGAGTCATAGGCCCAGTAAGTTGATAATAAATATGCACCTGAAATTACTAGCGGGAGGGTAAAATTCCCATTGTGCCCATTTACTCAACAATTGTTCTTTCCATTTGCAAGTTAGGTTTAAAAGGAACAATTTGCATTTCTAATCCCAGCGTCTCCAGCCAGTGACAAGATTTAAATTCCATATCAAACTTCACTTTGGCAACTGTATATTATCCTGTCTTAACTCTTCGATTAGACATTTAGTTATATATCGATTTCCCTGGCAGTTGTTAATTCTGTGACGGCAGAGGGAAGGCCAAGTAACGTATTGCTGTGCAGCCGCCATTGTTTGCAGTTCCGATTTGCTCATCTAGACTTGCAAATTATACGCCAGTTTATGGTGGCAGCCAGCCATAATCGCCCAATTATGTTTAAATTCATAGTACAGACTTTAACAGAAATTATTCATGCTTTACTATGGAAGATAGCTGGGGTCACAGCTAGCCACTTTCTTTGTAAATAAGCAAGATAATAACTGGGCAGCAAATGTAAATGATAGCCGCTGTATATTTTAAGCAGCTATGGTGTCTCTGCTAAAACAACACTTTAATCTAAATTATGTTTCATCTGAAAACAACGATATTGAGCGTGAGTCATTTTAGCCTCTGTCCCCGTTTGAAAAGAGCTGATTGTGTAGTATGGATTCCAAAGACCTACGTGTAGTTAAAAGGCCAGAGCTAATCCCTGGAGCCATCAGGATACTTACCTTACCAAAAAGCACTTTCTCCACAGCCTGTGCTAGCTCCATGAAGTTGGGCACTGTCAACTGCATGACCTGTTGAAATACAAGGTTTTTACACTGGAGAACAGGGAATGGATCTATTGTAACCGCATTGCCATACTAGCAGAAACTAGAGTCTTGTGAGTTTGAGAAAGAAGCTTTTTCTGCTTTCCCTTTATTCTTTTACATAACAAAAATTTGTCATTTTAACCATTTTTAAGTGTATAATTCAATGACATTAATTACATTCACCAGGTTGTGCAACTATCACCACTATCTATTTCCAAAACTCTTATATCAGCCCAAACAGAAACTCAGTACCCCTGCAGCAATAGCTCCCCATTCTCTCCGTCCCCCAGACCCTGGTAACCACAAATAGACTTTGGGCTCTATGCATTTTCCTATCCTAGATATTTCAGATAAGTGGGGTCATACAACATTTGTTCTCTTGTGTCTGACTTATTTTACTCAGCATGTTTTCAACTTTCATCCACGTGGTAGCATGTATCAGTACTTCATTCCTTTTCTTGGCTGTATTGTACTCCACTGTGTAAAGCACATTTTGTTTATCCATTCATCTGTTGATGAACATTTAGGTTGTTTCTACCTTTTGACTATTTTGAGTAATGTTGCTATGAACATTGTAGGATAGAAAGGTTTTAACCCCTCCTGGCTCTCACTTTCCACTCTAGTGCTTATGCTTGGACCAACCTCACCCCTTCTACCTCCTCACTGCATCCCCACCATGTTCACTTCTGTGGGTCAAACCCCATCCTGGGTTCCTAGATCAATCATGACCTGAGGATGGAACGAGGGAAGAGTTGACCCCAACCTCATCCTCTAGAAGGCAGCACCTTCCTCTGTTACTCTCTGCCCCTGCCAGAGCAAATGGTGCTGAACTGATAGCATCACAAGATGGAAGACCTGGATCCCTGAAAGAGCAAAAGGAGAAGAACTTCCACTTACTTGTGCTAAGCTTTACCTGAGCAAAAAATATACCTCTTTTTTGTTAATCCACTGAGATTTTGGATTTATTAGTTACTAACAAATTATAAAATACCACACTCCTCTTTCCCTGGACCCCCACCAAGCACCATCATTTAGCCAGCATGACAGATGCACTATCATTCCAAATGCCAATCCTACCCTTTACAATCTTCCTCCAACATTAGTCTTCCTTTTCCTTCTGGCAGCTTTCTACCACCCATTGAAATGTTGGCTGTCCCTCCACTGTGTGAAGGGGTCGGTAAGAAATGACATGAATCAGTGCTCTTGGCTGTGTCCCAGCAAGCCTGCTGCAAGTACAGCTGGTCTTAATTGATGGAGCAACTTACTGAGTCTCTAAATTAAAATATTCGATTTGAGCCACATGACATGGCAAGAGCAGCCTGACCCCTCTCTGGAGCTCAGAGGTGGTGACATCAGAATATAGTCAACAGCTGGTAAGTGCATCTGTTCTGTAGTTAAGATCCTTCCTCGTCCTCCAGGAAATGGTGTCAAAGCTTTGACTTGAGACACAGGGCTGATAAAATATTAATTGCAATCATGTAGGAGGAGGAGCAAAGTACAAACTGCTCTGCTCACCTTGTTCCAACTTCAAGAAGGCAGCATCTGAGGGTTGATGGCTCTATTAGCATTCCTACTGTGCCTTCCAAGGCTGGGACATTTGTACAACTCTCTCCCTCAAACACACTGCTAAGAGAAAAAGGTGCTCGGTAGGTAATAGAAGTGGGGTTCCCAGAAGGTGATAACTTATAGAATCGGGGGGGGGGG
>NW_004443937.1:7867949-7880947 GCF_000243295.1 Trichechus manatus latirostris
GGGGGATGTTATACTTGCAGAGCCCAGATTATTATGCTTTCTACATTAAGCCTGGCTGGACTGAATGCTTATTACCCAATTCTATCAAACACAAAGCACCAAAAGGCATATATTCTTAAAATATGTTCCCTCTGAAAGTGTCCATATGAAGATACTTGCTGGACTAACTTGTAAGCATTTTTCCCTTTAGTATACCAATAGATGGTTAAGGAATTGGCAGGTGTAACTCTGAAAAGGCAAAGGAGAAATTCTCAGTATAGCTCTGCTAGTCCCTTCACCCTTGAGTTAGAAATGAGCCAGGTCTTCTGACGGAAGTCCTCTGACTCTCCCCTATGCCTCAGTCTGGTGTTACTGTAGTCACACCCTTCCTATCAATAAAATAAAGACAGCAAATACATGGCATTTGAGTGGACTTTCTATCTACAACCATGTCACATCTAGCTAATCAATCCCAGCACTCATTCTCAAACAAGTTCTCCTGATAGCCCCTAATAATTGGCAAACCAAAAACAAAACCAAACAAAACCAATTGCCACTGAGTCAATTCTGGCTCATGGAAACCCCACGTGTGTCAGAGTAGAACTATTTTCAGTGGTTGATTTTTTGGAAGCAGATCACCAGGCCTTTCTTCCATGGCACCTCTGGGTGGGCTCCAACCTCCAAACTTTCTGTTCGCAGCCAAGCACATTAACAGTTTGCACTGCCCAGGGACTCCAGTAACTGATCAGGGTCAGTAAAAGAGCTGAAATCAATTGGTCATCCAGGTACTAGATGCTGTACTTAATTTCTGATAATCTCTGCTTAAAGCTATCCCACTAGCCCCAAGCCCCTTCCACAGTCTCTCTGGAGTCAGATTGCCTTGTGCTCTATCCACCTTCATTACTCGCAGCTATGGTGCCTTGGAGAATTCACTTGACCTCCCTGACCCTCTGTTTTACTATGCATAAAAATGAGAAATAATAAAATATTACTTATGGTGTGATTGGAAGGGTTAAATAAGATAACGTGTATGAAAGTACATAGCACAATGCCTGCACATAGTAGGTGCTCAATAAACATGGGTTCATCTTATTTTCCAGCATGAAAAGCATTCAGACAAGACCCAAGGACAAAGAGGACTTGCTCTCTGTTTTTATTATTCTTACTCCCCCATCATATTACATTTATTAAGTAGAAGCATAGATTTTATGACATATGTCATAGTTAGAAACATGATTAACTCTGGTGGTGAAAATATGAAGGCATACGTGTGAAACGATTTTTCAAACTATTAATTTATACTTCCAACAACATTGACACAGAAAGCTGGTTAAACCTATAAGGTTTCATATTTAGCAGTTGTTGTTAGTTGCTGTCAAGTTGGTTCTGACTCACAGGGACCCTATGTACAACAGAACAAAACACTGCCCAGTCCTGTGCCATTCTCACCATCGTTGCTATGTTTGAGCCCATTGCTGCAGCCACTGTGTCAATCCATCTCACTGAGGGTCTTCCTCTCTTTCACTGACCCTCTACTTTGCCTAGCATGGTGTCCTTCTCCAGGGACTGGTCCCTCCTAATAAAACGCCCAAAGCACACAAGAGAAAGTCTTGCCATCCTCTTCTAAGGAGCATTCTGGCTGTACTTCTTCCAAGACAGATTTGTTCATTCTTCTGGCAGTCCATGGTATATTTAATATTCTTCACCAACACCATAATTCAAAGGCATCAGTTCTTCTTCAGTCTTCCTTATTCACTGTTCAGCTTTTGCATGCATATGAGGCAACTGAAAATATCATGGCTTGGATCAGGCACATTTTAGTCCTGAAAGGGACATCTTTGCTTTTCAACACTTTTAAGAGGTCTTTTGGAGCCAATTTGCCCAATGCAATAAATACATGGTTTGATTTTTGGACTGCTGCTTCCATGAGCATTGATTGTGGATCCAAATAAAATGAAATCCTTGACAACTTCAATCTTTTCTCCGTTTATCATGATGTTGCTTATTGGTCCAGTTGTAAGGATTTTTGTTTCTTTATGTTGAGGCATAATCCATACTGAAGGCTGTAGTCTTTGATCTTTATCAGTAGGTGGTTCAAGTCCTCTACACTTTCAGCAAGCAAGGTTGTGTCATTTGCATATTGCAGGGTGTTAATGACTCTTCTTCCAATCCTGATGCCTCGGTCTTTTTCATATAGTCCAGCTTCTAGGATTATTTGCTCAGCATACAGATTGAATAAGTATGGTGAAAGGATACAACCCTGACTCACACACTTCTTGATTTTAAACCATGCAGTATCCCCTTGTTCTGTTCCAATGACTGCCTCTTCGTCTATGTACAGATTCCTCATGAGCACAATTAAGCGTTCTGGAATTCCCATTATTTGCAATGTTATCCATAAGCTGTTGTGATCAACACAGTCCAATGTTAAACGATGTCAAAAGTTCCTGCACTTTAGATATGATAACAGAAGCATAAGCAGCAAAAGACAAAATAAATAGGACCTCATAAAAATTAAATAGTTTTGGTCATCAAAGGACTTTAGCAAAAGAGTGAAAAGACAACCTACAGACTGGGACAACATTTTTGGGAACCCTATATTCAATAAGAGTCTAATACCTAAAATATATAAAACACTTCTACAGCTTAACAACAAAAAGACAAACAACCTAATCAAAAAGTTGGCAAAGGACTTGAACAGACATTTCACCCAAGAGGATATTCAAATGGCCAACAAGCCCATGAAAAGATGCTCAATGTTATTACCCTTTGTTTTTGTTAGTTGCTGTTGGGTCGGCTCTGAATCATGGTGAATCCATGTATGCAGAGGAGAATTGCTCCATTGATGTTTTCAAGGCTTTGACCTACCTGAAGCAGATTACCAGGCTGTCTTTTGAGGCTTCTCCAGGTGGGTTCAAACCGCCAGTCTTTAGGCTAGCAGTCCTGGAGTGCTTAACCATTTGCTCCACCCTGAGAGATGCAAATCAAAACTGCAATGAGATACCACCTTATCCCCATTAGTATGACAATGATCAAAATAATGGAAAACAATAGGTGTTGGTGAGGTTATGGAGAAACTGGAGCCCTCATCCATTGCTGGGGGGAATGTAAAATGGTACAGCCATTTTCCAACTATGGAAAACAGTTCGGCTGTTCTTCAAAAAGTTTAACATGGAACTGTCATAGGACCTAGCAATCCCAATCCTCGGTATATACCCAGAAGTGAAAGCAGGAACACAAACAGGAACCTGTAAACCAATGTTTAATGTAGCACTTTTCACAATAGTGAAAAGGTGGAAACAACCAAAATGTCCATCAACAGATGAAATAAAATGTGGTATACACACACAACGGAATATTATTACTCAGTTATAAATAGAAACAAAGCCCATAACATGGATGAACCTTGAAAACATCATGCTGGGCAAAATAAGTCAGTCACAAAAGGACAAATAGCATATGATCTCACTTCTATGAAACAAGCAAATAGCTAGAATTCAAAGATTATTAGTGGTTAGCGGGGGTGGGAGAGAGGGAGAATGAGGAAGTTTTTGCTTAGAGGACATTGAGTTTATGTTCGTAGTGGTGGAATTGAGACCAGCTAGGGACAGAAAAGGCCTTAAGCAACAAGTTATATCAGTTAAAAATTTTTCTAGAAGAAGAATGGTATCAACAACAAAACATTGTTTACCTGACTCGCGGTTAAACTCTAAACTGCTTCCTCCTAATCTTTCCGCTTGCAGCTCTCTTTCAGATCAACCAATTAAAACCAGAATCCTGGGCATGCGTCGTAAGAGACGAGGTTGACCGCCAGATGGCCCCATCCCATAATAAGTATTGCCTAGGAACCAAAAGACCCTTGCCAAGGAATCAAAATCATCGGACTTACGTCATCGAGCAGTGACTGAGCCCATTTCAGAAGCGAGAAGTCTGTCAGCCACTTCCGTGCCATAATCCCAGCCTGACCCCTTTTTGAACATGTATGAAATTAATGAATATGTATGACTTCTCCTTTCTTCCATTTACAAAACTTCCTCCAGTCCTTCATTCGGTGAGACAGTACTTTGGGAGCGATACCCCTATCTCCTTACTCGCTGCAAGTAATAAACTACACCTTGCTTTAAATCCGCTCCACTCTTAGTTATTCTTACAAGCAGCAAACCCACTGTGTTCGGTAACAGAATGATTTGGAAAAGGATAGCAATAATGGTAGCACAATTTGAAGAATGTAATCCATGTTACTGAATTGCACGTGTAGAAATGGTTGTGATGGCTTATGTTTTATTATGTATATTTTCATCAGAGTGAAATAATAAAAATAAAGTTCCTGCATTTTCTTTTCAATACAAGTTAAGAAGCTAGAAGGCATTTTGGTACCTGTCTAGTTTTACATTAGCTATCCTGGGAAAAAACTGAGGGATAAAGAAAATGAGCCTCATGTTTTCCCAGAAGAACAATAAAGAGAATTTAGAGCCTGCAGAACCTTACCTGGAGCACTATAGGTTCCAGAAAAATAGATTATCAAAGTTTAGCATTGAAATGGGAAGAGAATGAGCAAGCCCACAGGCCTGGCTATCCGAGGGATTTGACAGAGGCCCCCTGAGCAACAGATGATGTCAGCAGTCTTGAACCAACAGAAAATCCCCGGCACCATGGTGGACACCAATGAGCACAATGTTCTGGAGGTTGGTATGAGCCAGGTGGGTTAAGACATGAAATTACTTGTTGCGGTCTGATAGGCATTATAGGGAATGAATTCTATGGACTGCTCGTCATAGCCTTTAGGATAAAGTCCATGCTTCGACAAGACCCTCCATGACCTAATCTCTCTGTTTCCTCTAGTCTCACATCTTAACCACTCTCAGCTTCAAAACACAGCAGCTCCAGACTGCTTGCAACTCTGTGCATATATACCATGTTGTTCCTTCTCCCTGGTCTCTGTTCATGCTATGGCCTCCATCTGGAAGGAGTCCCTCCCCTCCTCCCACTAGCCTCCTCTGATTATCCTGCTTGACTTCCTGTCTGTTAAATTTCAGTTACCTCAGGAAGGCTCCCACAAGCTGTTACATGCTCTTCTCGTGTGCCCGGTAACACGCTGAGCATTAGCTCTTTCATTGCACTTACCATCCTGTTTTCTAAGTTTCTATCTCTGAATTTGTCTTCCATTATAGACTGTAAGCAACAAGGGGCAGGGATTGTGCCTGTGCCTGTCAGAGTTGAATTTTGGAATCAACTCTACGGCAACTGGGTTCGGTTTAGCAGTGTGCTAAGGAGCCCTGGTGGCACAGTGGTTAAGTGCTAGGCTGCTCACCAAAAGGTTGGCAGTTTGAACCCACCAGTGGCTCTGTGGGAGAAAGACCTGGTGATCTGTTTCCATAAAGATTACAGCCTAAGAAACCCTATGGGGCAGTTCTACTCTGCCATATGGGGTCACTAAGAGTCGAAATAGACTAGATAGCTCCCAAAAACAACAGCAGCACTGTGCTTGGTGCAGAGTATGTATAAAAATAGTTACTGGATGAATTAATAAGTGAAGGAGTGAATGAATAAATACATAAATGAATGGTGTGTGTATGTTTCAGACGTGGGAACTGGGAAAGGGAAGGAAACCTTAATTTATAGACCACCTAATATTGTTCTTGCCTTCCATGCAGGAGACCCAGGTTCGATTCCCAGCCAGTACACCTCAAGCATAGCCACTAATTGTCTGTCAGTGGAGGTTTGCATGCTGTTCTGATGCTGAACAGGTTTCAGCAGAGCTTCCAACTAAGATGGACTAGGAAGAAACGCCTGGGGATCTACTTCCGAAAAATCAGCTAGTGAAAACCTTTCTGATCACAACAGTCAGATTCTGTTGTGCATGGGGTCACCATGAGTTAGGAGTTATGAGTCAGCAGGGGCCAACTCCACAGCAGCCAACAACAACAAAATATGCACTCTGAAACAATGGGGCCCTGATCATTTGTGGGGCCCACGCACAGATATGAAAGCATCCAGGTGACAATGTGTTGTAAACCCTTACTTAAGACGGGGTTTCTAGGCTGGCGTTTTCTCCACCAGCCCTCCCATCCCGCATCTGACCTATCTGGGCCTGAGTGTGATCCAGTTTCTTTTCCCAGAGATCTCCTTAAACTCACATTTACTTTTTTTTTTTTTTAACCTCTTTAGATATGGAAAAATTCCCAATGCTCAGTCAAACACTAATCATATTAGACTGTTTGTCACTTCAGTCAACACAAGCGGGAAGCTATGCCTACCACAGGCACAGCTTCCCATCAAACCCGACAACACTCAGCTGATAAGAAGTGACACAAGACGCTGCTAAACACGTGTGTGCCACCCACTCTTTGGTGCTGCATGAGATTTAGCTGAAAAGCATTTTAGGAGCAGGTAGAAAAGGAAGATTGTTTCCTAGAATTTGTAGTTGGAATGCAGAAGATAGGTTGCTTTTGTTTTGTTTTGTTTTGTTTTTTGAGTCATTAAGCCCCTTCCTCTTCCTTCCTTGTCACAACAACAAATAAGTTACAAATGTCAAACTCACAGTGCAATCTTGCCTTCCAAGGGAACCAGTTGATCACTTATGACATACAGGAGTCCATATAAGACTTACATGAGATAGAAGAATGCCTATTTTACAGCTCCTTAAAAGCTTATCAGTTCAGCCTATTTGCTACAGCGCATACTTTCTTTCATTTGTACACTGAACAAGTATTTGCTGAGTGCCCACTTGTGCAAAATATTGTGCTTGGTGGCACAAACCGTTCGTGCTCAACTGCTAGCCTCAAGTTTGGTGGTTTGAACCCATCCGGCCATATCATGGAAGAAAGGCCTGGGAATCTGCTTTTGTTAAGATTACAGCCAAGAAAACCCTGTGGAGCAGTCTACTCTGTAGCACATGGAATTGCCATGAGTTGGATCTACAGAATGGCAACTAACAACAATAGGCCTTGAGGACACAATGAGGTCAACAGGGAAAGAGGATGACAGGACTGGATGGGCAAATTGACTTCCAAAGTTAAAGCTGATAGGATTCTAAGAGAAACCCTTACTTGACAACTTTTTCAGTGGCTACTTCTCCCTTTAACTTTGTGATTCAGGACAGGACTTGCAACCTTTGTGAAGGGAGATGCCAAGTTTATGTTCTACCTTTCTTGAGAGATGAAGTAGAAGTAGGGATCACACACTTGTTCTTGAAAATAATCAGGAATCTTTGCCCAAGATATAGCAAAGACTGCCTCATTCATTAATGAAAAATAAAGCTTCCATAGTAACCCTGGCCCAGAATATTCTGGTAAAAAAATGAGGAGAAACAAAAAGGTAAATAAATGACTTTCAGGAGGTTTAGAGAATTTACAATAATTACAGGAGCTGGAAAGCTAAACAATTAAGGTATAATAAAATTAGCAATATTAATAATAAAATGATGTTTTATCTTAACATCAGATATCGTCTTGGGGAGAGAATTAAAATTGTGGGAGAAATCATTAACAAGGACTTGAACAGGTTGTACAAGTCTAATGATTTGGGACTAGGATGTCTAAAGAGGGCAAAAGAAAAGGGAAAATAAAAAAAATTTTTCTTCTGAGTAGGATAAGGCAGGGGAGACAAATGAGGAGAAGACAAATGGGTTACGTAGTTGCTAAACTGGGTGTCAAGAGAGCCAACTGGTCAAGGGTTGGCTCAAAAGAATTTTGTTGTTGTTGTTAGGTGCCGTCGAGTCAGTGTCAACTCATAACAACCCTATGCACAAGAGAAGGAAACACTGCCCGGTACTGTGCCATCCTCACAACCGTTGTTATGCTTGAGCCCATTCTTACCGCCACTGTGTCAATCCATCTCCTTGAAGGTCTTCCTCTCTTTCACTGACCCTCTACTTTACCAAGCATGATGTCCTTCTCCAGGGACTGGTCCCTCCTGACAACATGTCCAAAGTATGTGAGACGTAGTCTCGCCATCCTTGCTTCTAAGGAGCATTCTGGTTGTACTTCTTCCAAGACAGATTTGTTCGTTCTTTTGGCAGTCCGTGGTATAGTCAATATTCTTCAACAACACCATAATTCAAAGGCATCAATTCTTCTTCAGTCCTCCTTATTCATCGTCCAGCTTTCGCATGTATATGAGGCGACTGAAAACACCATGGCTTGGGTCAGGCACACCTTAGTCTTCAAGGTGACATCTTTGCTTCTCAACACTTTAAAAAGGTCTTTTGCCACAGATTTGCCCAATGCAGTGCATTGTTTGATTTCTTGACTGCTGCTTCCATGGGTGTTGATTTTGGATCCCAGTAAAATGAAATCCTTGACAACTTCAATCTTTTCTCTGTTTATCATGATGTTGCTTATTGGTCCAGTTGTGAGGATTTTTGTTTTCTTTATGTTGAGGTGTAATCTATACTGAAGGCTGTAGACTTTGATCTTCATCAGTCAGTGCTTCAAGTCCTCTTCACTTTCAGCGAGCAAGGTTGTGTCATCTGCATAATGCAGGTTATTAATGAGTCTTCCTCCAATCCTGATGCCCCGGTATTCTTCACATAGTCCAGCTTCTAGGATTATTTGCTCAGCATACAGATTGAATAAGAATGGTGAAAGGATACAACCCTGACGCACACCTTTCCTGACTTTAAACCACACAGTATCCCCTTGTTCTGTTCAAATGACTGCCTCTTGATCTATGTACAGGTTCCTCATGAGCACAATTAAGTGTTCCTGAATTCCCATTCTTCCCAATGTTGTCCATAGTTTGTTGTGATCCGCTCAGTTGAATGCCTTTGCATAGTCAATAAAACACAGGTAAACATCTTTCTGGTACTCTCTGCTTTCAGCCTTGATCCACCTCACATAAGCAATGATTGCCCTCATTCCATGCCGTCTTCTGAATCTGGCTTGAATTTCTGGCAGTTCCCTGTTGATGTACTGCTGCAGCCTCTTTTGAATGATCTTCAGCAAAATTTTACTTGCGTGCGATTTTAATGATATTGTTAGAAAATTCCCGCATCCAGTTGGATCATCTTTCTTGGGACTAGGCATAAATATGGATCTCTTCAAGTCAGTTGACTAGGTATCTGTCTTTCGAATTTCTTGGTATAGATAAGTGAGTACTTCCAGCACTGCATCTGTTTGTTGAAACATCTCAATTGGTATTCCATCCGTTCCTGGAACCTTGATTTTCACCAATGCCTTCAGTGCAGCTTGGACTTCTTCCTTCAGTACCATCAGTTCCTGATCATATGCTACCTCCTGAAATGGTTGAACATTGACCATTTCTTTTTGGTATAGTGACTCTGTGTATTCCTTCCATCTTGTTTTGATGCTTCCTGCATCATTTAATATTTTTCCCATAGAATTCTTCAATATTGCAACTTGAGGCTTGAATATTTTCTTCAGTTCTTTCAGCTTGAGAAATGCTGAGCATGTTCTTCCCTTTCGGTTTTCTATCTCCAGGTTGCACATGTCATTGTAATACTTTCCTTTGTCTTCTCAAGCAGTCCTTTGAAATCTTCTGTTCAGCTCTTTTATTCCATCATTTCTTCATTTTGCTTTAGCTACCTGACATTCAAGAGCAAGTTTCAGAGTCCCTTCTGACATCCATTTAGCTCTTTTCTTTATTTCCTGTCTTTTTAATGACCTCTTACTTTCTTCATGTATGATGTCCTTGATGTCATTCCACAACTCGTCTGGTCTTCAGTCATTAGTGTTTAACAAGTCAAATCTATTCTTGAGATGGTCTCTAAATTCAGGTGGGTGGGATATACTTAAGGTAGTACTTTGGCTCTCCTGGACTTGTTCTAATTTTCTTCAGTTTCAACTCGAGCTTGCATATGCTGGCCTTGTTCGGACTGATGATATTGAGCTTTTCCATCGTCTCTTTCCACAGATGTAGTTGATTTGATTCCTGTGTATTCCATCTGGTGAGGTTCAGGTGTATAGTCACCGTTTATGTTGTTGAAAAAATGTATTTGCAATGAAGAAGTTGTTGGTCTCACAAAAGTCTATCATGCAATCTCTGGCATCATTTCTATCACCAAAGCCATATTTTCCAAAAGACTTTTAGGAAAGTAAAATTCTAATACCCAAGATTAAAGTTGTTTTATGTGGGGATATATACCATTTAAACATGGCTGCACTATTGACAACAGCAGCCCCCACAGGCCTCTGTGCTGCACAGCATGTTGAGACTTGTCACGACTTGTTTTCCCAAACCTATTGTTCCTTTACTGATTGGCTTGTTTACCTGAATTCCTCCTCCTTTGCCAGAAACTTATTGTTATTCACCCAAAGCCCATTGTTCTGTTATTTGCTTCACTGCTTGCTGTACTGACTATAAAATAAACTCCTGGGACTGAAGCCGGGGTTCAACTCCTCAGAGTGACCCTCCTGGCCCCACTTCTCCATAAGAGTTGTGGCATTGGTTACTGTCTCCACCGCACCGCCCCTGCGACAGATGGTGCCCCGTGTGAGGGTGCTGTAGAATCCTCGCACTCAATCCCTGAAGGTGGTAAGTACAGGACGCGTACATTTCAGGCTGCTCTTACAGCCCCGGGAGCGGCGAGGTTTTTCCGCGGGCAGAACTTTCCTGGACGTTCATCTCGGGCTGCTATAGCCCCGGGAGTGGCGGGGCTTTCTCATACGCTCCCTCAAGGGATTTCAGGCTTCGGGCCAGGAGCTTTCCTATCACTCTTTCCTTCATTTTCCTATTCCTCCTCGCTATGGGGAATTCTCTTTCTCCTGAGCAGCGTCAGCACAAAACCCAGTTGTTGGGTTTAAAAGCCTCTAAGCTTAAGGTGTCAGAAGAAGCTCTTACCCAACTTCTGCTTTTAATTGAATCTGCCATTCCCCGACAGGTAGACAATCAACAAGCAGCTGAAGTTCTTTGTCTCCAGCTTGCTTGTGAAAATGCTAAAGCTGACTGTCGGGCTGTTTTAGCTCTCTTAAAGGTACAGAGTCTTAACCTAGCTAAAATGATTAGAGCATGTCAAAATGTTGGCACAGAAACTCATAAGGCACAAGTATTAGCGGCAGCCCTCCGTCCATCCACTGCCACCTGTTTTGGGTGCAGTAAACCTGGACATTTTAAGAAGGACTGTCACAGTTTAAAAAACAAAAATGCCAACACTAAACTTCCAGACCAAAAGTGTCCCCGCTATAGTAAAGGCTTTCACTGGGCTAATATATTCTGGGTTTCTCTATGCCACAGCCCTTTCTGGAAAACGTTTTACTCATGCCTGTCGTCTTTTCACTGAAGCCATTGCAACTATGGGATGTCCCCAAGCTCTTAAAACTGATAATGGTCCTGCATATACTTCTGCTAAATTTCAACAATTTTGTGCCACTTGGAATATTCTTCATTCCACTGGCATTCCTTATAACCCTCAAGGGCAAGCCATAATTGAACATGCCCATCATACTCTTAAACAGCTCTTAAATAAACAAAAGGGGGGAGATGATGGGTCTAGAGTATGTGACCAAAATGAAAGACTTGCCAATGCTCTCTTTACTTTTAACTTTTTATCGGTTGCCAAAGATGGTTGTACCACTGCAGAACGACATTTTATCCCCTCTGACACCCGACCTCACCCACAGGTCCTCTATAAAGATCCTCAAAATCTCTCTGTCTGGTAAGGACCTGTAGACTTACTAACCTGGGGGCGAGGGTATGCGGCTGTTTTGTCTCCTACAGGTCCACTTTGGATTCCCGCTCCGGCTGCGGTGGCGTCCGCGTTCCATCCCTCCCGCGGTGCTCCGAGCCCAGTCCCGGGTTGCCGCTGCCCGGGCTCGCAGGCCCGGTCGCCTGGGGTGTCACCACCCAGAACGGCCCCACCTGGAGGCTCTGGGCAGGCGAGAGTGGGCTCTGCGCTCCGGCCGCGACTAGGGGTCCTGGATGCGCCCCGCGCTGTGGCTCCCCCACGCGCCGGCACACTCTGCCCTGCGCCTCCGCCCCTTCCCTTCTCGGAACCGCTGCCACCGCCCCTGCTGCGGCTGCCGGAGCCGCCATCCGATCCGACTCCAGAGCCACAAATGACACCGGCACCCCTTCGCCCGGAGATGAACACTGAAGGGCCGCCATCCGACCCAAAATCACCCCTTCCCCCGGGGATGGACACTGAACAACGGAGATCTGCACTACCGGTAACATGGGGAGGTCCGAAAGCCCTCTCCTCCAAAGCTAAGCATATCCTCTCAACTGCAGGTGCCCCACTTACACCTGAAAACCTGTTTCTAGCTATGGTTTCCCTTGTGATAATCAATCCTCAATAGTCATACTGTATTATCTTGTTAATCAGTAATTTGTTTATCAGTAAGTTCCCAATGAAAATTTGTTATGTGTAAATTCCTCTGTATTTTCTGCTTCTCCTAGTTAGATGCTTCTGTATAGATAGATTTCTAAGTTAGATGATTCCTTTCCAATTGATAGTAAATTTGTGTGAATTAGTGTTTGTTTGATTGTTAAATCTGTTTTGATGTGTAAATTGCCCTTCCTAGTGATTCCCTTCCAAGTAATAGTGAAGCTGTGTAAATCATTGCTTGTTTGATTGTTAATGAATCTTTGAGCCTTTATAAATCTTTAAGCCTTTAAGAATAATAATTTCAGTGGATGTTAAAAGTTAGCGTTTACCTGACAAAATGAGAGTCAGAGGAAACCCATGGGTCCAACGATCAGGATATTACTAGTGCAGAGGATTATATTATCCTCATAAGATCATCCTCTATTGTCTTACACACCTGAAAGGCACATTGGGTCTGCTCACTCCAGCGATGCAATTGATAAGAGCATCGCTCTTACTTAGTAACCTGGTGAAGAACCAGATGTTATCCGGTGTAAATCCAGCACAGTGAGTTTAATGAGCCTGCTACAGCCGCCATCTAGGAGACTTAAGCCCAGGCATTAAGTAATAACCTGGTGAAGGACCAGATGGTATCCGGTGGAAAACCAGCACCATGAGTTTAAAGAGCTTGCCATAGCCTCCATCTAGGCGACTAAGTCCAGGTGTTACTCATAGCTATGCTACTTCTCCTCCTTAA
>NW_004443937.1:7881467-7934502 GCF_000243295.1 Trichechus manatus latirostris
AAGAGTTGTGGCATTGGTTACTGTCTCCGCCGCGCCGCCACTGCGACAGTTTTATATAAAAGTGTGGAGTGTAAACCTCTCCACTGTCCCTCTAAAACTTTCTTTTAGGACTATAGTTCTCAAAAGACTTTAGGCTGGCAGAGTTATATGGAACTCAAGGAGTTTTAGATTCAATTACAGAGAGCATCGCAGAAAAAAATAAGTGTAGGAATGAAATCCTGGAGGCAACACAAAGTAAGGGAATATAATCCCTGCAAAGCATCCACTGAAATTTTGAAAACTCCCACAAACTCTTCAGCTGGTAGAGGTTACCTAGATGTTGGGGGCTGACTTGTAGGTTACTTTAAGCTTTAACTCATATGAGAAACTTTGTCTTTGAGGGTAACCAAAAGAAAAATTGATACTATTTCTCAGATATTTATGGCTACTGGGATTTGGTACCAGGAGCATAGATTGCTGTGCATATACCTGAGGTTTGTGATCCTGTCAACATCTGTGTCAACCGGCCCTCAGACAGTCAAAATCTGCAACGTCATCTCTCTTTCTCTGCAGAAAAATAAACATTTTTAGTCATAAACAAATTTTTGTAATTACTTGGAGTAGCAGAGGAAGAAGGAGAGTCAGGATTTGGAGGAGGAAATGTTCCCACCTTGAGCATCTGCCTTCTATTCTATTCCATAAGACCAGAAGAGCTAGATGGTGCCTGGTTATCATTATTAAATGTTTTGATCTAAGATTCTGTAGAGGAATCCTGATCAAAAGTGGGGCAGTGGGTAGGGAGAGGCGGGGGGCAGGAGAGAGGAACAGAACTACAAATTTTCAATGAAATTGAAACCTGGAGCCATCGAGGCTGGAAGAACACCTAAAACTACTGCTCTGAGATAATCTTTAAATGCATTTTGGCATCAGAGTTTGTTACTTGGTTTGCTCACTCTGGGAAAGACAGCCACCATGTTGAGAGGGCACTCAAGTAGCCCTGTGAAAATACCTATGCTTAGAGGAACTCAGGTCTCCACCGTTAGCTAGCGCCAGTTTGTCAGCCATGTGAGTGAACCAATTTGGAATTGGATTCTCCAAACCTAGTCAAAACTTTAGATGACAGCAACCCTGGCTGACATCTGACTGCAACCTCATGAGACACCTTGAGCTAGAACTGTACAGGCATGCTGCTCCTGAACACCTAATTCATACAAATTATCAGAGATATGGAATTATTGTTCTCCTAGGCCACTAATTTGGGGTTATTTGTTATGTAGCAGTAGCTAACTAATAAATAGACCAATGTGCAGAGTTGGTGCTCAGTTAACAATTGCTAACATTGGTATTCAATTCAATATACAAAAAAAAAAAAAAAAACCCAAAAGGTAACATCCAATCCTATCAAAACAAAATGGATTCTGCTAATGTGGGCTGATAATAGCTGTTAGGTGCCATCGAGTTGGTTCTGACTCATAGTGACCCTATGTACAACAGAACATAACACTGCCCAGTCCTATGCCATCCTCACAACCCTTGCTATCTTTGAGCCCACTGTTGCAACCATCTAGTTGAGGGTCTTCCACTTTTTCACTCACATTCTACTTTACCAAGCATGATGCCCTTCTCCAGCAACTGGTCTTCCCTGATAACATGTCCAAACTACGTGAGACTAAGTCTCACCATCCTCATTTCTAAGGAGCATTCTGGCTGTACTACTTCCAGAACAGATTTGTTTGTTCTTCTGGCAGTCCATGGTACGTTCAGTATTCTTCACCAACACCATAATTCAAAGACATCAATTCTTCTTTGGCCTTCCTTATTCATTGTTCAGCTTTTGCATGCATATGAGGCAATTGGAAATATGATGGTTTGGGTCAGGTACACCTTAGTCCTCAAAGTGACATCTTTGCTTTTTAACACTTTAAAGAGGTCTTTTGCAGCATATTAGTCCAATGCAATACATCATTTGATTTCTTGACTGTTGCATCCATGGGCATCGATTGTGGAGCCAAGTAAAACGAAATCCTTACAACTTCAATATTTTCTGCATTTATCATGATGTGGCTTATTGGTCCAGTTTTGACGATTTTTGTTTTCTTTATGTTGAGGTATAATCCATACTGAAGGCTATAGCCTTTGATCTTCATCAGTAAGTTCTTCAAGTCCTCTTCACTTTCAGCAACGTAGATTGTGTTATCTACGTAGTGCAAGTGGTTAATGAGACTTCCTCCAGTCCTGATGCCCTATTCTTCTTTATATAATCCAGCGTCTCGGAGTATTTACTCAGTATACAGACTGAATAAGTATGGTGAAAGGATACTACCCTCATGCACACTTTTTCTGATTTTAAAACATGCAGTATCCTCTTGTTCTGTTCCAACGACTGCCTCTTGGTCTATGTACAGGTTCCTCATGAGCACAATTAAGTGTTCTGGAATTCCCACTCTTCCCAATGTTGTCAATAATTTGCTATGATCCACACAATCAAATGCCTTTGCATAGTCAATAAAACACAGGTAAACATTTTTTTGGTATTCTGTGCTTTCAGCCAAGATCCATTTGACATCAGCAGTGATATCCCTCATTCCACATCCTCTTCTGAACCCGACTTGAATTTCTGGCAGTTCCCTGTCGATGTACTACTACAGCCTGTTTTGAATGATCTTCAGCAAAATTTTACTTGTGTGTGATATTGATATTGTTTGATAATTTCCACATTCTGTTGGATCACCTTTCTTTGTAAGGGGCACAAATATGAATCTCTTCCAGTCGATTGACCAGAGAGCTGTCTTCCGAATTTCTTGGCATAGATGAGTGAGCGCTTCCAGCATTGCATCTGTTTGTTGAAACACCTCAACTGCTATTCTGCCAATTCCTGGAGCCTTGTCTTTTGCCAAGGCCTTTAGTGCAGATTGGGCTTCTTCCTTCAATACCATCATTTCTTTATCATTTGCTATCTCCTGAAATGGTTGAATATCAACCAATTATTTTTGGGATAGTGACTCTGTGTATTCCTCCATCTTCTTTTAATGCTTCCTGCATCGTTCAATATTTCGCCCATAGAATCCTTCAATACTGCAAATCAAAGCTTGAATTTTTTCTTCAGTTGTTTCAGCTTGAGAAATGTCAAGTGTGGTTTTTTTTCCATTTTCGTTTTCTAATTCCAGGTCTTTGCACATTTCATTATAATACTTGACTTTGTCTTTTCAAGCCACCCTTTGACATTTTCTGTTCAGTTTTTTTGCTTCATTACTTTTCAGTTTGCTTTAGCTATTCTATGTTCAATAGCAAGTTTCAGAGTCTCTTCTGACATCCATTTTGGTCTTTTTTTCCTGCCTGTCTTTTTAATGACATTTTGCTTTCTTCACGTATGATGTCCTTCCACAACTTGTCTGGTCTTCGGTCTTAGTGTTCAATGAGTCAAATCTATTTTTGAGATTGTCTCTAAATATGGGTGGTATAACTCAAGGTTGCACTTTGGCTTCATGGATTTGTTTTATTTTTTTTAAGCTTCAGCTTGAACTTGCATATGAGCAATTGATGGTCTGTTCTGCAGTCAGCCCCTGGCCTTGTTCTGACTGATGATATTGAGCTTCACCAGTGTCTCTTTCTATAGATGTAGTCGATTTGATTCCTGTGTATTCCATTTAGCGAGGTCCATGTGTATAGTCACTGTCTGTGTTGTTGAAAAAAGGTATCTGCAGTGAATAAGTCATTGGTCTCGCAAAATTCTATCATGTGATTCCAGTGTTGTTTCTATGACCAAGGCCATATTTTCTAACTACTGATCCTTCTTCTTTGTTTCCAACTTTTGCATTCTAATTGCCTGTAATTTTCAATGCATCTTAATTGCATGTTTGATTGATTTCAGGCTATAGAAGTTGGTAAAAATCTTTAATTTCTTCATCTTTGGCCTTAGTGGTTGGTGGGTAAATTTGAATAATAGTCGTATTAACTGATCTGTCTTATAGGCATATGGATATTATCATATCACTGACAGTGTTGTACTTAAGGGTAGATCTTGAAATGTTCTTTTTGACAATGAATGCAACACTATTCCTCTTTATTTGTCATTCCCAAGATGGTAGACCATACGATTGTTCAATTCAAAAAATAGCCAATACCATTTCGATCTTTATGTGTTTCATTTCATCTTTGATAACTTCCAATTTTCCTAGATTCATACATCGTACTTTCCCCTTTCCAATTTTTAATGGATGTTTGCAGCTGTTTCTTCTCATTTTGAGTTGTGACACTTCAGGAAATGAAGGTCCTGAAAGCTTGACTCCATCTACATCATTAAGGTCAACTCTACTTTGAAGAGACAGCTCTTCTCCAATTGTATTTTCAGTGCCTTCCAACTGGAGGGGCTCATCATCTGGAATTGTATCAGACAATGTTCTACTGCTATTCATACAGTTTTCACTAGCCAATTTTTTTCAGAAGTAAACAGGTACTTCTTCCTAGTCTGTCTTAGTCTGGAATCTCTGCTGAAACCTGTCCACCATGGGTGACCTTGCTGGTATTTGAAATATTGGTGGCATAGCTTCCAGCATCACAGCAACAAGCAAGCCACCACAGTACAACTAACTGACAGATGAGTGGTTGAAGTGTTCTATAGAGCTATAATAATAAAAGAATATTATAGATCCCTCTTACTCTGGAGTAAGATCACCACCTCTCTACCAGAAATAAAAATTCACATCCTTTGATATTGCTTGTCTTTGCAATATCAAAGGGAAAAGCTTATGCTAATCCTCAGTTGGATTTAGAAACAGAAGAAACTGATATTTTTAGTGACATAATAATGAAAATAATCAAATTGGTATTAATACTCTTGATGGACTTTGTGTAAGTAATGAATTTAAATGTATTCACTGCACACCTTGCATAATTTGATATACTTGACAATCAAAAATTAATAAGCATGAAAATCTACAATGTATTTATTCCTGAAAAGAATAAATATTATGGCCCCCTAAGAACAATTGAATGATCTCAATATTTCCCCCTCAAATCTAAAGCAATTAAAGGTGAACCAACCAAGAAGAAGTAAAAACGATTACAAAATGGAAACCAGTGAAGAGAAACTCACAAACAAATAACAGATTTTTTGGACTATATCATTAAAGCCAACATCTTGCTGAGCATATAAAATATTACAGCATGAGAAATTACGGTTGTTAACTTTTGCAGTACTTTGCTAATTACAGACATGGTGTCATTCAGGATATTTCTAGAAGGCAAACTATATATAAACTTCTAGAAGTAAATTATATCTGAGTTTAAATGAGAAGTCCAAGAAAGTAAACTAGGAGATTGCTGAGCCATTATTAATAATATTTTTTAAAGTCTAAAAGCGATGGTGATAATGTCTGTAGCAAGTGATAAAAAAATAAACTAGTTTAGGCAATAATAATAATAAAAGCAGCAATGGATAATGAGATTTATTGAACACTTACTGTAGCAGATTGACAAAATGGCTATTATTAGTCACAGTTCTCTATCTACACCCTTTGCCATGTTACTTTGCCACTTCTTGCATGAATATGTAGCAGAGTCTACTTCCCTACCTCTTCAGTCTAGGCTGGCCATATGACTTGCTTTGGTTAACAGAACGCAGCAGAAGAGATGATGTGTCACTTCCAAGCCTATAGCTCAAGCAGCCTTGCATGCATCCACTGTTTTCTTGGAACTCTGCCCAGCTACCATGAGAAAAAGCTTGGGTTAGCCTGTTGGAGGATGTGAGACCTCATGGAGCTGAGTCATCTCAGAAACTAAATGCAGATTCATGAGTGAGCCCAGCTGAGATCAGAAGAACCCAGCCCAAATTGACAACTCGCAGAATCTGATCTCAATGCTGTTATTGTTAGTTGCTATCAAGTCAGCTCTGACTCATGGTGACCCCACGTACAACAGAACAAAACATTGCCCAGTTCTGTACAATCTTCACAATCATTGGTGTGCTTAAGTCCATTGTTATGGCCACTATGTATTTTGAGTGCCTTCCAACATAGGGGGCTCATGTTCCAGTACTATAACGGGCAATATTCTATCGTGATCTATTGGGTTTTCATTGGCTAGTTTTCAAAAGTAGATCTCCAGGCCTTTCTTCCTGGTCTGTGTTAGTTTGGAAGCTCTGTTGAAACCTGTCCACCATGGGTGACCCTGCTGCTATTTGAAATACTCGTGGCTTCATAGCAACACATAAGTCTCCACAGTACAACAAACTGACATATAGATGGTAGATAATCTCAAGAAATGGTTGTTATTTTAAGTCACTAAATTTTGAGATACTTTGTAATACAACCATAGTTAGCTGATACATTCTAGGCATTGCTTTAAGTGTTTTACACACATTACTTAATGTGATCCTCACTACATGTTATGAGGTAGGTAATATTATTATCCCTGTTCTAGGGAGGAAAACCTGAGATAAGAGGAACAAGGAGAATCTATTGCTTAAGGTAACTGGAAAATCCAAGGGAGTGTAACTTGCTGGAGTCAGATATGGCTAGGCTAGGATTTCAGGCAATGTCACCAAGGTTTGACTTTAATTATGCCCCTTTTTTAGCTCTATTTTCCTCTGCTTGGATTTATTCTCAGAGAGCTCTTTCCCTGTGGACACAGTTGGCTGTCTGTAGCCCCAAGTTTACTTTGTTCTTATACCTCATAATCCGGAGAAAGACAGCTCAGATGAAAGCATAGAGAGGCTCTGATTGGCCAGGCCTGGTCATGTGTCCAAGCTAGAGACCAAAGAACAGGTGCAGCCTTGAGATTGACAGTCTCACCAGCAACTCTTAGTGGGAATGGGATGGGAGAGGAGCAGTTCTCTAATGGAAAGAGGCATATTGGGCAGTGGGCAACATTATTTCCTCCACAGTAGCTCACAGTGGTTAAGAGCTCAGCTGCTAACCAAAAGGTTGGCAGTTTGAATCCACCAGCTGCTCCTTGGAAACCCTATGGGGCAGTTCTACTCTATCCTATAGGGTCACTTTGAGTTGGGATCGACTGGACGGCAGTGGGTTTAAAGATACTCCTTAGCGATGATTTAGGACATAATATTGAAATCATTTATTCCCTGTCCTTGAGCACAGAGAATGTGACCCAGCTGGAGCTGGGCTCACAAGGACTCACAAGGACACATCAACTGGGCCCTGAGGTATAAAGACAATAGCTAAGATAATCTTGGAAAATATCTTTTAGGGAAACTTTCACATAAAGCTGATCAAACACAACACAAAAGACTTTCCACTCTTACCTTTTTCTAGTAGCATTTAGTGGATAGAAATTTGTTGGACCAATGAAGACCCTCTTGACTGTCGTTACTGAAACCTGTACCAATGATTGTTAAGAAAGACGTTTCAAAATGTAGGATCACAATTTCTAACCAATCTATGAAAAGGTAAAGCTTTCAATGGTTTTTGCCCGTCTGTAATGTTAATATATACTGAAGGCTCTGTAATGTTCCTTGGACTCTGGCAGACACGGCTGTGGCAGCATGCTTGTCCGTTTTCGCAGTCTTGCCTATTCTGTAATATTCTTTGGACTTGGACAGACATGGCTCTAGCAGCACGCTTGTCCGTTTTCCCACTTTTGTCCTGTGATTTTTCCTTGGACTCGGGCAGGCATGGCTCTAGCAGCATGGTTGTCCGTTTCCCACTTTTGCCTTTTTGAATATATGCCAAATAAAACTTTCTTTTTGCTTTACTAAACTTTGTGATGTTTTTCCCCTAAACAGTGATGGAACGATTGGAAACTACATCCTGTCAATCTAGAAAGTGGTGCATCCTCCAGCAGTAAAACCAAAGACTCCGCCTCTAGTCTTCAGGCAGCCTTTTCTCCCCACCGCTCCACGTGCCACCACACCACAGCTCCTCTCCCCTGAATAATAACATGCTCTGGCACTTCTTAGTTTTATAGATTTACCTGATGTTTGAAGAACAGCATTTTCTCCAAAGCTAAATTGGAGAGTGGATTATTTGCTTTACAAAAGGATTCTTGACTTGACAAAGGATTTCCTAGAATAGGACTTTAAATAGCAGCCTCCCCCTGTTGCATGTCAACTATGATTCCATTTGCAAGCAACTGCTTCTGAATACCTCAAACTTAGTTTACCCAAAGGGCTGGGCTAGGTGATTTCTGAGAGCTCTTCTAGCATTATAATTGTAGGAGCCAGGGAACAGCAGCACACAGTGGTGAAGAGGCCAGGAGACTGGAAATGAACTGCTTGGGTTCTAATCCTGGCTCTGTCACTGAATTACTTGCTGTGTGGTGACTTTGGACAAGTCACTTAACCACCCTGAGCCTCAGCGACCTCATCTGTAAAATGTGTTTAAGAATGTCATCTGCTGCGAGGGTTGGTTGTCATGATTAAATGAGTTAACTGAAAACAAACAAACCAGTTGCTGCAGGTTGATTGTGACTCATGTCAACCGCATGTGAGCCAGAGTAAAACTGTCAGCACATAGAAAACACTTAGCACAGTGCTACGCACATTTCAGGTAAACGTAGTCCCGACTCACAATGGGTTCCGTTCTGACGACTCTGTCGTCAGTCAGTTCTGATGTAAGTAGAATACTTTTTTTTTTTAGTTCTCATTATTATTCCCTTTTATTATCAACATCTTTATAAATCTGATCTTTGAACATCTGCAAGTGAACATCTGAGAATGATAACATCAGCAAATTACATGCTGCACCATCATAGGTAGTATATATTACTAATGATAAGATGCAAAAAGAAAAAACAGAACCAGATGGTTGTTAAGTGCAGTTCGTTGTAACTCAAATATGTCCTATATCGGGGACTACCTGTATTCTGCCTGCAAGTACTCTGGCTAATTTCCAATGCATTTTGTCCTCTACAGCCAGAGGGATCTATTCAAATTGTAAATTCAATATTGCCAAACCTCTCCGTTTGAAATCTTAATGGTTTCCCACTGCCTGATAAAAAGCCAGTTCCTTAGAATGTCCTACAAGGGTCTACACACCTGTGGCTGGGCTCTCCAGTAACATTATCTACCATGCTCATTTCCATCTGTACACAAACCTGCTATTATTTTTTCCAAATTACAAAAAATGTAAAACAAAACTTTGTTTTTGACCTCACTCTCACTGTTGGACTCAGCCCCATTGTTCCGCTCCCCCTTGCCAAGAGACTTCTTGAAAGATCTGTCCATGTTCCCTGTCTTCAGTTCTCTTCTCCCAACTGCCTACTTGACTTCTCCACTTGGATGTTTAATAAAAACCTCATCTCAGCATGTCCAGGAATGCATTCCTAATCCCCTACTTCTCCAACTTGCCCGCCCTGAATGGCAATTCCCACCTTCCAGTTGCTCAGGCTGGAAATTTTGCTTCCATGCTTGCCCTACACCACTCTATTTTCATACAGCAGTCAGAAAAATCCTTTTAGAACACAAGTCTGACCATGGCCGGTGTCTGCTCAAAGCCCTCCAATGGTTGCCCCTCTCAGTCAGAGTGAAAACCCAAAGCCCAACAATGTCCTTAAGGCCCTCCAGGATCAAGTTTGCTTGTTACTCCTCTGACTTTGTCTCCCACTACTTTCCCTCTCACCCACTCGCTCCAGTCCCCTACCCTCCTTCCTTTCCTGATCAAGCCAGGCACACTTTCACCTTTGCAGGCTCGCTGTTCCCTCTGCTTAAAGCATTTTTCCCCTAGGTATCTATAGCACTAACTCCCTCACTTTTCAAGTCCTTGCTCAACCTTCTTAATGAGGCCTGCCTTGATCATTCTGTTTAAAATTGCAGCTCACTCCCAACCTGGAGACACTCATGGTATGCCTTACCCTCTTCCATCTTCCACCCTTTCCCATGTCACCTATGATTTTCTAATGTACTATGTAACTCAGCTAATTATTATGCCTATTTTCACTGTCCCCTCCCTTGCCAAATATAAGTTCTTCAAGGACAGGCATCATTGTCTGTCTTGTTCACGTAACCTAATCAAGCAGCAACAAAACATACCTTGCATGTAGTAAATGCTCAATAAATATATGCTCTTGCCATGCTGGTCTTCTTCCATTCTCTCATAACTTGAGGTTGAAGCTCATATATCACTTCCTCAAGGAAGCCTTCCCTGAACTCCCTGGTCAGGTTCCCCAATTGTAAGCTCAATGTCTGTCTCCTCCATTGCACTTCTGAGTGTTCCAATTTTATATCTGTTTTTTGACTACATAAGTTTCATCAGAGCGATGGCAACCATGTTGGGTTTTACTTATCATCATATCACTAATACCTAAGAGTATCTGACACACAGTAAGTGCTTAATAAATATTTGTTGAATAAATAAATGGTTATGCATATCAAATTAATATTCTTTCACTCATCGATGACCTCCAAGCACATACACAATTAACATGATTAAAATCAAGCTTCTTTATTTGCTACTTGATAAACTGCCACTTGCCCCACAAAGGGACCAGTAGTTATCTGCAGGGTTCTTGTCTATACTCTGTTGTCTACTTCATATAGCTAAAGGAGCACACCAAGTAACCCTCCTGTCTGTTATTAGACTTTTACCTCAATGTTATTTGTTTCCATCGGAAGCCAGCCCTTTCATCTTAGAGGCATGCAAATATTTTTTTTTTATGTGAGCCACAAATTGAAATTTGCAGATTCCCTCAAAAAAAAATAAAAATCAATCTTTTACCTTGCCAATTTAAACTGTTTTCTCTCTAAATATACTTTATGAGAAATCATTTCAAGATTCATATCAGGATTGTTAGAAAGGTAAACATTAGTTCATTACAAAGCTGTTGGTACATTTCTGATGTATCCATGGCTATGTAACTCCCATAATTCTACATGCAGGAGATTATGACTAATACACTTAAAGCTAATACCATATGCCCTGGTTTAATTTGTTGCGTCAATAATTTAACATCAAAATTATCTATATGATAATCTGCTTACTAAATTAAGGTTTCCTTCTTGATACACAGCAGCCATTTTTGTTTGAGCTTTCAGAAGGATTCGGAATGAAGAGGCTTGGGTTAGTTACTTATGCATTCCTAGCTTTCTCCTTGAAACATTTACATAGTGTATCCCTGTTGGAATGTTCAAGATTGACTGCTGAGCACTGAACAGACTGGGCTCAGCCGCAGTTATAGATTAGTACACAGCGGCCCTAATGGAATTTTCCTCTGAGGAAGAGTTCCTCCTCTCCTTCCCATCCACTTCTGAGCAGACACTACAACTCTTGTGTGAGTCTGATGCACTGGTAAATAAAACAGGGGTTGAGAGGGAGGGCTGGACCTCACACTTTTGCCAAGGACTCCAGCTTTAACAATTTCATTACCAAATATTTCAAGCATATAAAAAAGAAGTACACAAAATAATAAAACTAACACCCTTGTGTCCACTATCAAACTTTGTCAAATCTTAATATTTGGCCTTAACTGTGTCTGACACTTCAGAAACAAAAGAAAGGAAACATTATAGATGTAGCTGGAACCCCCTGTGGACCCCTCCTATATCATCTATTCACCCACATTCTTCCCCAGAGATATTTACTTTCCTGAGTGTGAGGTTTATATTGACTTATGTATTTTCATTCTTGTTATCCATAAACTTTAATTTTTGCATGTTTTACAACTTCGAGTAAATGTTATCATACTTGTGTCTCTTTCTACAAACTGTTTACACCCCTCTTGTAAAAAATGGTGAAGGATGTTGGATCTCCTTGTCTAATTTCATAAGGGGGAGGAGAATCATTATCAGCATCAACAGCCCAAGGCTGATTGCTATGAGGTGGAGGTCAGACATACCTGCAGCCTCCAATTTTTTTTTTTACCAATTCTGACACCAGCTGTCCCTCCCACGTCTGTCTCTGCTTCTCTGCTGGGTTCAATAATTCGTTGCAATGGCCACACATAACTCACAGACCATACTCACAGTTATGGGGTTTTTTAGGGAAGCAACAGGTTACAATTCAGGATACAGTTCTTTGAGCAGGACGGCCTCTTTTCCACCACGCTTGCAGGCAGGTCGCTCTCTGACCCTCGGCCTCTCAGCCCCTCAGCCCTTGGGCTTGGCCTCTGCCTTGCTTGGTCAAGTGTTACGAAGCTCTTTAGCTTCTCTGATAAGTGCCAAGAGGCATCCCACTCCACCAGGAAGCCTCTTGCCCAAAGGTGCTAATCTCTCTCACTCTATGGGTCGGCATACCCATTGTAGCCACCTTGCTCTGTGGGCCAGGAAGCCCACTGTGCTATCTCTCACCCATCTCCTGATTCTGCTGCTGCCTTTTCTCTGCCATTGCTTCTCGTTATCTTGCAATGTTTCTGGTGTTACAGCACTCTCTGTGTCTCCTGGGTCTAAGAGGTTCTCAGTACAGGGACCACGAGTCCAAAGAAAGTGCTGCACTCCCTTCTCTTCTTCTTGGAGGTAGTGAGGTCCCCTGTTTCCACCTCTAGGATGGCTCATTTTAAGCCTAACGGGATGACAAAACTGACCAATCCCCTGAATAGTGTTCCATACACCTCATTTGCATGGTCCCATCCCTACAAGGTTCCATGGACCTTATTTGAATTATTAGCAAGCTGTCCAATCCCCTTGGTGGGTCACAAGCACCTTATTTGCATAGTCCCACCCAATAATTTGGTGAGACTTACAAGACAATGTCGAGAAAGGCCACATAAAAGTGATTCATTGCACCGCACCTGCCCATCCTTGGCTCACTATTCTAGTTTTGAGGTTTATCCATGCAAAAACATGGATAAATAACATTCCTTTTTAATCATTTTTAAATGCTGAATTTCATTAAGACATTTAAATAACCCACAATTTATGTACTCCTTCTCATGGTGCTGGATATTTATGCCATTTCCTTTTTTTTTTTTTTTTTTTTAGCAGGAGAAGAGGTGGAGGCGGATGGAATCAAGGGCTGGTATTCCTATGTGTGGATAACAGATGTGGAAATACAACTTGTGTTTGTTTTCATTTGTAGCCCTTTGGTCTTTGGAGGCAAAGAACCTTAGAGAAAAACGCGAGAGTCCCAAGGAAGTATGAAGCAAAAATGATAGAGACATTTTGCTTAGTATACCCATTGCCATCAACTCGATTCTGACTCATAGCAACCCTATGAGTAGAACTGCCCCATAGTTTCCAAGGCTGTAATATTTATGGAAGCAGACTCACATCTTTCTCCCGTGGAGCCACTGGTGAGTTTGAACTGTCAACTTTTCAATTGGCACCCAAGCACCTAACCACTGCACCACCAGAGCTTCTTTATTCTCTTCTAATTCACCAAAAATTTATATTTTCTACCCTGAATTATGTCTTATCTTCTTTACCAACTGTCTGTGGTTGATTGGAGGGCATGGGATTTATCTTTGTACCTCCAAAAGACACTCAAATAATGTTTATTGAATTATTAGGTAGATTATGCAAAAATGGACGGTAATTTTAAAAAGCCAAACACAGGATTGATAACAAAGGAATTCAATAAGAAGGTATCTCTGGGGCATGCTTATACATTTAGCATTGTGCTGGGGGCTGTTGGGTAACAGGGTGATTCACAGAGACTTAGAAAAATAATTCTAATGATGGCATTTAAGATAAAAAATAAAAACAATCCAAAAAATATTGAGACAAAAGGAGTAAAAGAGAGTATGGCCCCCAGACACGCTTTTAGCTCAGTGGTGAAGTTATCTCCGAGGTTCACCGTTCAGCCTGGGAGTGGACAGCCCCGTAAAACCAAATGAGACTAATGAGGTACAGTAGTCCAGTGACAAGGGCCAGAAGGCAGAAGGGGACAAGGAAGCTGGTGATAGGGAACCCAAGGTTGAGTAAGGATATTGTTGATGTGTTGTGAGATTGTTAACCATTGTCATGGGGCAACATTTGTAGTAACTGTTAAATGAGAAACTATTTTGTTCTGTAAGCCTTCATCTTAAGTGAGAGTAACAGCACAATTGGAAGAGCGTAGTCAATGTCACTGAACTGTGCATGTAGAAATTTTTGAAATGGTGTATCTTTGGCTATGTGTATTTTCACCAAAAAAAAAAAAAAAAACAGTTGAGAAGTTAGAGGGTTGACATGCTGTGGGGTTGTTAACCAACATCATAAACAACAGGTGTACTACTGTTTCATGAGAAACTATTTGTTCTGTAAGCCTTCACCTGAAGTACAATAAAAAAAAAAGAAACTCAAAAAAAAAAAAAAAAAACTGTCACCTCAGGGAAAGTGGATTTGTGCACTGAAAGAGTGAGGTTAGATGAACACAATTACTGCTTACGTTCCTTTTTCTGATGGCCTTACGATGCTGAGTTTGCAGAACTTTGGAATAATGTCAGATAAAAATATATGTTTATCTAACCTTAAAAAAAAAAAAGGAGTAAAAGAGTAAATGATGAAAGTAAAAAGAGTCATAAGAAAGAGATGATGAGAGTAAGCATGAAAAAAATGAGAAGTAGCAATGGTAGAATAAAAAGAATGCTATATTTGAGAACTGAAAGTCTGTATTCAAATTATAGCATTGTCCCTCCTTCTCCCATGTAACCCTGGCCCAGACAATTAGCTCTCTATCTTGGTCTCATTTTCTACAGAATGGCTTTGAATCATACCTCACTGATTGTCCATGTAGGGTCTGGTGGGAAGATTACTCATCATACTAACATCAGGTACTAATTTTATAGATTTTCCTCCCACTCACTATCACTCAGACACAAAAGCTAGTCAACCATCCAGACATGGCAGTGTTCAATACTCAAGGGTGCCATCTTTAAAAGAAACTATTGACCTCCGTCAACTCCAGTGACTTGAACAAATGTGGGATGAACTATTCCATTACCTCTTACATGACTTCACGTTTCATGCCCTATTCCAGAAATTTCAAAATCGTGTGACCTGTTCAATGATAGAGCATGGGTCAAGTAATGCCTCCAAGTTGCTCAAATCAGCAATCCCATAACAAGACAGTCAGTCAGATGAAATTACCAGAAGCACAGATGGCACCCAATTGTGTTTATCACAGGAGAATTCCCTCTCAAAACACTCATGAGTTCTCCCTTTGCAACTTCCTCTGTGAAAATATTTTGTTTAATCAACCTCTCTTTGCCCACATGACTGACAAATGCAATTCCCTTTTCAATAGGGAAAATTGGCCCCTGACTGATTTCCATTATATGTCCTCATCCTTTCTGGGCATGCATTGGCTAGGTCTCTGCAGTGACAAAGTGATGGATGGGACTCTCTGGAATAGAGAGAAGATGCATCCCTATAGGATAGAGCTTCCCCTACCCTCTGTCTCTTCTGAGGGTGTACCATCTTACAGCCAGCAGCCACAGAAACACAACACACAGATCCTGAGATGCAACAGAGCTCTCTGGGAAAGAGAACTGGGTAATGTAAAGTGTAGTGCAAGAGTCCAGGTTCTGCCACTAGCTACATATATAACTTTGGATACATCACAGAAACTCGTTGGTAAAATAGGGATTCTTTCTGTCTTACCTATCTCACGGGTCTATCAAAAGGAGAAAATTATATTAGGAATGCAAAGGGTTTTACATATAAATATTATCATATGCAGTCCATCAGGGATAAAATCTCAAGGTGCTTCCTGCAGCACCCTCATCTGGCCCACAGCAGTAAAGCGTGGTGCTTTCTGGTTAGGAGTAAGGGTATCAGAGGTAAACAGCAGGGTTTAAATCTCACCTCCAACTCTGGGTATATGCATGGCCTTGAGCAAGTTACTCACATTCTCTAAACCTTCTTTTCTGTATCTACAAAATAATTAGCTCATAGAGTTTCCATCATGTTAGTTCCTTGGATGACAACAGTAACACTGATGGGATGACTCTTCTTGTTAGTTGTCTTACAGGCAGCTCCTATTCCTGGCACCCTGATGTGTAATAGGATAAAACATTACCTGGTCCTGAGCCATCTTCATGATCATTGGTATATCTCAGTACATTGTTTTGGCCATTGTATCAATCCATCTCATTGAGGGTTTCCTTCACCAAGCATGATGTCCTTCTCCAGTGATCAGTCCTTCCCAATGACGTGTCCAAAGTAAGCAAGTCAAAGTCTCAGACAACATTATATGATGCATCGGGTTTTCATTGGCTAATTTTCAGAAGTAGATCACCAGGCCTTCTTCCTAGTCTGTCTTACTCTGGAAGCTCTGCTGAAACCTGTCCAGCACAGGTGACCTTACAGCCATCACAGTACGACAAACTGACAGACAGGTGGTGGGGGCTGACTCTAGTTCTGCATATTCTGAAGGTTTGGTCCCTTACTGATCCTATTCAGTGCAGTGTTTGATTAAAATATTAAAAATAAGACAATCCATGCAATGTTAACACTGACAAATTACAGAGGGGTTAAAGCTCCTCTCTGAGTCTTGTCCCAGCATTCACCATCAGACCCTCTGTCCTCCTTCCCTATCCCTGTAGTGAGTTCAAGTTGTGGGATTATAAAGCAGCTCTTCTTCCACACTTGTCAATAGAAGAATAAAAATTAGATACAAGACACTTTCTTCCAGCATGTGCATTCTATGAGATCGAGAGAGTTGCAGAGGATACAAGAAAATCTGGAGGAAAAACTCCGAGTACATGTGAACATGCTCCACAGGAAGTTAATTAGAGATGAGGCAGCAGCCAGGAACCGATCCTGGCAGAATATTTTCTTGGTCACCATGGCTAAACTAGAAATCATAATCATAACAGCAGTGACTTTTGAAAGTCCATTTTGCAAACGTTGTTCAACGTACCTTAATGTATATAATCTTATTTAATCCTCAGAAAGCTCCTGCAAGATAAATATTATCATTTCCTTTTTACAGAGGAGGAAAAGGCTCAAAGTTATGCCTCTTGGCTGAAGTCTCACAAAAATAGTGTTAGAAAGGGGATGAGTCTGCAGCTGGCTGTTGCTTTTGCAGCCACATCTTACACCCCACATTCTCAGGTAATTAAAAGTGCATTTGACCTGTCCCATAAAATAGCTCATCCCAAGGTAGCTAGAGCAGCCTTCTGAACCTTGGACTGATGTTTTCCTGCCTTAACTGACCCACAGGAAGCTTCAGTTCCTGAAATCTCTGGATAAACAGTAGTTTCAAGGGCACTCTGGGGCTAAAAGGGAGAAAGAAATAACAAGTAGAGAAGATCCTCATTACACAAGGGAAAAACAATGGCAGAAAAGGCCACTAAAAATGAGAACCAAAATTTTCTAGGAAACAGTAAACAAGTTTGATTGGGATATTGTTTTGAAAATAATGAAACTAAAATTTATGAAAATATGTTTATCTGATATTTAATAAAAACATAGGTTATGCTGTCATACATGCTAATTATAAAATTAATAAAGAATAAAATTGTTGCCATCATTTTCCAAAGGAATCACATAGCAGCACGATACAATATAGCACAGCTATAAAGAGAATCATTTTTGCAAAAAGAAAAAAAAGGTGATGTTTCATCAATTTTCCCAAAGGCCTCCCTGTATCCTTTGATACTCAAATCACCAAATTATTCCCTTTTGAAGCCTATCGTGTCATCTTCCTAGTCAATTCTTTCTTCTTCAATTATTAACTGGTCTAACTCTGTCAGATCCTCATTTGTCAATTACTTTGCATGTGATTAGAGAAATTCTCCAACATTCCTTTCATCTTTGCAAAATCCTGCATCTTTTTCAAGATTTGCGATTTTCCTTTTGCAGTTCGATTGCAACATATATGTGCAATCAGATGTTTGAGACTAGCCCTGCAAAGATACTGATGTTGTGAATATTGAGAAGTGTGCTAAGGGAAGAAGGATGTTTCAGTGGGGACTAATTTTAATAGGTGATCAGTTTATTAGGGAATACTATTGTGGAATAATGCTTTCTGTCCTCCTCCTCTATGTAACATTGTAACTTTGTGAATGATAATAAATAACACTGGACTAAAGAGGATTCTCGGCAGTAGAAGGAATAATAACTCAAAACTCCTGGAGAGCTCTTCACAAATGACAAAGCACCCTCATAACCATCACCTCATGTAACCCTACAGATATGTGGGGTGAGTATTTTTGTATGCATTTGACAGATGAGGAAACTGGTGGATCCTTTGTAGAGTTTCTTCCTAGTCCACACTCCACCTTAAAAGCAGTAACTTTCAGTTACTGTCCTTTGTTTAGTGCTAAGTACTGTGCTAAATACTTTACATATATCACACCATTTATTCCTGAAAACTGTCCTCCTAGGTAAACCAGTTGTTGTCGAGTTGATTCGTCAGAGTAGAACTGTGTTCCATAGGGTTTTCCATGGCTGATTTCTTGGAAGTAGATCACTAGGGCTTTCTTCTGAGGTGCTTCTGGATGGGCTTGAAAGACCAAACTTTTGGTTGGTTAGCAGCAAAGCATGTTAACCTTTTGCACTATCCAGGGATTAACCCGTTGCCATTGAGTCAATTTCAACTCATAGCGACCCTATAGGACAGAGTAGAACTGCCTCATAGGGTTTCCAAGGAGCACCTAGTGGATTCGAACTGCCGACCTTTTGGTTAGCAGCCGAATTCTTAACCACTACGCCACCAGGGTTTCCACCAGGGACTAGGTAGGCATTATTACTTTCATTTTACAAAAGACAAAACTGAGGTTAATTGAAGTGAAGGAATTTGCTGCTTTGGTCAACTATTACTGCAATAATCCTGAGTAACAAACTACCTCAAAATCTCAATGACTTCCAACAACAAATGTTTATTTCTCACTCAAAGGATCCACTGGAGGGCTAGGTTGACTCTGATTCAGGCTGAGGGTCAAGTTCAGGTCTGTTTCATTTAGCTCTCAGTTGTGACCCAAAGGGTAGTAGCTACCTAGGCAAGGTCTTCTCATGACTAATAGCAGTAGTGCAAGTACTAATACCAGTGCTAGTTGCCGTGAAATCAATTCCAACTCATGGTGACCCCATGTGTGTCAGAGTAGAACTATCCTCCATAAGGATTTCGATAACTGATTTTTTAGAAGTAGATTTCCACATCTTTTCTCCAAGTCCCCTCTAGGTGTATTGGAACCTCCAATCTTTCAGTTAGCTGCCGAGAGCATTAACTACTTGCACCACCCAGGGACAGTATTAAATAAAGTCAGGTTAAATCCTCAAGCCTGTGCTCCAACCTTAAAGCCTGTGCTCATGTCATACCCACCAACATGTCATTGTCCAGAAAAGTCACCGGACAATCCCAAAATCATTAGGATGAATGTAGAGTCTGTTTACTGAGCCAAACCCATTGCTGTTGAGTCGATTCCAACTCACAGCGACCCTATAGGACACAGTAGAACTGCCCCATAGAGTTTCCAAGGAGCGCCTGGTAGATTCGAACCACTGACCTTTTGGTTAGCCATCGAAGCTCTCAACACTATGCCACCAGGGTTTCCACTCTACTGAGAGGCATTGGAAATTAACATGACAAAGTGTATGGATGGATAATCCTATTATGGGGTGGGAGGTGGGGAATGTCATAGACAAGAATCTACAACAATAGCCCTATCTGCACCACTGGCCCAAGTTCCCGCAGCTAGTGAGTGACAGACATTGGATTCTTTCTGGCTCCAAAGCCCATGCTGTTAGCAACCCCACTGTACTTCCCTGGAAACTGCCCCTTAACCCCTAAAGGTAAGCCCTCGTGGTCATGTTGATATTATCACCACTTCCTCCTGACTAAAGTTGATTGGCACCTGCTGGCTGAACCCTCTTGATCCCTTTCTATATGTTTGAGCCCATACAACTATGGGACCAACCCAGACCTGGAGTGCAATTCTTTCTGTATCTTCAGACAAGCAGTTAAGCAAGAAGAGTCTCTACTGGCCCTGCTCTGACCTTAAAAGAAGTAAATTTGAATAGCACTTTTCAGTTCACAAAGCATATTCATGACTCTTAGCTTACTGGAACCCTCTCCCCCAAATCCCATGGGATAGGAGTTTTTACAGTCATTTTGCAGATTTAGAAGCTGAGGCTTAGCAAGGTGAAAGGCCTTGCCAAATACGTGGTCCATGAGCTCCATAGCCCTGATCTGAACTGAAGCCTTTGCTTAAATTACTTCTGCTGTTAACCGAGCATTTCCTCTGGGCCAGGCATCTTGTTGAAACTATCACAAATGTTATTTCATTTAAATCTCATAGCAATGCAGCGGGGGAAATATTCTTGTCCCTTTTTGTACATGAGAAATTAAAAAAAAGAATGTTATGGATTGAATTGTGTCCCCTAAAAAGATATACTGATGTTAAAATCCTAACCTCTGTACCTGTGAATGTGACCTTGTTTGGAAGTAGGGTTTTTGAAGAAGTTATCAGTTAAATTATTGAAGTAGGTTAGGTCCTAACCCAATACAACTGGCGTCCTTATAAAAGAGAAGACACACAGAGAGACAAACTGAAGGAAAACCATGTGGGGACCACAGAGGTATGCTGCAGTTGCAAGCCAAGGAATGCCTGGGGCTACCAGAAGCTTGGAGAGACAAGAAAGGATCTTCCCCTAGAGCCTTCAGAGAGAGCACAGCCCTGCCGAGGCCCTGAATTTGGACTTCTAGCCTCCAGAACTGTGAAAGAATACATATCTGTTGTTTAAAGCCACCCAGTTTGTGGTATTTTGTGACAGCGGCCCTAGAAAGCTAACACAACAATTGTCCCAGGTCATAAGCTAGGAGACAGCAGAGCCTGGAGTCTAAGCCAGTTCTGCCTCACTTGCACCTATGCCCTTAAGCCCCACACTCTCCTGTTTTCCCCTTAAATTCTGTTCTGCTCACTCCTTGCAATTGGCTGCCAAGAGCTGGTCTGTTTCCTCGTTTCCAGGCCTGTCCTTTGCTCTGTGCATGAATTTCTGCCTTTGGTTCCTGTCCTCATATTCCAGAATCCCATCTTATCTTTTCTGTCTGTCTTGGGACAGTGTGTTTCTGACCCTGACATCCCCGGGCTGGGGGCTGATTGATGCCTGTTACCTCTGATCCTGCCAAACTGAACTCTACTTTTGTATTGCTGCTCCCAGCCAAGGCTGCTATTTTTACATTATGTCCTATTTTCAGGCATTTTTGCATTTGCAACTTTTTTCAGTTTGGATTGAACCTTCTTCAATTTCGACCTTAGGGCAAATAGTTTGTCAATATCTTTACAAGAACAAGTCTGACATCAAAGCTTTTGTCTATAACATATCTCATATAATGATTTTTTTTTATTTTTTAAATTAACAAATAGAAAAATTGAGCTTTTTTTTTTGTTGCACAGTTCTGAGTTTCATACATGTATAGATTTGTGTAACCACTACTACAATCTATACACTGAACAGTTCTATCGCAAACCAAATTCCCTTCTGCCATTCCTTTCTAGTCACACCCTTCCCCCAGGCCAACCACTGATAACCACTGATCTGTCCCCATCACTATAGCTTTGTGTTTTTTTCAAGAATGTCAAGTAATGTAATCCTAGAGTACGCAACCTTTGAGACTGGCTTCTTTCACTCAGCATAATGCCTTTGAGATCCATCCACGTTTTTGTGGTATCGATGGTTCATTCCTTTCTATTGTTGAGTAGTATGCCATTGTATAGATGTGCCACAGTTTGCTTATCCATTCACATGATGAAGGACATTTGGGTCGTTTCTAGCTTGAGGTGATTACAAAACAGAGCTGTTATAAACATTCACATACAGGTTTCCATCTGAGCATAAGTGTTCATTGCTCTAGGAGAAATATTCAGAACTGAGATTGACTGAGAACTGGAATGGCTGGGTCATGCAGGAAGTATATGCTTAGCTTTATAATAAAGTGCCAAAACATTTTCTAGAGTTACAGCTAGTTAGTTTTCAGACATTTCCTATATGCAGTTTTATAGTATAGGTAGATTCCAGTTACTACATTTGATGTCTTCTATTTGCTTCTGGTCTTATGCAGGGTTCTCCAGAGAAACAAAAACAGTGAGCTCTGGCGGCATAGTGGTTAAAGTGCCAGGCTGTTAACTAAAAGGTTGGCTGTTTGAACCCACTAGCCCACTCCGAGGGAGAAAGATGTGGCAGTCTGCTTCTGCAAAGAGAGAGACAGAGACGAAAATATATTTACTTCAAGAACTTGGCTCATGCAATGTGGGGGAGGGGTGGCAAATCCAAGACCCATAGGTCAGGCAACAGACTAGGGACTCCTGCACAGTTCTGCCAAAACACCTTTTTGTAGTCTGAAGGCAGAACACATGCTAGGGAAACTCCCTTTTTGTTCTTAAAGTGTTCAACAGATTGAGGCCCCCCACATTATGGAAAGTAATCTGCTTTACTCGAAGTCAACTGATATAATCACTTGTAACTACCTAGTTACAGTAACTAGACTACTGTTTTCCCCAAAATAACTGGCACCATAGCCTAGCCAAGCATACACATAAAATTAACAATCACTCTCCTCCAGATCCACTCTTTGCCTTTTTCCATTCTTCTGCATACCTTGGAAGCCTGATATTTATGAGCTGTATCAACAGGCCCCCTTGTCATCAAGCTTCTGATTGGGTTTGGCTGATGAGAGGCACCATCAGAAGACCAAGGGCAGAAGGAGAGGGGTGTCTGAGGATTTATTCACCTACTTCCTCCCTGCCTGTTGCCAGAGTTGCTGCATCTCTCTACTGTAACCACTGCTTGTGTAAGTCCCCCCTACATGGCCTGCATTCCCTTTGCCATTTCAGGTCAGGTCTTGCTGATCCTGGGACTTTGAACCATCATCTGTTACTTTCGCTAGACCCATTTATACCTTTCAGAACTCTCCTCAGTTACTGAGTGTGAAGATGCCATCTATTTCCTGCCAGATTGCAATACAATTACTCTACATGATGTTTTGAGCACCTATTATATACTGCTTCCTGGCCAATGCACCTCATGCACAGCCACCACTGCCTGTCAGTGGAAACTTGTGTGTTGCTGTGATGCTGAACAGGTTTCAGAGAAATTTCTACACTAAGACAGACTGGGAAGAAAAGCCCATCAATCTATATTCAAAAATCAGCCAATGAATACTTTATGGATCACAACACTCCAATCTGAAACCAATCATGGGGATGGTGCAGGACTGGGCAGTGTTTGATTCCATTGTGCTGTGCATGGGATTGCCATGAGTTGGTGGCCAACTCAACAGTAGCTAACATTGACAATTATAAACTGCAGACTGTACTAGGCACAGAGAAAATGAATTTTCATATGATCTTTTCTATGTGCATGTGGTCTTACAATTTATAAATGTATTTTATATCTATTTAATCTTTTCAAAACGTTATGAGATAGGAAGATAGATGAGGAAACTGAGGCACATATGTAACTTGGCCAGGTCACATAGCTGATAACTGGCAAAGCCCAGACCAGAATACAGGTCTTTTGACTCTTAAGCCTATGTCCTTCTCAATGAAATCTGACTTCACCCCATTTGTGTCAATGCTTTTATTACAGATTTTTACAAATAATTCATTGTACATGGTGGAAACATTAAAATAAATTCACAGAATCTTGAATTCATGATCCAGCTCTCCTGGCAGATTGTCTGGATTAACATAGCTTCTCTTCTCCCTGTTTACTTGATTTTTTTTTTCCCTTCAATTCCTAATGCTCGTAGTATCTTCCATATAAATTCTAAGTTTAATAAAAATGATCAAAATTTCTGAATAAAACATAGGAAGGCTAAATAAAATATTTTTATTCTTAAGTGAACATTGCATAATGCTAATATGCTTTATATTTATTATGTGAATAAATTATTGACAAAGTTCATTAATGATTTCTTTTAAACTTTAAATATTTTAAAATAAACTTCTACTGACATATAATTACCAGAGGTGAAGCTGAAAGCAACTGAAGATGATTAACAATAACAAAAAATGATGCTTACTACTGAACTGGCGTTACTCCCCTTGGGGATAAAGACAAAAATAGATGAAATGGGCAAGTCTATGTGCACATGTACCTACTCACTCCTTTGGAAATAACTATTGGCCTCGTTTAAACCATTACTCAGGTCTTACTCTTGGTTCGTGTGATTGTAGGGGGCTGGAAAGTCCAAGATCCCCAGGTCAGGCAACAAGCTGGAGACTCCTGCAGGCTTGTGTCTCAAATTCCACTGGTCAGGCCAGGAGAAGAGTGAAGAAACTGTTCTACCAAAATAGCTATTTATGGTCTGGAGGCAAAACACGCCCTAGGGAAATGCCTACAGGGCAGTTCATTCTCTTGTCTTTTATGTCACAAATCTGTTCCTATGTTAGCGTTACTCTAACCGGGGTCCTCAGATCACCAGGCATCTGCAGATACCCTCTCAAGAATCTACTAACCAACCAGTTGTGGTTGAGTAGATTTTGACTCATGGCAACCCCATATGTGTCAGAGTAGAACTGTGCTCTGTAGGGTTTTCATGGTGTCATGGTTTGAATTATGTCCCCCAAAAAATGTGTGTATCAATTTGACTAGGCCATGATTCCTGGTACTGTGTGATTTTCCTGTATGTTGTAAACCTGCCTCTATGATGGTAATGAGGGAGAATGGGTGACAGTTGTGTTAGTAAGGCAGGACCTGATTTACAAGACTGGATTGTGTCCCGAGGCAATCCCTTGAGATATAAAAGACAGAAGTGAGACAGGGGGACCTCATACCATCAAGAAAACGGTGCCTGGAGCAGAGCGCATCCTTTGGACCAGGGTCCCTGCACAGAGAAGCTCCTAGTCCAGGGGAACACTGAAGAGAAGAAGGCCAACAGAGAGGAAAAAGCCTTCCCCTGGAGCTGATGCCCTGAATTTGGACTTTTAGCTTACTTTGACTATGAGGAAATAAACTTCTCTTCATTAAAACCATCCACTTGTGGTATTTCTGTTGTAACAGCACTAGATGACTAAGACACATGGCTATGACCTTTTGGAAGCAGATTGCCAGGCCTTTCTTCCAAGGTGCCTCTTGGTAGGTTAGAACCACCAACTTCTTGATTAGTAGCTGAGCACTTAACCATTTGTGCCACCCAGGGACTCAGAGGAGTCTACTAGGTTGCTCTGATTTAGGATATTCAACTGTGCTGGTTGCCCAGGACTAAGGGGTTTCCCATGTAGTGGGACTTTCAGTGTTAAAATGGAGAAAGTTCTGGCAAACAGGGATGAGTTAGTCACACGCTAACTAGATACCATGTATCTGAATTCAATTATAAGACAGTCACTCATATCCAATGATCCAATATCTACTTTTTTTTTTTCATATTGTTACTGGAAAAATTGCTCACAGCTCTAATTCTCTCCCCTACCCTTTGTCCCCCTACCCACAACCCTGGAGGAGCTGAGAGCAGCAGGCAGAGTTGGGGAGAAGGTGGAGAAAGAAGAGCCACGGAAAAGACTGTATCTCCTTTACCATTACTGGTTGCTGGAAGGACAGGAGACCCAAGCTGCAGTGAGCAGAGAAGCTCTGAATTGATGACAGGCTGGAGTCTTGATTTAGATTTGACTGAACTTTTCTATACTTGAAAATGATATTGCTAGATATTGGAAAGTGACCAGAAAATTGGTAGACTCTGTCTAACATATGGCCTGGTAAACAAAAAAGAATTCAACAGATGTTTGAAGGCAGAGCTAGGTACAAAACAAAGCTATTTCTTGATAGTCCAGCCTGCTTTAAAAAAATAAGTATGAAAGCATCAAAGGCCCTGGTGAATGATTGATATGTGGGAAGAGGAGAGGCAGGATCAAGTTTCTCAGTCTGTGGACAGGGGAAATGAGCATTATAAAGATATTTCCACAGGCTGTGAAGGTCAAGAAAATGGAATTGGGAATTTGAGTTCCTGTCTCCGTATGTAATATCACTTCCTAGCTGTGTGACCTTTCAAGTCATGAGCTGTTTTTAAGCCTTGTTTTTGCATCTGTAAAATGGGGATGTACTCCCCACCTCACGAGATCCTCGTGGAGATTTAAGTATGCTAATGCATGCACAAGTACAAGTGCTTCATAAATTTTAAAGTGTTATGGAGGTATAAGATATTATCAGCAACAGTAAGAAAATCAAGACAAAGGGATCCAGTGAAGGACAGATAGTTGGTTTTTCACAGGGTCATTCTCAAATGATAAAGCACTGGTAAGTGGATAAATCCTGCAGCCAGTAGGAAACAGGACTAGGACTCAGGGTTATTGATTTGTGGCTTTACAAAGCAGAGGACAGGCACAATCAAGTATCCCCATGTACCACCCCCTGCTCTCGCTCCTTTGTTTAATTTCAACTCATCCTTCAAGGTTCAGCCCAATGAGCACTTGCTCAGGGAAGTTTTCTCTGAACACCCCCCATCCTACTCCCCAAGACAAACTTATACTCAGCACAGTTGAAATTTAACATTTATTTCTGCAGTTACTTGATTAATGCCTCTCCCCACCCATATCTAACTAGGCTGTAAGTGCCAAGGAGGCAGGGATCATGTCTGTGTATGTTTATCTTTTTATCCTTACCGGTAAGCCCATTGACTAATGTTGAATGATTGTTGAAAACCTGAATGAATAAATAAATGATGCATCCCCACCCCATCTGTCGTCCTGATCTGCCTACTCATGGCACCTACCACAAATCCTTGAGTTCTGAAACCTCATTATATACAGCCTCATACTGAGTTGCTGGGTTTATGTTGTTCCTCTCCCAATTAACCTCAAGCTCCTTAAAGACAGATGTTGGTTTGCCTATAATTTGTGTCCGACCAACAACACCTAGGATATAGATGGACCCACGACTGGTGCTCAGTAAGTGCATACTGGCTATTAATTGGATCATGAGTCCCAGGGAGCTGTCACTCTGCTCACCATTCAAACCACCTCCACCCAGGGGATCATTTAGTATCAAACTTGACTTCAATTGGCTCCCTAACTTAATGATATTACTCAGAGTTCTAGCAAGGCCTCCAAAGCACATGGAGCTAGAGAGCCCTTGGTCCAGTAGCTCTCAAACTGTGTACCCCAAGAGCCCCAGGGTTCACAGCAGTATCCCATACTGAGCAAATGCAAAGGCTCAGTGGGAAGCCAGAGGGGAGATTTTAGATTTCCTCATCTTTTTTTTGAAACAAGGCAGATCTACTTCTCTGTGTTTTGTATGTTGAGGTTTCAGGTAAGATTTCACTGGTGGAAAACTACTGCTGTAGTCCAATTCTATCACTGTACATAAGAGGGAATGACACCCAGATTGGGGAGGGACTTGGCTGCTGAAAACTCACAGTGGAATTTTACAAATGAGAAAAATAAAACGATAATCTCCCCCAGTGGAATTATTGTCTAAATTTCTATGTGGCCTAAATCTAACTTTCTATTAGAACAACAGCCCTCAGAGATCTGTCTTTAAAACATGTACTATGGTTCAGCTGATTTGGCAGTGTTATCACTAACGTCACCTAGAAGGTGTAACGGTCAACAAGAGTGACTAGCTAAGAATCTTTACGTGTCAACCGTGTCATCCTGCTTCAGTGTCTCTTCCCTTACAAATAATCTTGCCTTCATTAAGTCCGTGCACAGCCACACTTGTCAACAGTAATCACAGCAACATCTGTAACCAGCATAACACAAGATAGATATTTCGGGGGAAATGGACACATTCAAGGCTTTACAAAAATAGAATGATCTCTAGCATTTGCATTTGTCATTTTGCGTCTGTATTTTCTATTCTCACTGACACTGCTTTTTCTCATTTATTCTTTCTGGCTTCCGAATCACATACAAGTTTATAATGCTGCTTTTCCATTTCTGAGCCCTGCATGTGGATTCACTGAACACGTCAAATTCAACCAGCAAAAGAGAAAGAAATTATTTGGGAAGCTCTTGGGCAGGGAATATAGAAAATCTCCAGACCCAGTGGACTCTTTTTGTCCATTGACATTTATTCAACCATGCTAAGAAATGCTCATGATGGAGAGAAAGAAATACAGACAGAGACAGAGAGAGAAAGACACACACAGAGAGAGAGAGAGAACTAGATCTCTGAGAGAAATGTTCAGAAAGAAGAAGGGAAGAAAGGGAGAAAGAAGCAAGAAAACGAAGGGAAATAAAGATATTTCATAATTCTTTCTAGCAGGCACTAATTTAGATCAATTCCATTCTTGCCTCTAATGGAAAAAAGTCAGTTGGCAAAAGACTTCTGAATCTTAGAGTTCATTCAGTGAAACAAAAACTATCTCTTACATCAGCGTTCTCAACTTCTTTGGTTTCAATACGTATTTACAGTTTTAAAAACTAGTGAAGAGGCCAAAGAACATTTGCTGTGGGAGTGACATCTTTCATTATTTACCATATTAGAAACTAAAAATTAGGAGGTTTTTGGTGATTCTGTGGTAGAATTGTTGCCTTCCATGTGGGAGACCCAGGCTCTATTCCCGGCCAACACTCCTCATGAGTAGCTACCACCTGTCTGTCATTGGAGGTTTGCTTGTTGCTATAATGCTGAACAGGTTTCAGCAGAGCTTTCAGCCTAAGACAGACTGGGAAGAAAGATCTAGTGATCTACTTCTGAAAATCAGTCAATGAAAACCCCAACCCATCATGAGGATGGCACAAGACTGGGCAGCATTTCATTCCATTGTGCATGGGGTCACCATGAGCTGAAAGCCAACTCAACAGCAGATAACAACAGTATAAAAATGATTTACTAATTTATTTTAAAATAAAAATAATAAACCCATTACATGTTAAATAACATATTTATATAAAAATGAAAAAAAATTACTAAACATTGGGGAGCTGTAGAGCTCACACTGGCAGATATAACTTTTCCAAAATTCTAAATGTTTTCATGGACTCTTCAAGTGATCATTGGCAACAAATGCTGTCAGTTGTTTTTTCTTTAAGTGACAAGCTCATTTCGTTCATTGTAGAGAAGATGCTTGCCAAGTGCCCAAGTCTAAATAACCAGTTTGTCTGTCGGTTGTTCTTTCAAGTAAAAATGGTGTTCAGTGAAAAAAGCAGTTAGTTCTGCTCGCAGCTCAAACAACTGCAGATGTGTTTTTCCTCAAGACAACCATCATATTTGCAACAGAAATGTGTCACATGTATTTCTTATTTTTCCACACAGAATATACTCAAGAGTCAAGATTTGATAAAATTAGTAATTTTGCTTTTTCATCAAGGGTATTCTTAGGTGAAACTGACTTTTTTTAAAATTTACCTGCCATTATTTTTGCACCATCAGTGCAAATGTCAGTGGAAAAAGCATCTAACATCTTAGTATTACCATGAGAATAGTTTTGACCTCTCAGACTCCTGAAAGGGTCTCAGGGACCTCCAGATGACTACTGACCAGACTTTGAGAACCACTATCTTAAATTCTTTCCTTCTGCCCTCTGCCTGTGAGCAAAGCAGGGGGGAGTTGAGAGCCAAATATTAATGGCAACTGTCATGGATTGAATTATATCCCCCAAAAAATGTGTGTATCAGTTTGGCTAGGTCATGATTCCCAGTATTGTGTGGTTGTCCTCCATTTTGTGATTGTAATTTTATGTTAAAGAGGATTAGGGTGGGATTGTAACACCCTTACTAAGGTCACTTCCCTGATCCAATGTAAAAGGAGTTTCCCTGGGGTGTGGCCTGCACCACCTTTTATCTTACAAGAGATAAAAGGAAAGGGAAGCAAGCAGAGAGATGGGGACCTCATACCACCAAGAAAGCAGTGCCGGGAGCAGAGCGCGTCCTTTGGACCTGAGATTCCTGCACTGAGATGCTCCCAGACCAAGGGAAGACTGATGACAAGGACCTTCCTCCAGAGCCAACACAGAGAGAAAGCCTTCCCCTGGAGCCGGTGCCCTGAATTTGGACTTCCAGCCTACTGGACTGTGAGAGCATAAACTTCGCTTTGTTAAAGCCATCCACTTGTGATATTTTTGTTATAGCAGCACTAGATGACTAAGACAGTAACAATGGGTCCTTGGAAGAGTAATGCAGGTGGGGTGGGACAGCTATGGGACAAACAAATATATCATGCCCTCTCCTCACGTATCCCAGTTTCTTCCCTAGTATCCCTTTTCTGTTAGTAATATACTCCCTTTCCCTCTCTGTCCCTCCTCCTAGTTGAATTCACTCTGTCACTTGCAATCTAAAGAACCCTAATCAAACAAAGCATTTGAAAGGCCAAACCTGAAATAAAAAAAGGTCATAACAGAGTACTATGAAAAACTGTACTCCAACAAATTTGAAAACCTAGAGGAAATGAACAAATTTCTAGAAACACACTATCTACCTAAACTAAAACAAACTGATACAGAAAATCTGAACAGACCCATAACAAGATAAGAGATTGAAAAGGTAATAAATAAAACTCCCAACAAAAAAAGCCCTACCCCAGATGGCTTCACTGCAGAATTCTAGCAAACATTCAAAGAAAAGCTTGCAACAGTACCACTCAAACTATTTCAGAATACAGAAAAGGAAGGGAAACTTCCAAATTCATTTTATGAACCCAGCATAATCCTGATACCAAAACCAGGCAAAGACACCCACAAAAAAGAAAATTATAGATCAATATGTCTCATAAATATAGATGCAAAAATTCTCAACAAAATTCTAGCCAATAGAATTCAGCATCATATAAAAAAACAGCATCATTAAAAAAAAAATATACACGACGACCAAGTAGGATTCATGCAAGGATGGTTCAAAATTAGAAAATCAATCAACATAATCCACCACATAAATAAAACAAAAGAATCACATAATCATCTCACTTGACACAGAAAAGGCATTTGATAAAGTCCTACACACATTCCTGATAAAAACTCTCAATAAGATAGGAATAGAAGGAAATTCCTCAACATAATAAAGGGGATCTATACAAAACCAACAGTCAACATCATTCTCAATGGAGAGAGGCTGAAAATATTCCCCTTGAGAATGGGAGCAAGACAAGGATGCTCTTTATCACCACTCTTATTTAACACTGTTCTGGAAGTCCTAGCTAGAGCAGTAAGACAAGAAAAAGAAATAAAGGGCACCCAAACTGGTAAGGAAGAAGTAAAACTGTCCCTATTTGCAGATGATATGATACTATACATAGAGAATCCAAAAGACTCCACAGGAAAACTACTGGAACTCATATAGAAAGATTTAGCAAAGTAGCAGGATACAAGATAAACATGCAAAAATCAGCTGAATTCCTATACATCAACAAAGAGAACTATGAAAAGAAAATCAGGACAGCAATACCATTTATAATAGCCCCTAAAAAAAAACAACTTAGGAATAAATCTGACCAGGGACATAAAAGACCGATACAAAGAAAACTACAAAACACTACTGAAAGAAACCAAAAGAGACCTACATAAATGGGAAAACATGCCATGCTCATGGATAGGTAGACTCAACATTGTGAAAATGTCAATTCTAAACAAAGCCATCTACAAATACAATGCAACCCTGATCCAAATACCAACACCATTCTTTAATAAAGAGATGGAAAAACTAATCATTAACATTATATGGAAAGAGAAGAGGCCCCAGATAAGTAAAGCATTACTGAAGAAAAAGAACAAAGTAGGAGGCTTCACACTACCTGACCTCAGAACCTACTATACAGCTATGGTAGTAAAAACAAACTGGTATAACAAAAGACACATTGACCAATGGAACAGAATCAAGAACCCAGATGTAAATCCATCTACCTACAGCTACCTGATCTTCAACTAAGGGCCAAAGACCATTAAACGGGGGAAAAGACAGTCTATTTAACAAATGGTCCTGGCAAAACTGGTTGTCCATCTGCAAAAAAATGAAACAGGACCCATACCTCATATCATACACAAAAACTAACTCACAACGGGTCAAAGACATAAATATAAAACTAAAAACTATAAAGATCATAGAATAAAAAGTAGAGTCAACACTAGGGGCCCTAATATATGACATAAACAGCATACAAACCATAATTAACAATACACAAATACCAGAAGATAAGCTGGATAAATGGATCTCCTAAAATTAAACACTTAGGCTCATTCAAAGACTTCACCAAAAGAGTAAAAAGAGAACCTACACACTGGGAAAAAATTTTTGGGCTATGACATATCCAACAAAACTCTAATCTCTAAAATCTATAGGAAAATCCAACACCTCTACAATAAAAGACAAATAATCCAATTTAAAAATGGGCAAACGATGTGAACAAACACTTAACCAAAGAAGACCTTCAGGTGACTAATAACGCATGAGGAAATGCTCATGATCACTAGCCCTTAGAGAAATGCAAATCAAATCTACAGTGAGACACCATATCACCTCAACATTACTGGCACCAATCAGAAAAACAGAAAATAACAAATGTTGAAGAAGTTGTGGGGGGATTGTAACTCTTATGCACTGCTGGTGGGACTGCAAAATGGTACAACCATTTTGGAAAACAATATAACGCTTCCTTAAAAAGCTGGAAATAGAAATACCATAAGATCCAGCAATTACACTCCTAGGAATATATCCTAGAGATATAAGAGCCGTAACACGAACAGATACAAGCACACCCAGCACACCCATGTTCATTGCAGCATCATTCACAATAGCAAAAAGATAAAAACAAGCTAAGTGCCCATCAACAGATGAATGGATAAACAAACTATGATACATACACACAATGGGATGCTAAGCAATGATAAAGAACCATGATGAATCTGCGAAACATCTCACAACATGGATGAATCTGAAGGCCATTATGCTGAGTAAAATAAGTCAATCACAAAAGGACAAATACTGTATGAGACCACTATTATAAAAACACATAAAAATGTTTACACACAGAAAAAAACAATCCTTGATAGTTACTGGGGAGGGGAGGTGTGAAGAGGAAAAAACACTAACTAGATAGTAGATAAGTGGTGACTTTGGTGAAGGGTAAGACAGTACAACAATACTGGGGAAATCAGGACAACTTGACCAGGGCAAAGTCATAGCAGTTCACTTCACATCCAAATGCACTGAGAGACCGAGCTACTGTGCTGAGGGCTGGGGACCATAGTCTTGGGGGAGATCTAGCTCAATTGGCATAACATGATCTATTAAGAAAATGTTCTACATCAGACTGTGCTGAGTAGCGACTGAGGCCTTAAAAGTCTGTGAGTGGACATCTAAGATACATCTCCTTGTCCCATCTCGGCTGTAAAAAAGGATAACAAAGGCAACCAAAGACACAAGGGAAAGATTAGGCCAAAGGAGTAATGGACCACAACTACCACAACCTCCACCAGACTGAGCCCAGAACAACTAGATGGTGCAGTGTTACCACCACCAACTGTTCTGGCAAGGATCACAATAGAGGGTCCCAGACAAAGCAGCAGAAAAATGTAGAACAAAATTCAAATTCACACACACACACACACACACACACACACACACACACAAATGGGCTTGCTGGTCTGAAAGAGCCTGGAGAAAGCCCAAGAATATGTCCCCTGTACACCATTTTAACTCAGTACTGAGGTCCCTCCTGAGGTTCACCCTTCAGCCAAAGTTTAGACACATCTATAGAGCCAACAATAACACACGTGAGGGACATGCATCACAGTTCAATCATGTATACCAGACTGATGGGCACACCAGCCCAAAAGTAAAGGCAAGAAGATAGGAAGGGACAGGAAAAGTTGACGAATGGAAACAAGGAAACTGGGGTGGAGAAGGGGAGAGTGTTGACACATCACCAGGTTGGCAACCAATGTCACAAAACATTTTGTGTATTAACTGTTCAATGAGAAACTAATTTGCTCTGTAAACTTTCACCTAAATCACAATTAAAAAAGAAAGAAAGAAAGGTCAGACCTAGCAGCCCCTAGGCCTGATTCCACACTTTAGTCCTTATGGATCATGATTAATCTATGATCACTGATTAATCAGTTAATTAATTAAAATTCAAACACTCATTTTCTTCTCTCCCTTTTTTTCTTATAAATATTCTGCAACACATTCTGAGCATATGTTAGGTTAAACCATATGAAATTGCCTTTTTGTTGGGTCTAAAACCTTTGGATATCATCAGTTTTAGGTAGTTGAATCTAATAATCACCAAGGTTTCATTTTCCATCCTTGGAAGAGAAGAATTAAAATACATCAATTGAAAGGAAATGCACTGAGTCCCAGTGGTTGAGTGGATGTTTATTCAAATAAGAGGGAAAGCCAGTGAGGTAAACATCATAGAATTTAAAATCTGTCTTAATCAAAACCAGTAATGTCATTCTGAACCACACTGTCCTTGTCCAAAAATTGAGCACACCTGTTTCATGTCTTTATGACTCCATGTTGTTGAGAAGTGCACACTTCCCACTGCTGATGTCTCCTTCCATGTGGAAGGAGATCTGTTCCTGGGACACTTCTGGCCCTTCTCCACACTCCACCCCACTCTTCCCCAGAGAGAAAGCTGAAATAAGGAACAGGGTATGCATGACCTGGCCCCTACTTTTCTTTTTCTCTTAGGATGACATGTTCTGATCTACTCCTCCAAACTGTACATTGTACAGGGGCAGGCTTCCAGGTGGTGGTGGTAGGACAGAGACGGGCTGTGTTAGTGCAGCACTGCCTTTGACTAGGTGGCTAAGTTTGTTTATCACTCTGGGGTTCAGAGTAAAAAAATCCCACTATTACCACACACTGAAGGCAATTGGCCACCACCTGTCTGTCAGTTTGTCATACTATGGTGGCTTGGATGTGGCTATGATCCATGCTGGAAGTTATGCCACTGGTATTTCAAATGCTAGCAGGGTCCCCCATGGTGGACACGTTTCAGCAGAGCTTCCAGACTAAGAGAGATTGGGAAGAAAGTCCTCACCATCTATTTCCGAAAATTAGCCGCTGAAAACCTTATGGATCACAACAGAATATTTCCCAGCATAGTGCTGGAAGATGAGGCCCCTAAGTTGGAAGTCACTCCACAACAGCTGCAACAAAGGACTTGAACATACTAATGATCATGAAGATGGCATAGGACAGGCAACATTTCATTCTGTTATACATAAGGTATAACCTGAGTTAGAGCCAACTCAAAGGCAACTAACAACAACAAGGCAATTGATAATAACGTTAATAGTGTAGTCTCTGTATTTCTGTATCCAGAGGAAGATTATTTCTTGATTCTTTAACCACCAACAGACTTGGGCTTATAGGAGTTGGTGCCAGAGAATTCACAGCATAGAGGAGGAGTCCTCAGTTAGTTTTTATTTTAAGAACTTTAGGTTCTTTAGTAGGCATTGCGGGTACTAAAGAGAAATGTGGGACAGTCGCATTCGAAAAGCAGGGGAAGAGCTCACTCTCATGGCTACAATTTCCTCACTCCCAAGAAATCTCAGTGGATTCATTGACCTGGCTTTGGAAATGGTCTTGTAAATCACCAGGGAAGTCCAAGAAACTGCAATATTCAAATCCCAATTCTGCCACTTACTGGTTATGACACTTTGGGTGAGTTATTCAGCCTATCTGTACCTAAGTTTCCTCTTCTGCAAAACTGAGTAATAATAATACTTTCCTTGTTGATTTGTTATAAGGATAAGTAATTATATTATTTATTGTTATTATCAGCTGATCTTCATACATTTATTCAGCAGATAGTTGAGTTACTTGGTACACTCCCAAGCCTGTGACTAGTGATAATCAAGACAAAGTTCCTGCTCTTATAGGGCTTCTATTCTTCTCTGTTGGAAATCTCTGAAGCAGAAGTGAAATACGTTTGGGGGAGGGAGGCAATCTTTGAGGACTAAATGTAGATATTAAGGATGATACGGGTTGGACAGAACTGTTGCAAAAATGTTAAGGGTGGGAGGCTTGGAGTTAAGCAAATACTCCTGTGCAAGTAAAGACAATTTGTTTATTTTCTTTAATGGGAGGTAGGATGTAGGAAAAATACGTGTTGCTGTCGAGCCAATTCCAACTCACAGCGACCCTATAGGACAGAGCAGAACTGTTCCACAGGGTTTCCAAGGAGCACCTGGTGGATTCGAACTGCCAACCTTTTGGTTAGCACCTGTGGCTTTTAACCACTACACCACCAGGGCCTCCAGGCAGGATATAGGCATAATGCTTTATATTTGCATTGTGCTTTAGCCTTCAAATTACAGTCACAGTCTCTTGATACTTAAGTCAGAATGGGAGGGTGGAAGATGGACAGGCGTTAAAGTCAGAATGCTTGGGTTCCAATCCCAAGTCTAATAGCTACTTCCTGGTTCCTATACTCCACAGCAGAGCATCTTAGTTTCCTAGGGCTGCCATAAAAATACTACTAAGTGTGGAGGTTTAAAGAACAGAAATTTATTTTCTCACAGTTCTGGAGGCTAGAAGTCTGAATTCAGGGTCTTGGCCATGTTGATTCCTTCTGGGAGCTTTGAGAGAGGAACCGTCCCATGTATCTAGTTTCGGGTTTCTGTCAGCAATCCTTGGCATTTCTTTGCTGCTTGTAGACGGACCTTACATGCTGTCTTCCTCCTGTGTGTGACACCCTTTTTATAAGACACCTCGGAAGAGATTAGAAACCACCCCACTCCAGTATGATGGTATGATGTCATTACCTTAACTGATAACACCTGCAAAGAAAAATCCTATTTCCCCAAACAAGGTCACATTCCCAAGTACAGGGGTTAGAACCTGAATATGTCTTTGTGTCTGGGGGGACACAATTCAATCCATAACATAGGGGTAGTCATAATAAAAATAGCAACGCCCACCAAAGCTGTGTATCAGGATTGTTGTGAGAATTCAGTGAGACAATACACCTGAAAATGCACCATATGCAGGATAGCAGTAATTCTTTGAGCATACATTAGCGAGCATGTGCAATACACCAAGCATTGTTCTATGTAGGGATGGGAGGCACCGTTACCAAGGTCCTATCCTTCTACACTTCACATTCTAATGAAGAAGGCAGACACTAAATGAGTAAATACATAAGTAAGAAAATTTCATACTAAGTGATTTGGGGGGAAAAAAATGTGTTGTAATAGAGAAATTTTCCCTTAGCAAGATAATGCAAAAGTCTCTCCCCTGAGGAAACTTTGTAGCTGAGAACTTGTAGGTAAGAAGGAGCCCACCATGGCAGAGCTGGGGAGAAAAGTCCAGACAGAGTGAAGAGTGAATGGAAGAGATGAAGTGGAATACATTTGAGATGTGAGTCGCAGGGAAAGGAGGCCAGGGGACTAGAACATGGTGAGGGAAGATGATGTGAGTATGGGTCTAAGAAGTGGGTGTGGGTGAGCACATACAGGGCCTTGTAGGCGATGGGAAGGAGTTAACATTCTATGTTGTTATTATTGTTAGCTGCCATCAAGTTGGTCCCTGACTAATCACGACCCCTGCACAACAGAACAAGCTGCTGCCTGGCCCTGCCCCCATCCCCATGATCAGTTGTGGATTGGACTGTTTTCATTAGCTGATTTTTGGAAGTAGATTGCCAGGTCTTTCTTCCTAACCTACCTTAGTCTGGAAGCTCTGCTGAAACCTGTTCAGCATCACAGCAACACACAAGCCTCCACTGGCACATGGGTGGTGGCTGTGCATGAAGCGCATTGGCCAAAAATTGAACCCAGATCTCCTGCATGGAAGGCGAGAATTCTACCACTGAAACACCACTGCCCCCATATATTCTTTGTTAAGGGAGTGAGAAATTATTGAAGCCTTTAAGCATGGTCAGATTTCTGTTTAAAATGTTAATTAAATAATTATGAAGCAGAGTGACAATTCATTTCTGGTGGAGTTCCAGACCAGGACAGGTGGTGGAGGGAGGAGAAAGAATATCATATGGGACTGTTTCCGCCTCATTACATTCATGGTCTTCTTTATGGAGATGAAATGGGGAGATTTTCATCCTTCTCATTTCCATGGGTGGATATTGTTACTTCTGTGACCCTCTCCACAGTATCTGGCTCTTTGTCCTTGGTACAGTCAGGCCTCCCTGGGACTTGTGATGACGATGTCAATGTTTTCCCCAGGGGGAAAATAAAATTGACCCTGGGGTTTTATTGATGAGTTTTGGTAATCTGTTTCTCAGAGATAAAAAGCCTCCCACACATTATGTGACTGGCAAGTTAAACACTCCTTACTAGTCACTGCAGTCTAGTGACTGTGGGGGTCAACTGGGGGCACACCATAATTTTGTCTTTGCTTTCTGTCTCAGAACTGCTTTGTCAACAGACTAGGTGAACCATCCTAGAAATGGCTGGGGGCTTGAGGACCTGCTTCAGGGTTTTAAGGATGACTTTATTACTTTGCCACCCTCGACTAGAGAATGGGTTTCTTCTCTCTAAAAAGGTCACCATCCTTAGTAAAGACCAAACATCTATACATTTATAGCTGGATTAATCTTGACCACTTGTAGGGTGATGGGTGTTGAAGGGAGATCTGCTTTACAGCCAAACTGCAAGGGAAATCTGAAGTTAGAATTAAAGCCAACAGTGACCTTGAGTCAATGAAAGTAATTTTGAGGTGGTCACAAAGTCGTGAGGCTATGCATTATCCAATAAAAGGTGAATGGGAAGCATATAGCTGTTGATATGTTTTTCCCAAAGTCCTCAAGAATTCAGATTTGGATTCCTGCTGGGAATTAACAGGATTTTAGTTCATCCTTGCCAGTGAACACCATGGATGTGAAACCACAGCACCCTTCCAATATCCAGCACAGCAGGACTGGGTATTCTCCTTTACCATGACCATATTCTCCTGAAACGTGTTTGCTCATAACTTCGGTTGTGCAGCTTTTTCAAGGATAAGACATAGAGTCTAATTCTTCAAAAAACAAATATTTGCACACATTCATCATTCAGCCTTTACTGAATGGCTACTGTGTGCTAGGCATTATGCTCTGGGCTAAGTAAACAAATAGGAACACAGACACAGTCTGGGACTTCACGCAAGACATAAATGTAGGCATGGGCAGAATTTAGAATTTTCAATTTCTAAATGAGGTATCATGGAGAGCAATTTAGTCTATCCTGTCATTATACAGATGAAGAAACTGAGGCCCAAAGACTAAAAGTGACTTTTCTAACATCACACAGCTAGTAGACAGAGGATCAGGGTGGAAATAAGCATCATTAACCTTTATTGAATTCGAGCATTGTGTCAACTACCTGCTAACAAAGGTCCTAACAATATTGAATTCATAATTTTCACTTAATTATCTTAAAGAGGGTCCTTAATTTTTTTAGTAAAGTTTGGGCCCCTCAAAGCTTCAATGTGCCTCTGATTTACCCCAATAAGAAGTTTACCTCAAGGTTTTAGAAACAGTCAAATCTTAATTTAAACTCTGGCTTCTCAATTTACTAACTGTGAGACTTTGGGTAGCTTCTTTATCTCTTGCAACTGCTATTTCCCTATCTGTAAAATGAAAATATATATTGCTGACATCATAGAGTTGGCCATGTTTATAGAGCAACAAAGGCATAATGTTCATAAATGTTGACTCTTATACACTTTGTCTCCTTGAGGATTGCATTCATTTGAAGTAACAAAACCCCAAGAAACCATGGCTCAAACCATGACTTCTCATTTAACAAGAAGTCTTGAATGAGACTTAGAAATGCTACGGAGACCTAGACTCCTTGTATTTATCTCTTTTCAGCCTTGTGCACTTCATCTTCATGGTCATAGAATGGCTGCTCTGATCCAGACATCATGTTTGCATTCCAGGAAATAAAAAGGAGAAGGGAACATGAGGTATTCCAGCTGCATCCATCCCTTTATTTTAGGAAAATAATAGCACTTCCAGAAGTTCCACTGTGTAGGGATTGGGTTACTTTGCAGCTGATCTGTGATAGCTCTATTTTTATCTCTAGGGATACCTGGAACCACAGAACTGAACTTGACCAAGAACAGGATGAAATGCTCTAGCCGTTTAAAGTCCAAAGCTCCCCTGGAGACATCCTATACCAGCTTGTCTACATTGTTTATTGAAAATGTATAGATGGGTAGCCTGCAACTGGTTTGGCTACTTGACCAACATGGTATAAAAGACCCTTAAGTAAACTTGTGTCTTGGCTTCACTGAGAATAAGATGTCTCACATATATCTTGGTGATTTGTGATCTGGTGAGAAAGGGACTGAGAGGACCCTGGAGGCTGTGCCTGTGCCCTGATGCCTCAGACCTCCCTGATGTTTGACAGTGCCTTCTTTCTTCCTGGTATACTGTATCCTTGGTCTTTCTTAAAGCCATGCATAACCATGTGTGTGTATGTGTGTGTGTGTGTGTGTGTGTGTGTGTGTGTGTGCATACATAAGCATTGTGAAATCTTGTGAATTCTTTTAATTACCCAGCCCTGTGTAAATGCTACACCTACTCAGTAAACTCTTTCTTATATCTCATTGGTGAGAAGTCAATCACATGTCAACCCCAGCTCTAAGGGGCAAGAGGGTGAGTATGTATAACTGGAAACATTCCTCCCTTAAACAAATTGGAGTTCTGTTGGTAAGGAAGAAGAAAGAAAGACCATTTGGTGGAAAACAATCAGTATCTATCCCTTCTTCCTACTTTCTCCACAGACACATGTGAGACAAAATCAAGTATCTAGCACAGAGGTTCTCGAACATTAGCTAGCATCAGAATCACAGATTGCTAGGCCCCGTCTACAGTTTCTGATTCAGTAGGTCTGGAGTGGAGCCTAAGAATTTACATTTCCAACATGTGCCCAAGTGACGCTGATGCTGCTGGTCCAGGGACCCTATTTTTTTTTTTTTTTTTAGTTGTACTACAGGTGAAGGCTTACAGAACAAATAGTTTCTCATGAAACAGAAGTACACATGTTGTTTTATGACATTGGTTAACAACCCCACAACATATCAACCCTCAAACTTCTCAACCTTTTTTTTTTGGTGAAAATACACATAGCCAAAGATACACCATTTCAAAAATTTCTACATGCACAGTTCAGTGACACTGACTATGCTCTTCCAATTGTGCTGTTATTCTCACTTAAGATGAAGGCTTACAGAACAAAATAGTTTCTCATTTAACAGTTACTACAAATGTTGCCCTATGACAATAGTTAACAATCTCACAACACATCAACAATATCGTTACTCAACCTTGTGTTCCCTATCACCAGCTTCCTTCTCCCCTTCTGCTTTCTGGCCCTTGTCACTGGACTCCTGTACCTCGTTAGTCTCATTTGGTTTTACAGGGCTGTCCACTCCCAGGCTGAACAGTGAACCTCGGAGGTAACTTCACCACTGAGCTAAAAGGGTGTCTGGGGGCCATACTCTCAGGGTTTCTCCAGTCTCCTTTAGGCCAGTAAATCTGGTCTTTTTTTTTGTGGGTTAGAATTATGCTCTACATCCTGCTCCAGCTCTGTCCAGAACCCTCTGTTGTGATCCTGGTCAGAGCAGTCAGCGGTGGTAGCCGGGCACCATCTAGCTGTACTGGACTCAGTCCGGTGGAGGCCTTGGTAGCTGTGGACAATTAGTCCTTCGGACTAATCTTTTCCTTGTATCCTGTTCTCTTCATTCTCCCTTGCTCCCGAAGGGACGAGATCAGTGGAGTATCTTAGATGGCCGCTCACAGGCTTTTAAGACCCCAGACACTACTCACCAAGGTAGAATGTAGAGCATTGTCTTTATAAGCTGTGTCATGCCAATTGAGCTAGATGTTCCCCGAGACCATGGAGGGACCCTATTTTGAGAGCCACTTATCTAACAAATGAAAGGAGGAAAGGATTAGTTGTGTTTGCTCTCTGACAGCTTCTATGGGAGTTAATTTTATGGTCCAAATAAAGCAGTGAGTAATTGAAGAAATGGATATAAAATCTGGATGGGGCTTATTCCTATTTTCCTGGGGAAAATGCCATGTAAATATCAGTCCATTTCATTGGCTTTCTTCAGTCCAAGCACCAGAAGGGAGCTAATGAAGAGGCTGGCTGTTTGGCCAAGATGTGTTTAAACCATCTCAGTGAAGAGTGAGCCACTTGAGCCAACTGCCATGTAAGGAACATAGAGGAAAAATGACAGATGAATCCTAGGGACAACCAGTTTGGAAAATGCTATTTTGCACTGTGCCAATATGGCCAGAGAGACCATGTGTGCAAGAAGCCGCCAGCTGGAACAGCAGGAAGAGAGGGCAGAGGTGTTGCTAGTAAACCTGGGGAGAGTGAGTGCTCACAGCTTTGCACCTCAGGTCTCCCAATTGCTTCAGCACAAAGAATGTTTGCAATCAGGTAAGGAGGTCCATGGTGAGGAGGTTGTGGGTTTCCTGACAAGCCACCGGAACAACTCAGCAGACCAGTTCTGGCTTCACTTGAAAAACACCAGACCTATCTCCACTGTCTGAATTCTGATGACCCATTTACTTGTCTCTTGTTTGATACAGGTCTACAATCCTGTCATGGATTGAACTGTGTCCCCAAAAAATATGGGTTGGAGTCCTGACCCTAACACTTGTAGATGTAGTTCTATCTGAAAATAGGGTTTTCTTTGTTATGTTAACGAGGCCATGTCTATGCAGGGTGTGTCCTAAACTTAATCACTTCTGAGTGATATAAAGAGTAGCCTAGACACAGACATTTGAGCACAGACTGGGGAAGATAGATGTCACGTAAAGATTGCCAAGGAGCCAAGGAACACCAGGGCTATAGAAGCTGAAAGAAACATGGATCTTCCCCTAAAGCAGACAGAGAGAGAGCTTTCCCCTATAGTAGATGCTCTGAATTTGGACTTACAGCCTCCTTAACTGTGAGAAAATAAATTTCTGTTCTTTAAAAAGGCCACCCGCTTATTGTATTTCTGTCACAGCAGCACTGGGAAAGTAAGACAAATCCCTTATTTACAATTCCAAAATCCAGGCATCTCTGAAAATTAAGTTTGTAACTCATTTGTGGTGAAATTTGACCTGATCTGAATTCATTTGGCAGCAAAATCTGACCTGAGCTGACACAAACCTATGCATATTTTTAAATTGCCTTACGCAGTGTGAACAGTTACATGTTCAACCGCAGAAAAATTAACATACATGATTATGAGGGACTTCCAAGACGTGCTGGGGGATTTTATATAATCAATGGAATAAGCATCATGTTACCTTTCAAAAAGGAGAAAAGGATGAATTCTGAAACATATATGGACCTGACTCGTCCTTTGCCATTCATCCTGTTTCCCATTTTGATGGATCTTCCAGCTAAAATCTGGCTTCAGGTCTCCAACTACATTCCACTGAGCACTCTTTTAATACATCTAGATGTTCTTCAGACCCCTAGCAACTGGAGATCTGATATCACTGGCCCTTGGCTGAACCATATCGTGAACTCAGCAGAAAGTGTTGCTTACAAAGTCCTTTCTCATTGGATTGTAAGCCAGGAGAGAAAGTTCAAGGTGCACGAGTCCCTGGGTGGTGCAAGCAATTAACACACTCAGCTGCTAACCAAAATGTTGGGGATTCAAGTCCATTCAGAGATGCCTCGGAAAAAAGGCCTGGCAATCTACTTCTGAAAATTCATTCATTGAAAACTCTATGGAGCACAGTTCTACTCTGACACACTTGGGGTCACCGTGAGTCAGAGTTAACTCAACGGCAACTGGTTTTTTGGTTCTGCTGCTTACTTTGGGAAAATCACCTTAACAGTTTAAGCACTTGATTTGTCTCCTTAGACTGCATCCAATGCTGTCCCTTAAGCAAGTTCATACATTACTCTTGCGGCATAATTCTAGGACACAATATTGTAAATTCCTTGAGGTAAGAAAAACCCACCAGCCACTCCACAGGAGAAAGACGTGGCAGTCTGCTTTCATAAAAGGTTACAGCCTTGGAAACCCTGTGGAGCAGTTCTACTCTGTCTGATAAGATCACTATTGGACTTCTGTGAGTTGGAATAACTTGATGGCAACCAGTTTATCTTCTACACAGGACCAGCTACATAATTTGCAGGACCCTATGGGGCCATGGTGGCACAATAGTTAAGAGCTCAGCTGCTAACCAAAGGGTCAGCAGTTCAAATCCACCAGCCGCTCCTTGGAAACCCTCTGGGGCACTTCTACTCTGTCCTGTAGGGTTGCTATGAGTCAGAATCAACTTGACTGCAATGGGTTCGGTTTTTTATTATGAAAATAAAAATGCAGAGCCCTTTGTCCAAAATTTATTAGGAATTTCAAGATGGCAGCAGCAGAGCGTTAACCCAATTGTGGAGCCCTGTATGACTACAAGAGTCACCAATCCATGAACCTAACCCTACTTTTATGTTTTCCACAGCACCGAACATAGTACGACTTGAAGAAATACTGTTTTAACTGAATGGTGTCAATGACAATCAATGGAAGGAATACCAAGCAACAACATCCACAAAATGTGATTGGGTTGGCTTCGCAATATTTCTCCCTCCATTGAGTACTATCCACTAGACAGCCTGCTTAACTTGCAAACTCTTTGTTTATGCATTGAATCAACACTTCTATAGCAGGCATATTGCCCAGGGAGATGGCAACACTGTTAAAATCTATCTGTGCTCAAAGCAATTTATTATCCTCAAAGCTTTTCCCTCTTTCTATACACCAAGTTGTAGCCTCTTCCAGAAACTATTACCCATCACTTTCTCAAAACACTTTCTTCTGGTTGCATTGTGGATTTGATGGCGTGTCCATTTGTCATAGTGGGTTTATCTTCATTGAATATTCAGCTTATTCAAGCAGTGCCCACTCATGACATGAAAAGCAAGTTAACCAGCCAGTAAGGCCAGAGCCTACACAATCATGCCTAATTGGTAGAAAAGGTTGGTCTCATTATGACGGAGCCAGTAACGTTCAATTATCTGTACAAATGAAAGGGAGCAGAAGTATGCAAAATATGAAACAAACTCCCTTTTGTGACTGCAGAGTTTTTTATTTTCAAAGTTCTCATAAACTGGTTTGGGTGTGACACGTGAAGAGCTCTATTTAGACAAAGATGCAGAGAGGTGAGTCAGATAAGCCAGGGACCTGTATAGGGTCCCCACGTTGTCACCTCATGCAACTCAAAGGACCACAGGACACTAAAGCTTTGAGGAAGCTTAGAGATAAACACCATCACCTGTCTGTCAGTTTGCTGTACTGTGGTGGCTTGTGTGTTGCTATGGTGCTGGAAGCTATGCCACTGGTATTTCAAATACCAGCAGGGTCACCCATGGTGGACAGCTTTTAGTAGAGCTTCCAGACTAACACAGACTAGGAAGAAGGGCCTGGCAATCTACTTCTGAAAATTAGCCAACGAAAATCTTAAGGATCACAACAGGATATTGTCTGATATAATGCTGGAAGATGGAACCCCTAGGGTTGGAAGGCACTACACAGTGGCTGCAATAATGGACTCAAACATACTTTTAATCATGAAGATGGTGCAGGATTAGGCAAAGTTTTGTTCTGTTATACATTAGGTCACCATGAGTTGGAGCCAACTCGATGACAACTAACAACAACAGAGATAAACTTCTTTATGTCACAGAAGGAGAAACTGAAGTGCAGAGAGGTTTCTTCCTGCAATCCCAGCCAGTCTGGGAACTAGACCAATACTCCCATCCCTCCATTGTCTCCTATAATTCACAAGGTGGCCAAAGGCTTGGATTCCACTGCTCTGGTCTAGGTTTCATGTCAATAAATGGGGCTGCGATATCAAGGAAACTGTTGAGAGCAAATCAGATATCATAGTATCCACACTTGAATTGTCAACAAAATAAGTTCCTAATGGTGGTAGATGTTAACTGTTTGTAAAGATCAAGCTATTCACTGAGTCAGAAAATAGTACCTAACACTGGCTAATGCTTAGCACTCTGCCAAGTACTGAGAGAATTAACAACAACTAAAGTGAATTATACAGTTATCTCCCTCAAGAAAGGACCAAACAGTCAATTTCAGGGATAGAAGTGATCCCCCACTGAATTCTAAGCTCCTCTGTGGCATGTATGTCTTTTATCTCTGTGCAGTCAGAGTGATCTTTAAAAAATAAAAATCTTCACTAGCTTCCTTTCCTCTGAGAATAAAGGCTGAATCCTTCATGTTGCTAATGAGGCATGGTACAATATAGACCAGGGGTCAGAAAACTTTCTCTCTAAGTCGGGATAGTAAATATTTTCAGCTCTGCAAACCAAACAGTCTCCGTTGCAAGTACTTTATGCTGCCATTGTAGCACAAAAGAACCCACAGACAATCAGTACATGAACAAGTGTGGTTGTGATCCAATCAAATTTTATTTACAAAAATAGGAAGTGGGAGGATTTGGACTGCTTCTGTGACTTTTATGAACTAACTGTGTATAGTCTGTAATTGGTTGTGTATGGCCACCGAAGTTTATGCTCAGTTAACTTGATTATCTGACGATTGTATAGATATATTTTTGTAAATGCCTAGAAGCAGTAAGTGCCCCACTCTCTGCTGAGAAGCTCTGTGTCATGTTAGGACTTGCCTTTAACACTCAGCCAGACATTTTATAACTCTATCCTAGCCTTCACTTTCCGCTTATGCAGAGTCTCCAAGTCAGCCAGAAGCGAGAGCTGAGGACTTTCTCAGGTCTTCCTGAGCATGTGCACAACACTTGACATGCACAACCTCTAGATGTGCATGGGCTTCTAGATTCCCAGGAACATGTCAGAACTCCCTATGGACATCTAATTACCCAGATTTTTCTCTAAGTTTTAAGTTAGCTTATTATCTGCTCTAATTGTTATCTGCTGCCTAAGGTAGCTGCAAAGTGAAGCAACTGCTACTGATTTTTTTTTGACAAATGCTCCCGGGGAAAAGGTTGTTTGCACTGGATGAGCTCCAAACTAAACCAAAACCAAACCTATTGCTGTTGAGTCAATTCCAACTCATAGCAACCCTACAGGACAGAGTAGAACTGCCCCACAGGGTTTCCAAGACTGTAATCTTTACGGAAGCAGACTGCCACATCTCTCTCCTGCGGAGCTGTTGGTGGGTTTGAACTGCTGACTTTTCAATTAGCAGTGAAGCACTTAACCACTGTGCCACCAGGGCTCCTTGATCAGCTTCCAATCAGGCCATATAAAGATAATCCTTGTGTTAGGGGTAGACCTGGGAAACAACAAACTGGTCAAATGATGTCAATTCTCTGGGAATGGGGCTTTGAAGGAGCTCCAACTCCATTATGCTTACTCCAGTGGCTGCCAGGATGGTGCTTTCATTGTGACTATAGGCTGCTAGTATTCAAGGATCCTGTGGTCCTGTAGAGAGGAGAATGGCAATAGGGCAAGCTAAAGTTCCATAAAGTTCACTGTTCTTACTGAGATTCAGCCTCTTTTCTTGAATAAATCCTCACCGGCTTGCTGAATGAAGCATTTGGTTAATTTTTAGTGTTCTGAAATTTTGATTCTGAGAATTTTTTCCAGTGCTTTCAGTGCCATTATGGAGAAGCAGATTTTCTGAGGTCCTTACTCCACCATTCTTACTAATAATCACCTCCATATTCATTCTTAAAAGATCAGATGAAACATCACCTCTTCTGAGAAACTTCTCCTGTCAAATTTACTTGATTCTTTTCTTTGCCTCCTTAGCACTTCCTATGAACTAATTTCTTAGAGAAATTACATTATTTTATAGTTGGTTCATTCACTCACTCACTCGCTAAACAGACACCTTATGCGTGCTTGATGTCGCTGGGTGGCACAAATCGTTAGCTATTAACTGAGAGGTTGACTGGGACTTGGTTTCCAGAGAATACTTTTCTATCTAGCCTTGGAAAGGTTGGAAAGGTTTGTTCTCCCCTCTGTGCCTCAGTTTCCTCACCTACAAAATAAAAATATTAATCTCCACAGTTTCAGTTCTAATGGTCCATAATTCTACTTCTAATAATTTGCCACCCTTAGGCAATGCATTTTAGAAGAGGATAAAGAAAGATGGCAATCCTGTATCTCAAGGCATGACCCACCAGTGGTGAGATTTCAGGCACCACATGTTTATTCCACAAACATTTACTGAGGTTCCATGTTAAAAGTCTTCCCTATGTGTTAATAATATAGAGATAAGTAGCTCCTGCCCATGCAAGCCCATAGTCTCATAAAATACTGATTTTTAGAGAAGACCTAAACTAACAAAAATAAATTTTATCTCCTTTGTCAATTTCAATCTCTTGTTAATGCCCACCTGAACAGTTGTTTTGTTTCTTCTGGGTAAAGTGCTGTGATTGATAGGTCATGTCTGCTATGGGCACAGAAAGTGGTACAATGGTACCAGTGCCACAGATTTTCTATCCCTACTCTGATACCTTAGACCACATCATGCAGTGACTGCCTCTTTGCATTAGTTACTCATCTCTTCCCATTTCTTTACATTAGTTTCCTATCTTAAGAACTATACCTCACCTTCTTGAACCTCATCTCTCAACTGTATAATGGAAATAATAATAGCACTTACTTTATGGGACTTCGTGAAGATTAAGTTGGACAACATATGTAATGAATACAGAGTCTGACAAACACAGACATTCATTATCCTCTAAATCAGTGACTCTCAATGACGGACAGGGAATATCTTCCCCCGAGGGGGCATTTGGCATGTCTGGAGATGTGACTGTCACAACCTGGGGAGGAGCAGTACTAGCATCTATTGGATATATGCCCAGAATGCTGCTAAACAGCTTACAATGCACAGGAACCAAATGAAAACAAACAAACCAGCTGCCATTGAGTTGATTCCAGTTCATAGTGCCTCCATGTGTGCAGAGTAGAACTGTGCTCAGTAGGGTTTTCAAGGCTGTGAACTTTCAGAAGCAGATCACCAGGCTTTCTTCCAAGGTGCCTCTGGGTGGGTTACACTGCCAACATTTTGGGTAGCAGTTAAGCACTTAACCATTTCCAACACCCAAGGATTCCACAAAAAGGAATTACTCAGCCCAAAATGACTATAGTGCCAAGATTGAGAAACCCTGCTCTAAATTTGTGCTGGAACCAGGGTAATGTGCTGAAGCAAGTTTTAAATATCAGACATTAGTTCTTGCTATCTTTTCAAACTATATAGTCTGTCTTTTTCTTTGAAAATTACGATAGAAAAGAGCCAAGAAAGTGTATAATCTGCTCAATTCTGAGTACGGGGGAAGACATAGACAATAAAGCCCTCCCTCCCTTCATCCCCTCCTTTCTTTCTTCATCCCCTCCATCTTTCCCACTTTCCTTTTTCTCAAAGCTCTGTAAAGATGGCTGCCAGGCGCATGCAAAGATTTGCAAAGAAGATCAACCCACATCATTTGCATTTCAAGTTCACCATGAAAATTCATGCTCCTGCAACAGGCGGGAAGCTCGGGAAGCTGATTTTCTCTGGTGACATATGCACTCCATAAGGCAGAAATTGTTGTTGTCAGAATAACTGAGCTAAAATATCAGGATATTTGCCTAAAGTCAGAGAGCTTGTCATATAAATTGCCACTGAGTAGGCACTGCATATGGGATTAGAACCTGCCTTTTGGAGGGGCGATTCATCAGCCCAGTCAGCAGAACCAGCATAGTAAATAACACTAAAACGAAACGAGCTACATTCTCAGAAATGCTGTACTTTGTGTTGCAATGGGCAGTTAGGGAAATGAGACAAGTAATGGTTGTTCAATGCATTCTTGCATTTCTACCCGGCAGTTACCTCAGCATTTACAGGCAGAGTGCACCCATGTAAAGAGGGATGAGAGTCTGACATTCTTGATGGGGAGGAACAGGTGCATTTAGTTAATAGTAACACGGCAGAAAACAACAACAACAAAATGGGTCTTAAATCAAACAAAAAAACATAGTGCAATGAATGGATAAAGAACAACAACCAAAAACCCAGAAAGGCATTGCATCAAGTCAATTCATGGTCACCCCATGTGTTACAGAGTAGAACTGTGCTCCATAAGGTTTTCTTAACTGTAATCTTTATGGAAGCAGATCACCATACCTTTTCACGCAGCACCACTGAGGGGGTTCGAATCTTTAACGTTTAGGTTAGTAGTCAAGTGCAAACTGTTTCCACCACCCAGGAACTTTTAAAAATTGATTTAGGGGACTTCTGGTAAAATGGCACTCTAGGCAGAAGCACCACACCCTCCACAGCAAAGATCTGAAAAACCAAGCCAAACAGAGAAAACAACAATCCTGAAACCCTAAAACATCAAATGAAGAGAAAAAGAACTCAGCCAAGCACCAAATGGAGAAAACTGACAGAGAATGGAGAATGAGGAGAGATTCATGCAGAGGTCCCCTATCAGCTAATGCAGTGTGGATCCACCGTCTCAGACTCCTATGGGAGACCATCAAACAGGGGGTACGAGAAAGCAGCTTCATGGAGCTTCCAGCAGGAGACAAAACAACCGGTAATTTGCGATACACGCTTTCCCACCCCCTACCGTTCTTCACCCCCACTCGGCCTCCTCTGCTTCCGGGGGCCACAATCTCTTGTCCGGGAAGCACTGGCTGCTTGGATTCCACCCACCCAAATGGGCCGGCTCTCTGACTGCCATTTCATGGCTGCTGGTGTTGCTTTTTTCCACTTCTTTTGATTTCTTCCTTACCTCTCACCACCTCCCCCTCCTTTCACTCAAATACCTGGCTCCATGCGCCATCTTTCCTTCTTCCTGAGGGGCTGCAGAGCTCCAGTAATTTGTGATATACGCTTTCCCACCGCCTACACTTCTTCACCCACACTCAGCCTCCTCTGCTCCCCACGGACACACTCTTTTGTCTGGGAAACACCGGCTGCTTGGATTCCACCAGCCTGCACTAGCTGGCTCTCTGAGTGCCATTTGTTGGCTGCTGGTGTTGCTTTTTTCCACTTCTTTTGATTTCTTCCTTACCTCTCACCACCTCCCCCTCCTTTTGCTCAAATACCTGGCTCCGTGGGCCATCTTTGCTTCTTCCTGAGGGGCTGCAGAGCTCCGTTCAAGTTCAAGTGTGGAGCTGCCTCCCGGTCTGGGCTGCTGTGCTGCTGGGATCCCGGGGCTTTTGTTCATTTGTTTGTTTTGAATTGTTTGTTTGCTTTCTTTTCCTTTTCTTGAGTTGGGAGCCCGTTCTGGCCAGGCAGTGCTGAGTGGTGTGGAAACTACTCCCTTGGCTTGCACAGACGTGCAGAGGGATCCCTGAGAGCATTTCTTTTTTTGTTGTTTTTTTTTTTCTGTTTTTTGGGGGACTTTTCTTTCTTTCTTTTTTTTTTTTTTGAAACTGGTTTTGTTTTCCTTTCCCTCTTTTTCCCTTTTTCTCTTCCTTCATTGCTCAGTTTCTCATCTCTCTCTATCTTCCTTCGCTTTCTGTTCCCTGAATACCTGGCATTGTATACCTCTACGCCTTCTAGCCAGGCTGTACTGCAACACCTGAGAACAACTTCCCAAGACCTCATAGCCGTACCAGTGGGATCACTGGGAACTTTGCTGTTCTTTTCCATTTATGATTTTTATTTATTCATCCTTTTCTTTTCTTTTCTTTCTTCTTCCTCCTCTTTTTTTCCTCCATTTCATAGTCTCACATCTCTCAACTCCAACGGCAAGCTCCCCTAGCATTCTTCTTTGTTTTTATGTATGTTTTTGTCTCCTGTTCCTCTCTCCTCTCTCCCATATCCATCTTAGCTCCACACATAACCATCTCCCCACTACATCCTGCCTACCTGCACCGTGAACTTAACATCACACCACCAAACAGCACAGGTACAGCCTACTGGAACCTGCCCTGCACTGATTACCGACCCGCCCTGGTGGCTGTAGTAAGTACCACAAACAACCCATCCCAGTAACTCCTCTTCAGCTAGACCTGCCCTGCCGTATCATAACTAAGTGACTGACCCTGCCAATTGGAGAAGGAAGTGAAAAGTATTGTGCCCACAGACAAGCAAACAACAAAGAACACACAGCCCGCCTGCTCAGACATAGCCAAATATAACAAAAAAGGATGAAACAAATCTACAATCAATAAACGAGAAAACTAACTACTGAATGCCCTGAAAACAGCAGACAATATCAAAACATTTACAAAAAACAGGACAAGATGGTTCCACTAGGCGTCCAAAATAAAACACCAGATGACTTTCCAGTGGAAGAAAATGCACTAGAACTACCTGATAGGGAATTCAAATCTTTAATACTCAGAATTCTCCAAGAGCTGAAGCAAAAAGCAGACAAAAATGAGGAAAAAATAGACAAATTCAAGGAAAATACAGACAAAACATTGGAATAATTCAGGAAAATAATGCAGGAACAAAATGCCAAAATAAATTCACAACGAGAAATTATACAAAGACAACAATAAGAAAACCACAAGATAAACAACAAGATTTCAGAAATGGACAGTGTCATAGAAGGGCTGAGAAGCAGATTTGAAATGGTGGAAGACAGGATCAGTGGATACAACTCTGTTTGAGGAAAACTCAGAAAAAAGAACAAAGAAAAATGAAGAGACCCTGAGAGTTATGTGGGATACAATCAAAACCAAAAATTTTCGAGTGATTGCAGTTCCAGAACGGGGGAGAAAACAGAAAACACAGAGAGGATCACTGAAGATCTGCTGACAAAAAACTTCCAAAATATCATGAAAGATGAAAAGCTGGCCATCCAAGAAGCTCAATGAACCCCATATAGAAGAGACCCCAAAAGAAAGTCACCAAGGCATATCATAATCACACTTACCAAAACCAAAGACAAACGAATCCTGAGAGCAGCTTGTGAAAAACAAGAAGTCGCATACAGAGGAGAAACAATAAGACTAAGCTCAGATTATTCAGCAGAAACCATGCAGGCAAGAAGACAGTGGGATGACATACATAAAACCTTGAAAGAAAAAAAATTACCAGCCAAGAATAATATATCCTGCAAAATTCTAGTTCAAATATGATGGTGAAATTAGGTCATTTCCAGATAAACAGAAATTAAGGGAATATGAAAATGCCAAACCAAACTTACAAGAATTATTAAAGGGAGTTCTTCAATCTGAGAACAAACAAATTCAGCTCACAGGCAGAATCTAGGACGCACGATCATACCAGCCAGATACCAATCTAGGAAATGAACTCGCGAGGACTATCGAAAACCGAAAGAAATACAACAGGGAATCAGAGCAGTTAATCAGTAAATGACAACAACATCAAAACAATAAAAGAGGGAATAAATGGCATAGGTATAGAACCTTCTAATGGAGAGGAAGGCAAGGCGATACCAAGTAATGGTAGACTGCTTCAAACTTAGAAAGATAAGGGTAAAATTCATGGT
>NW_004443937.1:7940961-7978465 GCF_000243295.1 Trichechus manatus latirostris
CACAAAAAAAGACCAGATTTCCTGGCCTAAAGAGACTGGAGAAACCACGACAGTATGGCCCCCAGACACCCTTTTAGCTCAGTGGTGAAGTCATTTCCGAGTTCACCATTCAGCCTGGGAGTGGACAGACCCATAAAACCAAATGGGACTAATGATGCACAGCAGTCCAGGGACAAGGGCCAGAAGGCAGAAGGGGATGGGAAAGCTGGTGATAGGGAACTCAAGGTTGAGTAAGGATAGTGTTGATGCGTTGTGAGGTCGTTAACCATTGTTATAGGGCAACATGTGTACTAACTGTTAAATGAGGAACTATTTTGTTCTGTAAGCTTTCATCTAAAGTGAGAATAGTAGCACGATTGGAAGAGCGTAGTCGATGTCACTGAACTGTGCATGTAGAAATTTTTGAAATGGTGTATGTATCTTTGGCTACGTATATTTTCACCAAAAAATAAATAAATAAAGTCAAGAAGGGAGAGAGTTGAAATGTTGTGGGGTTGTTAACCACTGTCATAAAACAATATGCGTACTACTGTTTCATGAGAAACTATTTGTTCTGTAAACCTTCACCTGAAGTACAATTTAAAAAAAAATTGATTTAAAAGGGTAGGATTAGAGAGGACTTCTTTGAGAAGGCTTATTTGAGCCAAACCTTTAAAATATAAGTAGGATCTGGATAAGGACTTCTTAACTTGGAGTCCACGGACTCAAATCGAAGTCTATGCTTAGATGGAACAAAAATTACACCTTCATTTTTACCAGTCTCTATCAGACATGTAGCATTTTCTTCAATTATTAATATATGTCACACACATAGTAGTATTGGCAGAAACTGTGATTTTGCCACTAATAGAAATCACAGATATTTTCATGTCATGTTACTTGTAGATAATTGAAATACTGTTTATGTTCATCACTCCTTTGAAATCGTAGTAATTATTAGATTGTTAGATCTTATTATTTAATGGGTCCATTCTAAAGCACATATATTACTGCATCACAAGTTTTTTTGTTGTTAACTATTTTTAAGTATAATTGGTTTTCTTCATAAATTTATAGATTTTATATTACGGGTTTTAAAATTCTATTCTGACAAGAGGTAAATGAATGTCACCAGGCTGCCAAAGAGACCCATGGCACAAAGAAAATTAAGAATCCAAGATACAGAGACAGAAAATGGAGCCTGGAGCCGACTCCTAATCAAAGGACAGTATGGACAAAGGTATAGAAGTATGACTGCAGACTGATGTGACAACAAGAATAAGGCTGTCTTAGTTACCTGGTAAGAGTCCCCAGGTGGGGCAAATGGTTAAGCTCTTGGCTACTAACTGAAAAGTTGGTGGTTCGAGTCCACCTAGATGTGCCTCAGAGGAAAGGCCTGGTGATTTACTTCTGAAAAATCAGTCATTGAAAACCCTGTGGAGCACAGTTCTACAGGGTCGACATGAGTTGGAGTCGACTTGACAGCAGCTGATTTGGTATTTATGGTAGTCACCTAAGGCTGCTTTAACAAAAATACCACATGTGGGTAGCTTTGAAGAGCAGAAATTTCTTTTCTCACCGTTCTAGAGGCTAAAAGTCCAAATCAGAGTCTGGCCATGATTCCTTCCTTGTTGGTAGTCCCTGGTGTTCCTTGGTTCTTGGCTTTAGACCATTCTCACATGGCATCTTTATCCCCCCGTGTATGTGTGTGTGCATCTCTCTATGTCTAATCTGCTCTTTTTATAACTCAGATTAGATTAAATTTAGAACCCACCCCACAGGACTACGTTCTAATTAACATAACAAAGAAAACCCTATTTCCAAACAAGATTGCATCCACAGGTATAGGGGTTAGGATTCGAACACATATTTTGAGGGGATATAATTTAACCCATAACAAAGACCTAACATTTTTGCAGTGCTTTACCATGGGCCAGACACTGCCCTTTATTAGGCAATTTAATTCTTCCAGCAACTCTGTGAGGTAGCTATTATTATTTTCCCATTTCACTGATGAGAAAACTGAGGCAAAGAGAGGTGAAGTGTCTTGTCCACGGTCACACTACCACTAAGAAGAGGAGATGGCAGACAGACTTCAGAGGCTGTGCTGCGGACAATCACATTACACTGCTGCATGGAAACAGCAAACAGCGATCACGGTAATAGCAACGTATATGTGCTGAGTGCGGCCGAGGCAGGCACCAGGCATTGTGCTATTGCTTTAAAGGCATCATTAGTTTCATCCTTACAGCAAATCTAGAAGGTAGTTATTATCCTCATTTTATGGAAACTGATACTTTGAGAAACTCTGAGATTTGCCCAACTCACACAATTAATAGTGGTAGAGAGAGAATCTGAACTCAGGTCTGTGTGATGTTAAGCCTGGGTTCTTCATGTCTGCACCAAATTTATGCGAGTGGAGGTCAGAATCCCTGAAGTGTAGAATGTGCACCACACAAGTTCGGAGCCGGAATACAGACAGCCTTGCATGCCGTGCCGGGAAGTTTGATTTTAGTCTGTGGTAATGGAGAGTTATTCATCAATTCTGAGCACGGAACAAACATTACATGATCTATATCTTTAGGCAGATCATTCTGATCACAATATGGAGAATGAATAGGAGGAGCAAAAAATTAGAGGTAACGAGACCAGTTAAGTAGCCACTGGGGCACCTTTCATACGAGAGGGATAGATAGGAAAGACATTTGAGGAATGGGTGGGACCTGGCACAAGGTAGGAGGGGTGGTGTGAGGAAATGGAGATGGCAGATACCACCCAGTGTCCATCCCAAGCAGTTGGGTTGAAGGTGGGGCCATTAACTGAAGCAAGGAAAACAGGAGGACAAGTAAACTTATCTTTGAAGGGCAAGAAGAGTGGAGCATTAATGAATTCTCTTTGAACATAATGAGTTTCGGGTACCTGTGAAATACCCTGTGGATATACTCATTTTTAAATTAGAGATGTGAGCGGAGTCCTCCACAAGGGAGAAGTTAAGGCTGCAGAAATAGTTTGGTGTGTTGGGGATGCTCCTACATTTCAGAAGTAGACCACCGAGAAGTGGAGTCAACTCAAGAGCTGAGAAATGAACAGAGGGGTAAACTTAGGAGTGGAAATCGCTCTCTGCATTGGAGAGAGGTAGTGGAGGTAACAGCAAATGAAAGCATACCAATACCCTGAAATGGTTCCCCAGAAAGATTTTGCATTTTCTTTTCTGGGGCCCTTTAAAGCAGGTAGTAGTAAGCTTCTTTCTGATTTTATTTAACTCCTGATTTGCATCAAGGCAGAGGGATGGAAAAATGACATTTCTCACTCCTATCTGGCCCATTCATGTACTACAAGTTCTACGACAAGTAATGAAAGAACCATTTGGGCTTCCAGGAGCAAGAAGGAGAGATGAAGGCAGTGAGCAGTTGCCAAAGGCTTCAGCTTTCCAATGCAAAGCTGGAATGATGGAGGAGCGTGTGCTTGTGCAGCTGTGTGTGTGCATGTGCGTGTGTGTGTGTGGGGGGGGGGATTATTAAATAAAAGGCTAAAAACTGGCCCTGAATTGTTTATAAATTTTTATGCCAATGCTACAGCATTGTGTGAAACCTGGAAACAACTTGCAGAGGAGTTTAAACCAGGACAGTATAAAAAGCCTGAATATGAATGTGGCAATATCTATAAAGAACTCCAGATCTTTGGAGGGAGTGGGAAAATATAGAGTGATGGATAATAAACTAGTCAAGCAGGTGAATTATTTTAAATACCTAGGAAATCTCATTATCCCAGGAGGGGAAAGAATCCTGAAGCTAAGAGATTAAAATTTATTACAATAAAGAAGAACATTAAAGGAGATTTATAATATAGTCACAAAGCCGATTATTAAATTTGGCAGGGAAACTTGGTTATGGAAAGAAGAAGATAAAAAGACAATATGGTAGAAGCTGTTGAAATGAAATTTCCTCTCTCACTCGTGGCACAGATACAATTTGAAAAGTGGAAATAAGAAGGGTGGTTAATAGTGTAATCAGTGACCAAAACTTACTTTTACAAAAAAAAAAAGAAAGAAAGAAAATATAAACTAGAAAAATATGGTGAAAGAATGAATCCAAAACTGCAATTAAATAATCAGTAGAAGAAAATGAGGCTGAAATTACTATGTGGGAAGCAACCTTGAAATGTCTTTTAGTCCAAACCAAACAAGCCACAAGAGATGAAAGCCTGCCTATGTGAATATCAGTCCCTTCAATGCAGAAGGCAAGTCCTAGTCCCCTGGGTGTCTGGGCCAATTCTAAGTCTCCCGATTTGCTGGTGACAGAAAATGAAACCCTTCTTTAGGAAAAGGGAACTTCCTTGACTTGGAACCAGAAAATTCCAAGGCTGGCAGGGTATTTAAACTCAGCTTAAGTTAGAGGCTCAAGTGATTTCCCAAGAACTCTATTGTCTTTGTCTCTGAGCTCCCCTCTGCTCTCCTCTTCATGTGATTTCTTTCTCACAGCCTCTCCTTCGGGTCTCAGTATGGCTGCCACAGCTCCAGACCTTACCATCTCTTAGTTGCCCAACCAGTGTAATCAAGCACTGTGCCCCTACGATGGTGAAGCGTACATCTTGGGTCTGATGCCCACTGGCCAGACTTGGGCCATCTGCCTACATCAAGCCAATTACTATGGTCAGAGGAATGGGATATGATAATTGGTTTAAGCCAATCTGGGCCCATCCCTGGGGTGGAAAAGAAGGATGGACATTAAATCAAATGAGTTAAGAGTGGGGAGCGGGGGTGCTTCCTCAGGGAATGGCTTGCACAAAAATGAGGGCAAAGAGTTGATGAAGAATAGCAAGAATAACAAACATCTACAGTAACAACCTTTTGCCTCACTAAAGCTTCTTATGCTAAAGTTTTCATCCATTTCATTTTGTTTTGATTAGAGGAGATGTCAAGTTATATTATTAGATAGCAATTCTCATTGTTACAATGGAGGTCTTTGACATTTCATATTGGTTATCTGCCTATTTGGAGTAATTCTAGTTATTGCAGATGAAGTGTCCTTGTCTTCTTCCAAACAACTTAGTAAGGAAGACAGTTTTTAGGAAGATAAAATGGCCTGTCCCCACAGTCATAGAGCTATCATATTGCTTAATATGCAAAGAGCAATGGATTATTTACTGGAGTTCCTCCAGTTATCATCTGTTGGAGATGGCCACCATCCATTCACTCCAGCCTCACAAAGGCAGGTCTGAACATATTAATTACAACAGAGTACCCCTCTGTGCAATGAATGCTGTTGAGAACATTGAATCGCTTGGAAAATAACTGAGGAGGAACAGTGGTGAGCATTGCAGCGGTCTGTACAGCACACCTCGAAGCATCTCACATTCATTTTTACAGTCAGTAGAATGTGATTATCATACAGAGGAAAGGAGTCAAATGCAGCTTGATTTCTGGCTCCTCAAGTGGGGGTATCTGAACATATTCACACATTACACCTTTTTTTTTTTTAATCTGGGAAGGAGAGTTAAACTCGCTCCCTATGTTATATTTTCAGAGTGTATAATTACAAATGCCAACTCAGAAGCAGCAAGGCTTCCTTTGAATACATTAAGGCGAAACCACACGTCTCTGGGGAAGGAAAACGAGAGACACAAATTGCACTGTGTCACCCATCGTGCTAGCGCAGCCCTCTGCATAGAGCATGGAGAAGAATAAGATACAACATGTGGAAAGGTCCCTAAGCAGGAAGAGAAGCATCAGGAGTGGCATTTTGCTCCCTCTGCTCAGCCCCACCTCTCACATCCCACACTCCTCCTCCGCCCTCACTGACAGAAAACCTCTGCACAAAATAACTGACAGGAGTCCCTAGAAAAATATGCTTCTTTATAGAAACCAAGGTCTGATTTCTCAGAAACTTATTAAAAATATGAGGGAATTAAAAAGAATAAAATAAAAAATACTCTTCCTGTTGTCCTCACGTTGTGTTGTCAGACCTTCAAATGCATAATGAATTGCAGTTCTTTTTGTCACAAAAGGCAAAGAAGGATGAAAATCTCCCACGAGAATGTATTCAAGAAACTCAGCAAATCACGTCCTACAAATAGACAAGGAAGATGCTACCCCAGAAATATATAACCCAGGTTTTGTTTTTTTGGCAATTTCTAAAAGAGAGAGAAATGTTCAGGATCATAAACTTTCATAGCTGGAAGTCATTGAACGAACATTGGTTGATGCTGATTGTGTGCCAGTGTTCTAGCTGCCTCCATATATTGTCTCATTTTATCCTTGCTTTACCTCACTTTATATTTTTTTATATTGTTGTAGAACATACACAGCATAAAACCGGCCATTTTAACCATTTTCAAGTGTACAATCTGAGGGCATGAATCACATTCACAATGTTGTGCAACCACCATCACTACTTGTTTCCAAAACTTTTTCATCACCCCAAACAAAAACTCTGCACTCGTTAAGCAATAACTACCCATGCTGCCCTCCCCTAGCCTAGGATAACCACTAATCTACTCTCTGTCTCTATGCATTTGTCTATTCTATTATCCCCACTTTAACAACAAAGAAACTGGGGGCTCAGAGAGGTTAAATAACTTGTCCAAATTCAGATAACCAGCCAGCGTGAAGCTGGGTTTCAAGCCAGTATCTATCTGCTTCCGAAGTCCATGCCGTTTCCACTATACAATGTTGCCCACTATGAAGGCACATGAGAAAAGTTTACCTTCCCTCTGTGGTGCCAGGGACTCATGAGAACTCACCAAGATCTCACAGCCATGGAATGGAGAAGACTCAGCCAAGGCAAAGGGGGCATGCCAAGGCCTCCAGTCACCCAGTGTTTAGCATTTCCTACATCTAGGACCATGGAAGGAGAGAAGGGTCATGGAAGGAAGCAGCATCATGACTCAGGAAAGGGTGGGTCTGAAGGGAGCACCAAAGCTCCCCCTGAACTCACCCTCCAAAGTGACATCCATCTAAGAAAGAGAGTTGTGGACCACAGGACCTGGTCAATGGCTTGGAGAAATCTTCAAGACTTTTAGAATTTGCCCCTTCCCTTTGCATCATGCTCTTGTTAAATCTTTGCCACCTGTTTTATTTCAATGATTAGAAATCACATCCTAAGCCAGAAAATATAAAAATGTAATTAAAAAAAAAAATCACAGGTTCATGTTTTCCAGAGCAACCAGAGTAGAACTGCTCCATAAGGTTTTCAATGGCTTATTTCCTGGAAGTAGAATGCCAGGCCTTTCTTCCAAGGCATCTCTGAGTGGATTCAAACCACCAACCTTTTGGTTAGTAGCCCAGTGCTTAATCATTTGTGGTGTTCAAGGACCCCCCACCCCCAGGGGAGGTAGGGCTGTGAAAATGACATTTATCTCCACAGCCTGTGCAGGGGAGAGTGTGGTGATTTAAAAATATATGCATAAATTGACACTCCTCCCTTCAAGAGGTGGAGCCAAATGCCCTTCCCCCTCAGTGTAAGCTGGATTTCCTGACTCACTTCTAATGAATAGAATCAAGCAGAAACTGACACTGTGTGACTTCAGAGACTATACCATAAAAACGCACTGCAGCTTTCATCTTGGTTGTTCTCTCTCTTGAATAATTTACTCTTGGGGGAAGCCAGCTGCCATGTTGTAAGTAGTCCTGTGGGAGGCCCATGTAGCTATCCAGGGCCTGCCAGCAGCCCATGAATGACCTTGAAAAAGTATCCTCCAGCCTCAGTCAAGCTGACATCTTAACTGAAAACTCATGAGAGACCCTGAGCCGGAATCACACAGTTCAGCCACTTCTGATCCCTTAACCTCAGAACCTGTGTGAAGTATAATAAACTTTTTTTTTTTTCTAATTGTGCTTTAGGTGAAAATTTACAGAGCAAATCCGTTTCTCATTGAACACTTAATACACAAATTGTTTTGTGATATTGGTTGCCAACCCCTCAGTGTGTCAACACTCCCCTTCTCCATCCGTTTCCCTGTTTCCATTCGTCCAGTTTTCCTGTCCCTTCCTTCCTTCTCATCTTTGCTTTTGGGCTGGTGTGCCCATTTAGTCTCATATACATGATTGAACTATGAAACACGTTCCTCGCGTGTGTTATTGTTTGCCCTATAGACCTGTCTAATCTTTGGCTAAAGGATGAACCTCGGGAGTGACTTTAGCACTGATTTAAAAGGCTATCTGGGGGTCATACTCTCGGGGTTTCTCCAGTCTGTGTCAGCAAGTCTGGTCTTTTTTTTTTTTTTTTTTTGTGAATTTGAATTTTGTTCTACATTTTTCTCCCACTCTTTCTGGGACTCCCTATTGTGATCCCTGTCAGAGCAGTTGGTGGTGGTAGCTGGGCACCATCTAGTTGTTCTGGGCTCAGTCTGGTGGAGGCTGTGGTAGTTGTGGTCCATTAGTCCTTTGGACTAATCTCCCTTATGTCTTTGGTTTTCTTCATTCTCCTTTGCTCCAGCCAGGATGGGACCAGTAGACATATCTTAGATGGCCACTCACAGGTTTTTAAGACCCCAGACGCTACTCACCGCTTTTGGACGTAGAACATTTTCTTTATAAACTATATTATGCCAGTTGAGCTAGATGACCCTGGAGACCATGGTCTCCAGCCCTCAGCCCAGTAACTTCGTCCCTCAGGGAGTTTGAATGTGTATGTGGAAAACATTTGTTGTTTCAAGAGGCTAAGTTTTGGGGTAATTTGTTACACAGCAACAGGTACATCAATGCTCAGAGAAAAGAAGCGCAGCTTTGTAGAGTAAAGAGAAACTGGCTGATTCTTGAAGCTTATGGAAAAGAATAAAGCATTGCTGTAAGACCCATCAGGAAGGAAAGAGACTTCCTGGGTTACTCACCTGAATAAAAGGCTGGAGAGGTTCCCTAAAAGGCCACAAATGGAAATTTTTTTTTTTCCTGGTGCATTTATTAAATGTAAAGTAAACTTGGTTAAAGATCTTCTAAGTGTGCAATGTGGAATGATAGTAAAGGTATTTGAATATGTGCTATGCAGAATTCTATGTAAAAAAGAGTGGCTGCATAGTATTAGGTATTGAAAAATTATGTTAAATAATCACAAAAAGTGTCACAAATGTATATTGATTATCTGTTCCCTGGAAGATGCTGACTAGATGTTGTGGGAGATAAAATGTGGTTCTTTCCATCAAGGAGCAAAGAATCTTCTTGGACAGCAGAGACGCACAAAGATCCAGCATCTGTTCAACAGATAGTTCTAGACCACTTATGATGTGTCAGGCCCTGGATTCCTCTCTGAACAGATGACATAAAGGCAAATACATTCTCTGCCTTTGGGATCTCTAAGTTCATGTGGATACTGAGAAGACAATAAAATATCATGATACTATGGATGAGGCTTTTGTGGTTCAGCGGTATAATTCTTGTCTTCCATGCTGGAGACCTGGGTTTGATTCCCAGCCAATTCACTTCATGTGCAGCCACCATCCCTCTGTCAGTGTTGCTATCATGCTGAAAAGGTTTCAGCAGAGCTTCCAGACTAAGATGGGCTAGGAATAAAGGCCAGGCAACCTACTTCTTAAAATCAGCCAATGAAAACTCTATAGATCACAACAGTCTGATCTGCAACCAATCATGAGGATGGCGCAGGACCAGATAGGGTTTTGTTCTATTATTTGTGGGGTCATCATGAGTCGGGGCCAATGCAACGATAGCTAACAACAACAACATGTGTGATAAAGGATAAGCACTGGACAGTCATAGAAGCACATCTAGAAAACACGTGGCAGAGACAGCTAGTATTCACCAAACATTCCATGTGCCCCACTAAATTTCCCATTCCCTAACCTCCCAACTAGCTGGGGCCTTGTGGCTAGTTGACACTGTGGACTGTGAGAGGAAGGGAAGAAGCCATGTGTTTAGATGCTGCAACTCTAAGATGACAGAGCTCCTCTTAACCTGGATCCGTAAGTGATTGTGTGAGTCAGAGCCTCCTATTTTCCTGCATTCAGCATGTTAGATATGCATGAGAAATACACTTGTGTGGTAAAGCCACTAACACTCCGGATGTTGATTTGTTTCTGCAGCATAACGCATCTAGACTGAGACAAGGCACATCATCTAACTATGGAGAGCAAGCAAGAGCTTCTGAAATTTAATGCCTAATAAGCAAATTGGAATTATTTCGATACAAGTATGTGTTTGGGGAGGAGGACAGGAGGGAAGAGTGATCCAGACAGAGGGAACAGAATATACAAAGGCGCATAAGCAGGAGAGATCACACTGTGTTGGGGAAATGCATATTACTCAGTATGGCTATTGCATGAGCTTGTCAGTAGGGAAATAGTGATAAATGATAATACCAGTTGCCAGCTGTCATTGCGTCAATTCCAACTTCTGGCAACCCCATGTGTGTCAGAGTGTAACTGTGCTCCATAAAGTTTCCAATGGCTGATTTTTTGGAAGTAGACCTCTGCGTGAACTTGAACCTCCAACCTTTCAGTTAACAGCTGAGCATGTTAACTGTTTGCACCGCCCAGGGACTCTAGTCCTGAGGCCTATGGGATCTCTTGGGATATGATAGTTAAACAAACAGGGAAGTAACATGATTTGACAGATGTTTCTAGATATCAAACAATACCAGACAAAGTCTGAGGTGTCAAACAAGAGATATAAACACTAAGTAGTTCAAAAAAGGAGAATTCACAACGAGTTACTACTATCAAAGAGGAAAGACAATGAGTCCTGAAGGGCTGGTGAAAAGAGAACAAGTGGGGGAAATGGGGCAAAAGTGAAGGGGACAAGTTATAGCGACCACTTCACCATCATTAAATATTCATATATGGGAGTATTTAGAAGATGAGAAAGAGCAATTGAAGAGGCCTTGAATGCCAGTGTATTAGTTTGCTATTTCTGAAACAATTCTGTGTAACAAATAATCCTCAAATCCTAGGATCTTACAACAACAAATTCTTCTTTTTTTTTTTCTCACTGGTGGGTCTTTGAGTTGGCTAGGGAAGCTCATATACATGCAAAAGCTGGACAATGAATAGGGAAGAAGGAAGAAGAATTGACACCTTTGAATTACGGATTTGGCGAAGAATATTGAATATACCGTGGACCACCAAACGAACAAACAAATCTCTCTTGGAAGAAGTACAGCCAGAATGCTTAGAAGTACATCCTTAGAAGCAAGGATGGTGAGACTACCTCTCACAGACTTTGGACATGTTATCAGGAGGGATCAGTCCCTGGAGAAGAACATCATGCTTGATAAAGTAGAAGGTCAGCAAAAAAGAGGAAGACCTTCAATGAGATGGATTGACACAGTGGCTGCAACAATGGGCTCAAGCATAACAACGGTTGTGAGGATGGTGCAGGACTGGGCAGTGTTTCCATCTGTTGTACATAGGGTCGCTATGAGTCAGAACCAACTCAACAGCACCTAACAATAACAACAACAACAGGGAAGCTCCACTCAGGCTGTGGGTTGGGTTCTGGTTTACCATATGTGTCTTCATTCTGGGGTCCAGACTAAAGGTAAAGGGGCTGCCTGGGACATGATTTTCTCATTGTAGAATGCAGAGAGGGAAAGCCATGCAAGCAAAGCCTCTGCTTGAATCATGCCCACTAACCTTCCTTCAACCAAAGCAAGTCACATGCTTGAGTTCAACATCAATGGGATAGGGAAGTATGCTCTGTCCACTTGAAGGGGTATTAAAAATTTACCTGGCAAAAGTTCATTCTATTTTGGGAAGTAAAGAATCGAAAACAGTAATCCGATCGGTAGATTGGATTCAGCTATCAGAGAATTTTCAATTTATGGTAGAGGTAATAGAGATCCATGGAAGTTTTTGAGTATCAGAGTGTCAGGCAGTGGAAACATTTTAACAGGGCAGAAATTAGAGGTGAAAAAAGAGTTGAAAAGTTAGTGCAAGGGTTCAGGTGTATGGTAATAGGAGCCTTGACTACGACATAACGATGGAAATAAAGAAGAAAGAAGAGCTGAAGAGATTGATTGAAGGTGTAACTAAGAAGGCATTAACGACTGATTGGAAATGATGATGACAGGCAGAAGGAAGAGCCCAAGACGATTCTCATGTCTCAGATTTGGATGAACAGAAGCTCTGGGTGGCATTGATCCTCTCCAGGAAAGGAGCTAATTTGGGGGCTAGAAGAACAGAGCAGTGGTGTGTGCAGTATGGGATCCCTATGGAACACTGAGGCATTAGGGGTTCAATGGTAGAATTCTTGCTGCCCAAGCAGGAGGCCTGGGTTTGATTCCAGGCCAGTGCATTCAAGCCAGCCACCATGCATCTGTCAGTGGAGGTTTGTGTGTTCCTATGATGTTGAACAATTTTTAGATGAGCTAGGAAGGAAGGACTGACGATCTACTTCCAAAAATCAGCCAATGAAAACTTTATGGATCACAGCAGAACTAATATGTGGATGGTGCAGGACTGAGCAGTGTTTTGTTCCATTGTGCATAGGGTTGCCATGAGCTGGATCGACTGGACAGCAGCTAACAACAACAACATGGAACATTGGATGTAAAGATAGGATAGCCATGCAGAAATGTCTGGCAGGAATTGGAAATGTTTGATTACCATCTAGTAGAAAGGCCAGAGCTGATATGTAGAATTGAGGGTCATTACCATGAAGGTGAAGCTGAGATTTATAAATAAGTTGACTTCAGGAGAAAAGATCTACTTCTACAGAAAAGAGGAAATGGGGAAGGGGGAAGCTAAACAAAGACAGTGAGGCAAGGTTGGTGGTACAGCTGCATTAAAATAAAACTCTGTAGACAATAATACACAGGAAGCAAACTTCTTAATATAATTATCTTCGATATGGCTTTGTCCATATTAAAATTACTTTGGAATTTTTAAAAAATGGATTGTATTTCTGTTACTTTGTGGAACATAAACTATATAACAAAAACATGTAAAGATACAAATTCACGGATGTTAAAAAGCTGGAAGAAAGATGCAACAGCTGCGGTGTTAATGAAAGCATAATCTGTCGAGTGTGGAAATAAGCAACATACATTTGCAGTGATGGGGCAACCCTTATGAAACTTCAGTGCAGCAAAGTGAAAAATCGGAGTAGAGAAACTTTTCCAGCCAAGAGGGAGAAACGTGATGAATTCTTTTAATTTTCTTTCAGCGCAAATGTTCCATCGCATATGCTCATGTCACTAGAGGGAAACAAAATTGGCTTTGTATTGGCGTTGTGTACTTTTTAAAAAAATTAAATGAAGTAGCTTAATGTATTAGATAATCATGAAATCATTTATTAATGACCACCTAATGTATGATGTTCGGTCTCATATATTAATAGAATCTTAACTGAACCACGGAAACGTACCAGCATGAGAACGTTCACCCACCATATGAGAAACATGCACTATGGTCAACAGAGGAGTTTGGTGCACAGGGTGGCCTTTGACCCTCACACAATGTCTATAAAGTACCCTGGGGAGATGGTCTTACCCAATTGACAGTTGAGATAATAAAGTGTGAAACACATTTAATGTGCCCAAGATCATCCAGCTAGGAGATTAGTTATTGTTGTTAGGTGCTGTTGAGTCGGTTTCGACTCATAGCGACCCTATATACAACAGAATGAAACACTGCCGGGTCCTGCGCCAGCCTCACAATCACTGTTATGCTTGAGCCACTGTTGCAGCCACTGTGTCAATCCATCTCCTTAAGGGTCTTCCTCTTTTTCACCGACCCTCTGCTTTACCAAGCATGATGTCCTTCTCCAGGGACTGATCCCTCCTGATAACATGTCCAAAGTATCTGAAATGTCTTCTAAATCCAGATTTGGTGTTCTTTCTACTGTATCAAGGTGATTATCTACACAAAAAAAGAGCTTTCCTAAACCCCCTCATTACCCCTTCCTTTTGGCCCTGACTGGAGACCTCCACTGGGTATTTATTGCTTTACCAGATAAAGTCCAGTACCCTTCACAGATCATACAAGTCTTTGTAATTGGACTTCATTTACTACTCTGTTCTCAACCCCTACTATCACCCCCTTCACCCACCCACCTCATCACACTCCTCTCCTCACTATGTTTCCAATGCTCCAACCATATCTGATGCTGCCATAGTGATTCCAATACTGAAAATCCATGCTATTTTTTAAATGATTTATTTATTTATTCCTAATTGAAATTTTTGAGATAATTGTAGATTCACGTAAGTTCCAAGAAATACTCCAAAGAGATCATTTGAACACTTTGCCCAGTTTCCCCCAGTGGTAACATTTTTACAAAACTCTAGTAAAATCTCACAAGCCGGATATTGGCACTGTTTCAATCCACCAATCTTATTCGGATTTCCCAAGTTTGACTCTCACTTATTTGTATGTGTATGTATTCTCCTATGGTTTCTCCCCTCTAAAGTTTTCGTAGTTTTATGTCTTACATATACATCTATGATCCATTTTGAGTTAATTTTTGTAGAAGTTATGAGGTTCATTTATATTGCCTATGGTTGGCTAACTGCTCTAGTGCCCTTGGTTGAACACTGAATTGCTTTTGCACCTGTCAAAAATCAATTGAGCATATTTGTGTGGGTTTTTTTCTGGGTTCTCTATTGTACTTATTAATCCAGGTGTCTCTCCCTCCACCAATATCACACTGTCTTGATTACTATTGCTATACGTTGTTGTTGTTACAAACCATTGAGTCAATTTTAACTCACAGCTACCCCAAGTGGCAGAATAGAACCACCAGATAGGGTTTTCTTGGCTGTAATTCTTGCAGAAGCAGATTGTCAAGTCTTTGTCTCGAAGAGCTGCTAGATGGGTTTTAACCAGCCCTTAGAAAGTCAATATTGGATACAGTGATTCCTCCTACTTTATTGTTTGTCAAGATTGTTTTAATTATTCTAGTACCTGTTGCTTTCTATATAAATTTTGGAATAAGCTTGACTACATATACAAAAATCTTTCCCAGGATTTTCCTAAGAGTTGATTTAACCTCTTGATCCATTTGGGAAGAATTGACATCTTTACTATGTTGAGTCTTCCAGTCCATGACTGTGCTATGTCTCTCCACTTATTCAGGTCTTCTTTGATTTGTATCTCTAGCATTTGGTAACTTTCAGCATATAGATCATGTGTGTTTTGTTAAGTGTTTGCCTAAGTATCTCATTTTCTTTGCATCCATCTTAAATTGTTTTCTGTTTTTAATTCTGGTTTCTGCATGTTCATTGTTAATATACAGAAATGCAATTGACTTTTATGTGTTGTTCTTGTACCTTGTGACATTGCTAAACTTACTTATTAGTTTTAGAAGATTTTGCAGATTCCTTGGGATTTCCTACAAAGGCAATCATGTTGACTGCAAATACAGGTTTATTTCTTCTTCTCTAATCTGTACACTATTTTCTTTTTTTTGCCTCATTGTAGTGAGTAGGACTTCCAATATAATGTTGAATAAGAATGATGAGAATGTACATCCTTGCTTTGTTTCCAATTTTAGGGGGAATTCATTCAATCGTAACTGTTAAGTATGACATTAGCTGTAAGTAGATGTTCTGTATCAAGAGGAGATAATTCCCTCTATTCCTAACTTGCAGAGAGTTTCTTTATCAAGAATAGATCTTCAATTTTGTCAAATACATTCTCTGCACCAATTGATGTGATAATATGGTTTTTCTTCTTTAGCTTGTTGATATTGATCACTTTTCGAATGTTGAACCACACTTGCATACATGGAATACATCCCCCTTGGCCATCATGTAGAATTATGTTTATACATTGTTAGATTATATTTGACATTTTGTTAAAAAGTTTTGAATTTTTTGTGTCTAAGTTTGTGAGAAATATTGTTCTTTTGTTTGGTTGTTTTTGTACTGTCTTTGTCGGGTTTTAACATCAGGATAACACTGGCCTCTTAAAACGAGTTGGGAAGTGTCTCCTCCTATTCAGTTTTATGGGAGAGACTGTATAAAACTGGTGTTAATTCTTTAATTTTTTATAGAACTTTCCAGTGAATTTATCGGGTCTGGAGATTTCTTTTCCAGGAGATTTAAAGTTATGAATTCAATTATTTTAATGATTATAAAGTGATTCAGATAGTTTATTTAACCTTGTTTGAATTTTGGTAATTAGTATTTTTCAAGGGATTGGATCATTTCTTCCAAGTTATTGAACATATGAGTGTAAAGCTGATTGTAATATACCCTTATTACCTTTTTAATGGTTACAAGATCTGTAATGTCATCCTGTGTGGGGATATATGCCATTTAAACATGGCTGCACTATTGACAACTGCAGCCCCCACAGGCCTCTATGCTGCACAGCATGTTGAGACCTGGCTCCAACATGTCGAGACTTATCCGGATGTGTTTTCCCAAACCTATTGTCCCTTTACTGATAAACTTGTTTACCTGAATTCCTTCTCCCTTGCCCACTCCCAAAGCCCATTTGTTGTGTTAATTGCTTTATCGCTTGCTGTATTGACTATAAAATAAACTCCTGGGACTGAAGTGGGGGTCGACTCCTCAGAGTGACCCTCCTGGCCCCACTTCTCTGTAAGAGTTGTGTAGTTGGTTACTGTCTTCGCCGTCCCGATTACCGTCGCCGCTGCGACAATCCTGCATTTATTCCTAATGTTTATGATTCGTATCTTCTCTCTTTTTATTTTTGTCAGCTAGAGATTTACCAATTTTGTTGATCTTTTCAAAGAACCAACTATTGGTTTTATTAATTTTCTCTTTTATTTTCTTGTTTTCAATTTCATTGGCTTCTGTTCTTTAAGATTTCTTTCCTTACTCTTGCCTTGGGATATTTTGCTCTTCTTTTGCTAGTTTCTGAAGGTAAGAACTTAGGTTATTGCTTTGATACCTTCCCTCATTTCTAAAATAAGCATATATAGCTACAAATATCCTTCTCAGAATTACTTTAGCTGCATCCCGCATATTCTGATAGGTTGTATTTTTTATTTCATGCATCTCTATGCATTTTTTTTCTTTTTGTTTGGGACTTCCTCTTTCCATCTTTTCTTTTCTTGCCTACATAATTATTTCGAAGTGTGTTATTTAATTTCCTCATGTTTATACTTACTGTTTTTTGTTTTGTTATTGTCATTGTTATGTTACTGTTACTGATTTATAGTTTTCTTCCATTATGGACAGAAAACATACTGTATGGGATTTCACTTTCTTTACTGTTTAGAAGTTTATTTTGTGGCCTAGGGTATGGTCTATCTTGGTGAATGTTTTATGGGTGCCTGGAAAAAAATGTAAGTTCTGTTCTTGTTGGGTAGAGTGTCCTATATAAATTAATTAGATCATATTGGTTGATTGTGTTGCTCAGATATTCTATATCTGGGATAGGCAGAAGAATGGCTCCCAAAAGATGTGCTCATCCTAATTCTCAGAACTTTTGAATATATTACTTTACTTGGTGTTATGGATTGAATTGTGTCCTCCAAAAATGTGTGTCAACTGAGCGAGGCCATGGTTCCCAGTATTGTGTGATTATCCATCACTTTGTCATCTGATGTGATTTTCCTATGTGTTTTAAATCCTGCCTCTATGATGTTAATGAGGCAGGATTAGAGGTAGTTATGTTAATGAGGCAGGACTCAATCTACAAGATTAGGCTGTGTCTTAAGTCAATCTCTTTTGAGATATAAAAGACAGAAGTGAGCAGAGAGACGGGGACCTCGTACCACCAAGAAAGTAGTGCCAGGAGCAGAGTGTGTCCTTTGGACCTGGGGTCCCTACGCCAAGAAGCTCTTAGTCCAGGGGAAGATTGATGACAAGGACCTTCCTCCAGAGCTGACAGAGAGAGAAAGCTTACCCCTGGAACCGGCACCCTGAATTCGGACTTCTAGCCTACTAGACTGTGAGGCAATAAACTTCTGTTGGTTGAAGGCATCCACTTGTGCTATTTCTATTTTAGCAGCACTAGATAACTAGAACACATGGCAAAAAAGATCTTTGCAGATGTGATTAAGTTAAGGATCTTAAGTTTGAGAGTGTATCCCAGATTATCCAGGTGTAATGACAAGGGTCCTTTTAAAGGAAATCAGGGGGCAGGAGAGTCAGAAAAGATGTGATGACAGAAGCAGAGGTCAGAGTGATGCAGACATGAACCAAAGAATGTGGGCAGTCTCTAGAAGCTGGAAAAGGCAAGGAATGGGTTCGTTCCTCAAAACTACAGAAGGAACATAGCTCTGCCAACATCTTGATGTTATCCCCCATCGGATCCATTTCATATTTCTCACCTCCAAATTGTAAAATAATAATTTAGGTTGGTTTAAGCCACAAAGTATTTGGTAAGTTGTTACAGCAGATATAGGAAATTAACACAATATCCTTGCTAACTTTCTGTCTAATGTCTATCAGTTACTAAGAGGAAGTGTTAAAGCCTCCTACTATAATTGCGTATTTGTCTACTGTTCCTTTTAGATCTATCAGTTTTTATTTCATGTAACTTGGGACTCTGTTGTTTTGGTGCATAAGATCCTGGTAGTTGATCCTTTTATCATTATGTAATGTCATTGCTTTTACTCTAAAGACTCCTGTATCAGATATTAATCTATTCACTCTGCTTTTTTAAAAATTGTTTGCGTTTTTCCAACTTTTTACTTTCAACCTATCTACGTTGTTGAATTTGAAGTGAGTTTCTTGCATCCAGAATATAGTTGGGCCATTTTTTTTTTTTTTTTTTTTTGGTTTATTATAATTTTTGTTATTGTTGTTGTTTGTTTTATCCGTTCTGAAAACTCCTGTCTTTTGATTGGCATATTTAGACCATTTATATTTAATATAAATATTAATATGTTAGCACTCAAGTCTGCCATTTTATTATTTGCTTTTTGTTTGTTTCCTATGATTCTGTTTTCTCTGTTTCTCTTTTCTTGTCTTCTTGCAGGTTATTTGGACATTTTTAAGTATTCTGTTTTAATTTATTTATAATGTTTTTGAGCATATCTCTTTGTATAGTTTTGTAGTGCTTACTCTCTCAATAGATACACAGACAGATGGACAGACAAGACAGACAGATAGATAGATAGATAGATAGGGGAATTAGTGATTGCAATAATGGAGAAGGGTGTATTTTTTTTTTATTTTTACATAATACTAAAATCCTTCAACTTCAGTCCTCAGCAGTTTTAATTTCTTGACCCTCAGTCCATATCTTCCTCTAACCTTGGCAATCTACTAGTATACCAGTAGACTGCATGCAGATGTCTCCACCAAAGTTAGAAGAAGATATGGACTAAGCTGAGACAACCCTTCAGGTCAGCCAGGAGACATAAATCAAAACTGCTGAGAATTGAAGTTGCACAGGCAGTATGACTAATATTTTACATTAGAAATATAATGCTTTTACAATATTAATATATTTTTGTAAAATGTACATTTTGCTTGTGTTTCAATGTGCATACATATCTGATTTGGGATTATTCAATATTTACTTTCACTCTTTTTTTAATAGTGAATTCTGAACAATTTTAAATAAAATACTAGTACAAATACAGTATTTTAGAATTATATGAAATAAATGATGCAATGCATGAATCACACTTTTCTCCAGTATTGGAATCACAAATCACACTGCTCTTTGAACATGCCAACAACTGGATATTTTAATCTTCATCTATTTTTTATCTTTTAACAATGTGCCCTCTTTTGCTGCACATTGAGCAAGACAAGAACAGTCTTTTCATCATTTGGACAGCACAGCAAACACCAGTTCATATCAAACACTGTTGACATGCCACCAAGCTACCATTCAACATGGCAGTCAGCAAGACATCTTTGCACGTTGTAAATATATATCACTATAGAAGTCTTACACATCACCAACAAAATAAAAGATATAAGGTAAAGAAAATCCAGGTATTCTGAGGATGGTGAGTGGGAAAGCAGTAGATTTCACCAAGTGCCATGTCGTTCAATGGAAAACAGCCAGGCCTATGGCATAGCATAGATATTATACTGTTTCCAACTTCACTTACTAAAAACACAGATACTATAATTTCAGTAGGTGGATTTTATGATTATGGCCAACTGACTTTTTTTTTCCATGAAATATTCATTATATCTACCATTCTATTTTGGTGTTTGATAATAATTAACTTGAGAAGAGGTGAAAAATGAATGCTGAAAGAATGTTCTAGGGTTTCCATTTACCACACCTGGTGATGATGAGTAATTAATAGTAATAATAGCAGAAGAAAATCCCCTTCAAATATATACTTTTTACTCATTTTTACTTATTCCAGCTACACACATATGGTATTTCCATAGAAGACAAATTGGCAGGAGAGAAACTGCTGCTATTAACACACCCACTGCAAGTGGCTGATGCATTCAACTCATTCTTGTTTTTCGTCAGAAATCCACACAGGGCTCGCCTTACTAGAGGAAGTCTGCGCTGCTGGCTTTTTAAGGCCCACATCTGTCCACACTGCTGTCTAATGCAGAAGAGAAGCTCCATATTCTCCTCTTTCTCAAAGCCTCACCTGGCCACTCCAGCCACCAAAGGTAGCTCTCTCGTTCAATGACTAGAAAACTGCCGTTGTAAAATCAAGGAATCTCTAGATGGGACAGGATCCTGTCTCAGCCTACCCTTGGATGCTTCAGTCCATTCATTTACCCATTTAGCAAACATTTCTTAAGCCCTACTCCATTGCTGGGCACTGTTCTGGACATAAAGATGCATCAGTAGAGGAGACCCACACATTCCAGGTCCCCAAGGAGCTTCCCTTTTCATCTTCTCTGGAGCTGAAATCTGTCTACGATTTAGGGCTATGCATAAGGAGTGCCCTCCCTCTTTCACATGGCAGCCCTTCAAACAGCTCAAGGTGGTGACATTATTCCTTCTCTCTCTTTGGCCTGAATACTCCTGACTCTTCTGAACCCACTGAATTTTATTTTTAATACCTTCCTACATGTCTGTCTCTCCAACTAAACTGTGAGTGTCTAAAAGCTAAAGTGCTTATCTTCTTTATCTCTGTTTATCTAGCACAGGGTTTCTCAACTTTAGCACTGTCGACATTTGGGCCAGATAATTCTTTATAGTGGGGGGCTGTCCTGTGCATTATAGGATGTTTAGCAGCATCCATGGCCTGTACCCACTAGATGCCAGTAGAATTCACTGTTGTGACAGTGTTGTAACAACCAACGGTGTGCCTAGACATTGCCAAATGTTCTCTGGGAGCAAAATCACCTCATACTGAGGATCACTGCTCTACCACTTTATCTTACAAAGGACCATGCACTGGTAGACCACTAGCATTTATAGAGTAATTTACTATTTGCAAAACCTTTCAGATACATGGTCTCACTGATGCTCATGATATTTTTTGAACTATATTTTCATTTCCATTTTGTATTTAAGATTTAAATCTGCGTAGCCTGAATCCAGAGCCAGCACTCAGAACTGAGCTGTGTGATTTTGGGCAAGTTACTCAGCATCTCTGAACGTCAGTTTCATAACCTGTAAGATGGGGAAAAAGAGCCACATCTATCTCGGAGTACTGTGCTGAGGATTAAATGATAGAAATCTGGTGCATAAGTATTCGATAAAAGTTGGCTAATATTATTATTCCAATCAAGTACAGAATTTTATTTATTTATTATTTGTTTGTTTGTTTGTTTTGGCCTGGTGGAATGTTCCATTAAGTCCTGAGAAAAAAAGGTAGTAGGGAAGACCGTATGTCTTTCTTTGGGCTCAAAAACTATACACTTTAGGCTTGATGCCACAGGGGAGTCATGTTTCCCACCAGCCTGTCTTTGACATTGGAGAATTAGGCCACATGCAAAGACCAGCAGAGACAAGCAAAGAGATGAGAGATCGAGATAAAGATTAGATAGAGACAGAAACAGGAACACAGAAATAGAGAGAGAATGGTTAACATTGAATGAACCTCTGGATTCAGCCATGCACGATACCAGGTATGCCCTTAGACTCCCTAAACCAGTTATCATCAAGTCAGTTCCAACTCATGGCAACCCCATATGTGCAGAGTAGAACTAACCGCCATAGAGTTTTCAAGGCTATGACTTTTTGGAAGGAGATGAGCAGGACTTTCTTCCGAGGCAACGCTGGGTGGTTCAAATCACCAATCTTTCAGTAGTAGCCCAACACTTAACCCTTTGTGCTACTCAGGGACTCCTAGACTCCTTAGTAGTTGAATAAATGCCCTTCTGCGCTTAAACTGATTAGAGAAAAGTTTCTCTCTCTATCAATTTAAAGAGACCTGACTAATACAGATCCCAGTATGATTGTCCACGGTCAGCCAGAGAAGACTGGAACTATGACAAACATCAGAAATCATTTAATCCAGTTCAAAATCAGCAAGTATTGCTGAGGGGTGACCATTCACCCTGATTTTCCCTAAACAGTCTTTGTTTAATTGTTTGGTGAAATTTGTCAGGGATAATGGTGTATGAGTTGGGATGATAAATTATATGACCATACTATTTAATGAGCACTTATCATACGCAAAACAATTTTCTAGGACCACTGAAGGTATACAAAAAGGATGAGATGTTTTCTAATCTTAGTGTATTCTTTCTGAGGAAACAGACAGGTAAGCTTAAGCGATGCCCTATTGGGATACAAACAAAGTCCTATGGGAGAAAATTGAAGGATGGAAGAAGGAATTGCAATGCTTGACTGATGCCAATTTTGTTTCCCAACATACACACATCCACAGCCCTCTACATTCTAACACTTTTCTGGTAAAAAAGAAAGACCAGATAGAAATATGTAAATAGCAACATGAATCCATGAAAATTATGACCAAATAAGACAATCAACAGGAGCTATGAGGGTAAAGTCAACACTTCACTGGCAGCTCAAGTGAACTATTTGATTTGTGTCCATAGCCTCGTTTGTTGTTTGCATGCTGCAAATTTCTGTTTCAACCATGTTGGGGCTGGGTTACAAATTAAAAGCAGAGAGTTTGTTAAAAATAGCAAAGAATCTATCTTCACACCGTAAAACCACTCAGTCAGAAGGTAAACTTGTGTCTAGCAAGTTTTCTGAAAACATACGAATATGTTTTCTTCTCAGGTTATAATTCCCCTTACTTTCCAATATTCTGGCTTTTGCTACACCTCTGCAGCATCCATATTAAGTTCATGTTTCCTTCACCGACTACTGTTTTAAGTCTGCAGTCCTGCAGCTTTCTAATTTACCATTTCTCAGCTTGCAGGAAAGAGTATCCTCTTAGTCAGGCAAATAGCTCAAGACACAGATGAACAAAACGAAACCACTGATCCAATATACATGCTTACTGTGTGGGAAAGAGTATATTTGAACACTGAGAAAATTTTTATTCTTAAAATTCAATGTGTCTTAATACCCTTCATCAGTTATTTTGGGGGAGCAGAATATGATGTCTTAATAAGAATGAAATTTTCCACTGAACTTTAGAGTTGAAAAGTACTTTTTTTTTTTTTACAGCCATAATTTAATTTAACCCTCTTGCAGGGTTTGAATTTAGGTATTCTCACTTTGATTTTTTTAGATAAGGAAGCAGAGAAGTTAAGGAAATTGTCCAAATTTACACAGCTAGAAAGTGATAGAATTGGGATTCAGATTTGAACCTACATCCATGATCTTTCCCTCATACTTGTTTATGTTTTGAGTCTTAGTTTTGAGATAGCAGGTGATGTCACCACTAAGAGAATTTCAGAGGTCAAGGAGGAAAGGAGCTTGAAATTATAACACATCATTGCTACCACCTAACCAGGACAAATCATATACTGATCCTCATCCATTCCCCTCCCCACCTACACCCTCTCCCACAGACCATTTATCGCCCTCACATACATTCTTCTTATGGCCATATGTGTCTACAGGTAGAACTGCTTATGTTATATATACATGTCCTCACCTCATATGCAATCATGAACTAATTTTTCATCAAAATGTAATCTTGTATTAGAATAATTTATATCTGTTTTATACTTGGCAAGTGATTTTTTTGCAACAACAATTAGTAAGAAAGAGGAACCTTAATTCTGAGTCTCTGACACTACTCTGTCCCATGTGTCTCTCTCAGAGGAGGACACCACACTGTTTATGCACTATATGTCCTATGCACATCTCCTTCTCTACCTTGTGTGTGACTTTGAACAAGTGCAGAAAGACTTTTCTTCATGAAGCCTAACCTATTAGTATTCAATCAATTCCTTTAGCAAATTGGTTGAAAAAGTGATGAGTGTGGATGCTGCTTTGGGTAAGTCATAACACTATAGGGAAACATCTTTGATAACACAATTGAATTCAGTATAAAGAACTGAACATGAAAATAGAAGCCAAGACATTTATGCCTTCACACTTTTCTGTCCATCTTCCAGGTTTGGAATATGTGTCAATGTGAAAAAAAAAGGGAATTTCCCCTTCCATTAAAATGTAGAAACAGGCAAAGAATGTCACTCCCAACCTAACACCAAGAAAAAGCTAGATAGACTGCAAAATTGTAATTTTTCTTGAGCCCATCAGAGATGTAAAGGTCACAATGCAACTGTTATGGATTGAACTATGTCCCCCCAAAATGTGTATTGCAAATACTACTATATATGTTGTTACAATCCCATTTGGGAATAGGGTTTTCTTTGTTATGTTAATGAGACAGTGTTAGTGTAGGGTGTGTCTTGAGTTAATCTCTTTCAAGATTTAAAAAGAGCAGATTAGGCATAGAGAAGTAAACGGAGAAGAGGGAAGATAGATGCTATGCCACATGAATATCACCAAGGAGCCAAGAGATAGACACTGAAGAGACAAGGACCTTCATCCAGAGCTGACAGAGAAAAGCCGTCCCCTAGAGCCTGATTTCAGACTTCTAGCCTCCTAACTGTGAGGGAAAAAAAAAAAATTATGTTCATTAAAGACACCCACTTGTGGTATTTCTGTTATAGCAACACTAAATAAGTATGATAGCACCCAAGAAGCCTGAGTTCCAAAGAGACACGGGCCCTTCTAAGGAGAACTGGAAAACACAAGTTATCTCACCTGTGGTAGGGCATGGGAAGAAGAGGTGATCTCCAGACCACTGGGTAAAAATAAATCAGCTAAACTTTCAATCAATTTGTTAAAAACTAATTGCAGGCTAGTATGTCAGTCTGCAGTAGCTAGGGACCACAGCAGACACAATATGAGGCTACACTCACAAGTTGTTTTTACAGGTCTCCACTGGGAGCTCACAAGAGAGATTGCAGACAGCAAAGGATAACAGAGGAACGCCCCTCCACCTTCACCCAGTGCAGAACCCTAATGCAGAAGGTGAAATGAAGAAAAAAATACAACAAATAGAAAGCAATTACAAACATGGTATTTATCACTACAACTTTACCAATAATCATTTTAAATGTAAATGATCTAAATACACCAATTAAAAGACAGAGAAGATAACCATGGATAAACATGGATATTTGCCTATTCTATATATTTCATGTAAGTGGGATCATACAGTATTTGTCCTTTTGTGACTGACTTACTTCACTCAGCATAACGTCTTCAAGGTTCATCCATGTTGTAGCATGTTAGTGGTTACCAAGGACAGGAGGGAAGGGAGAAAGGGAAATCATTGTTGAGAAAGCATTGAGTGTCTGTAAATGGTGATGGAAAATTTGACAATAGATACAGATCATGGTTGCACATCATAATTAATGTAATCCATTTCACTAAATTGTACATGTAAAAATGTTGAATTGTTAAAATATTTTAATTAAAGAAAAAAAGGCTCAATCACATGTCTTCTGTATATAGTTGTCTACAAGAAGTCCACTTGAAATAAAAAGACAGAGATCCAATTAAATCCCAATCAAAATCAGAGCAAACTATTTTGTAGATATCAACAAACTGATTCTAAAATGTATATAGAAAGGCAAAATACTTAGAATACATAACAAAATATTGAAGGACAATGTTGGAAGACAGTATGGTATTCGTTAAAGAATAGATGCGTAGACCCAAATAAATATAGTCAACTGATCTTGACAAAAAAGCAAAAACTGTTCAATGGATAAAGGATAATCTTTGCAACAAATGGTGCTGGAACAATTGGACATCTATATGCAATAAAATGAACCTAGACATAGATGATATAGTTTTCACAAAAATTAACAAAAAAATAGATGATGCACATAAATGTAAAACAAAAAACTATAAAACTCATAGAATAAAACATAGGAGAAGTAGTACGTGCTCTCAGTGGCATATCTAGGATATTGCACCAGCCCTGGGCACGTGACACCACTGAGCAGTTTCTATTAACCTGGTACAGCCCAAGGTCCTTCCTTAACAATGGTAGTGTGTTAATTAAAAGATTAATGAGCTTGACTCATGTTTTTTGGCTGATATTACGGTAAAGTTGTGTAGAAGAGGGGTGTCAGATACTTGGAAAAGGGGGGAGTTTCAGTGCTTGCCGAAGGCCCCATTTTCTGTATACACTGCTGCTTATACTGGGTTAATAGAAACTACTCTGTGGCGCCATGAGCCCAGGGCTGGTGCAATACCTGCCATACTTGTCATACCCTAGTTACGCCTCTGCATGCTCTTGTGTCCAGTGATGAGTTTTTAGATATAACACCAAAAACACAATCCACAAAAGAAAAAATTGATAGATTGGACTTCATGAAATTAAAAAACTTCTGCTTATTTTTAAATGGCTCTAAAAGAAAATTTACTGTCTAAAGAAAACTTTGTGACATTGCTTTATGTAGTCTATAACATGTAAAACCAAGAAGGCTGATATCAATAGCACAAAGGATGGGAGGGAGGAATTGAAAGTCCACTGTTTTAAGATTCTTTACTATTTGAGAAGTGACTTAGTATCACTTGAAGGTAAACTGTGATATGTTTAAGATGTAAATAATGCAAGAGATCAAATAAACTGCTCAAATACAGTTACTGCTACAAAATTGACTCATGATTCAAGGAGTAGGAGCGAAATGGTTCAGAAGCACATGGAAAGAGCCCAAGAGAAAAGGGGAATGAGAGACAGAAATAGCCAGATTACTTGTTTTTGGAGGATGTTTTTGTTTTTCTTTGTTTTGTTTTTGCTAATTACAGAGACTACAATGTTTAGAATAAACATCACCCAAAGGACAAACAATATAGTAATTTTATCCATAAAGCTTTTGGACTGTGATTTTGCTTAATGCCTTTTGGCCTTCTGCCTTATTTGGGGCAGGATGAATTAAAGGTGTTAAACTGAGGTGCATATTTTTAAAAGAGAAATTTAGAATGCCAGACCCTTACAAGAAGGTAGGGAATAATTGTTGTTGTTAGATGCTGTCAGGTAGATTTTTGATTCATAGGGACCCCATGTGACAGAGTAGAACTGACCCATAGGATTTTCTAGCCTGTAATCTTTACTGGAGCAGATCACCAGGTCTTTTCTCCCATGGAACTGCTAAGTGGGTTTCACTTAACCATTGTGCCACCAGGGCTCCTCAGGGAACTACTAGGGAGGTGATTACTAAAGGAGAAGAGTAAAAAGAGCATAAGTTGACCAAGCCTGGTTTCAGCTTTTGACTTGGCCTCTTAAGAGGTGACTTTGAGCAATATTTGCTTTACAGAACCCTTAATTCCTTGTATATATGATGAGACGAACACTACCTACCTTACAGGGCAGCTATAAGGATGAACAGTAGGTCTCGATAAATGGTAGCTATCTTCTCTTAAAGAATGATGCAGATGAACTATATTTTATTCAAAACCAGGAGATTGGAAACATGTATCAGACTATACAGCACAGACTTGGACTAGTCTCGGCAGATACCACAACAAATCAAAATGGATGCCACCATAAATAATAAAGATAGATAGATAGATAGATAGACAGACAGAGAGAGATAGATAAAAGCACTAGAACTTTACGATGGCAGACTGACTGAATATCAGCCATTCTTGAAACTATGAGTTATTTCAATTTCTAATGTTGGCCCAATCAGCCCTACCATAATTACCACAGCCTACTTCAATCAGTTGTTTATTAGTTTTCATTTGCTTCTGTCATAAGCAAAGCAAACAGTATTAGAGAATCTATGTCTATGGAATGACTGGGTTTTAGATGTTTGATAATAAATGGGCTGTGAGTTCATACAGGGCTATATTGATTAACACATCATGTAGTGCAAATATTTGTGATTTCTCTTCTAACTGGAAGACCAAGGTAGCCTGTGAACCTATTTCTAAATTTCATTTCAGTTTTCTCTGGGATAAAGTTGTTTCTTCCGCACCTCCTCCTCCTCCTTGTTCTCCTCCTCCTCCTTCTTCTTTACCTCCTCTGCAAGTTAAAGCTTTAGCTTATACGGTAGGTTTGTATACACCAGACATTTAGTCTAAGTTTTGTCTGTTTCATTTCTTTGTTTGCTTGTTTTAATTTATTTTGTTGAATGAACAATTACCGAGTATCAACAAGATACAAAATGCCTAACTACAAGAGAAAAATCGATAAATACATACATGGGTTTCTTGGAAGAATTTCTAATACTGCAGACAAATGAGTTAAGAAAACCAATATGGTTTCCATCCAGAGTTATACATAGAAATAAATTTACCTGGATACATGGATTGCAGCATGATTGTGCAAAGGGAAGCCTGGATGAGAAGTCAGGGGAACTAGGCAGTATGATGATGTGAATAGAAAAGTCAACAAGGAGAGTAGAAGAATTTTCTAAAGAAGTCTGGAGAGTTCTCTACTAAGAGGCCCTCTGAGTGGATGGACCATAGTCCAGGGCCTGAGCCTCAGCTGGCCGAAGCCCCAGGCTGATTCATGTCAACCAAACTTAAGAGACTGAAGCACATACACCATAAGTCAGTTTGATAGTTTCTAATGGGGTTTACACTATTCTAATTAATAGAATGTTTACATAAGACAGAAAAGTAAAAACAGAAAAGAGGGATGTGTTGTTTCCCTTTAAAATACACGTAAATATTCTTTTCTTTCGTCCATCTTACTGTCTTGCCTCCTACAGCGTCTGCAATGCCAACTAATGCTCAATACAACAGCAGCCAACTTGAATATTTCTGCTGCCTGAAGACTCATCAGTAGCTGATTTCATTATCATCCCACCATTTCATTCACGGGCAATGGAAGGAATATGTCTATTTATATGAATGGAGGGGCCAAGGTGCAGGTAAACCAGTTGTTGTCATGTCAACTCCAACTCATGGTGACCCTATGTCTGTTAGAGTAGAACTGTGCTCCTCAGGGTTTTCAAAGGCTGATTTTTTTCCACAATTTCATAAAATTGCTACCTTAACACAACAAATCCAAGGTAATAAAAAGTGAGAATAATATCAAATGTACACTATTAAGTATGTTGCCTTTAAATGTTGTTAGGTGCTGTCAAGTTGGTTCCGACTTACAGTGACCCTATGTACAACAGAACAAAACACTTGAAGCACTGACTGATGAAGATCAAAGACCACAGCCTTCAGTATGGATTACACCTCAACATAAAGAAACAAAAATCCTCACAACTGGACCAATAAGCAACATCATCATAAACTGAGAAAAGATTGAAGTTGTCAAGGATTTCATTTTAACTTCGATCCACAATCAACTTCCATGGAAGCAGCAGTCAAGAAATCAAAAGACATATTGCACTGGGCAAACTTTATGCAAAAGATCTCTTTAAAGTGTTAAAAAGCAAAGATGTCCACTTGAGGACTAAGGTGCCTGTAAATACTGTTGTTAAAACAGCTCATATCATTGAGCATTGTTTTTATTGCCTCTAGGGGTCACTGCTTTCCTGAGGGAACACAACTCTGAAATTGTGCCAGTGAGAAGGAATGGTCCCATTTACAGAAATTAGATTCACAAGCAACTTCAAGCGATAGATACAGCCATTTTGTAGCAAAGAAGTGCTCTTGGATGCCCCCAGTGGCTGACTAGAGTCAATACAAATCTCACAAGGCAGTTTCATGCCTGTCCTTCCCTTTACACAAAGATTGTAGCCTGTTTTAGGAATTGATTATCATTACATATTGCATCTGAAAGTAAATCAGATATCATCTTCTTCCAGAAGAGATAAGTGCTTCATCCAAGATCACAGAGCCAGTCACAGGCAGAGCTAGGATCAAGTTCCAGATCTTCTGACAACCAGAGGCCCCACAAAGTTTTCATGAGTTCCCAGCCCTTAGCATACAAATAAGCTTGTATTTCCTTGTTTTCGTCTTCTTTTGTGAATATATGCAAAACAGTAAAATTGTAATTGCAAGAATTGTATACTACCATTGAGCTCATTTGGTTTAAATGCAGAGTGCTGTGATTCTTGTCATTCATTATCTAGAACTAAAACTCCTTGTATTTTGGAAGAAGGAAATGAAACAGCAGAATTAGGATGCACAAGTCCATTTAATTATTGTTTACAAGTCTCTGTGAAGCAGTGTGCCAAGAGTTTCCTTTGCCACCCAGACTACATTCTAGATGGAGAGTCACAGCCTCATCACTCCCGGGGAGTTTGAGCAGTCCTTCCAGATTTTAAGTAAGCCAATCCATCATATAAAGACTAAGTGAGAATGTGCCAAATGCTAGAATCTCTACAAATACGAAACAAAGGATGATGCTTGGGTCATTCAAAATACTCATCTCAGCGATGAGGCATCTTCTCATGGGACATGGGTCAAATACCAGCATTGCTTAAGTCTTAAATTGAAATTATATGCTCCCGGAATAGTGCTCTGCCTGACCATCACAATACATGTCCAAATGATCCCTAACTGATGAGTAGTGACACAAATGCCATGAGACAAAAACATGATAGAGACTGAGGAATGAAGGTGTTGGGATCAACTAAATATCCTTCGAAGTCTTACCTAACTTCCTTCCATGTCCTTTTATCTTCGGGCCCCAAGACTAACTGGAAGCAGCCATTCATCCTTTCAGATCTACAGGCTCCAAACAGACTTTTCCTACACTTTCATTCCAATTAAGCACATAACCCTGTTGAATATCGCCACTGCTTTGTGTTTTTACCAGTAACAAATCAGACAAGAGTGACAGTAATAAGGAAAGGGCAATTTATAGAGACTGAAAAGCTGATCAGATGGTCTAAAGGTATTAATAGAAATCTCACCAAAGAAGACATGCAGATGGCAGATAAGCATATAGAAATATGTTTAACATCCTTTGTCAGTGTTTTGTGCCATCAGGTTGATTCCAACTCATGGTGACTTCATGTGTTGCAGAGTAGAACTGCCCCTTGGGGTTTTTTTTTTTGGCTATAATCTTTATGGAAGGCCTTTTCTTCCACAGTGCCACTGGGTGGGTTCAAACCACTAATCTTTCAGTTACCAGCCTAGTGCAAACCATATGCAATGCCCAGGGGACTTTCATTAGGAAATTGCAAATTAGAACAGCAATGATATACCACTACATACCTATATGAATGGTGAAAATAACAACAATTTAAAAAATGTAATACCAATTGCTGATAAGGATGCATAGCAAAAAGAACTCTCATTCACCACTAGTGGGAATGCCAAATGTATAGCCATTTTGGAAGACAGTTTGGCAATTTCTTAGAAAGCTAAACATAGCCTTACATACCTTCTAGTCTTGAGACCTGGCAAGCACTACCTCAGCCAGGTGATCAAAGTCAAGATCAACGTAATAAGTCATGTTAATAGTATATACATTTGATATGATGTAATGAAAATGGTATTTTACCTTGGTGATCATCTTCCCAACAACCCATAAACTCAGTCTAATTATGAGACAACATCAGTCAAATCCCAGCTGAGGGAAATTCTACAAAATACCTGACCAGTACTCAAAACTGTCAATGTCATCAAAAACCGAGAAGAACTAAGAAAACTTTACAGCCAAGAGAAGTCTAAGAAGACATAATAACTAAGTGTAATGTGATGTCTTGGGTGGACTCCTGGAACAGAAAAAGCACATTCAGTAAGAACTAAGGAAATTTGAATGAAGTGTGGACTTTAGTTAATAATTTCTTAATAGTAGTTCATTAGTTGTAACAAATATGCCATGTGAAATGTTAATAATGGGGAAAATTGGATGTGAGCTATATTGGAGTTCTTTGTTCTAACTTTGCAACTTTTCTATAAATCTAAAACTGCTCTGAAATAAAATTTATTTTGAAAAATAAAGGTGATCAGTGACGGCTTTGTAGAAACAGAAAAAATTGAGTCATATGCCATTGCCAATTTGATTCAACAATGCTCAGCAGTCCTCCCAATCTCTACATTCCTCTTTCATTCTCAATTCTGATAGTTCTTGATCATCTGTTTCTTCACCCAACACACCACTACCACCACCACTATATACTTCTTTCTTTACCCTAAGGAAAGGAAGAAGGATATGGGAGAAAATGGATGGTCAAAAGCATTGAATTGTACTGTATTTTTACACAAATAACAATGCCTTTATGTTTGTTTGCCAACCATGCCCTCACCCCATGCTATTTTCTAAGCACCATGCCATTTTTTTTTTTACATGTTACTGTAAAAAAATTTAATTTGGTAAAAATACGGTATGTTGGTTTGGGCAAAGATCTGAGATGAAATACAATTTCACGTGAAAGGAAAAAATCCCCCCAAAAACATGTTAGTGTTCTCAATATCTTAAGGCTTCACCTAGCAAAGTCAGCTTATTCTCGAGTGAATCAGACCAGTTTATACATAAGAGATATTAATTTAATTGTTGCTGGTTCAGAACCCTTTGGAGGTAGATATGTTCACAGAAGGTGGATTACTTAGGATTATTTTGAGCTATGACAGAAAGCTCAAAACAATAGAAACTTTAAAAAAATGAAGTATGTTGCCTTCAAATGTAAAGGTAGGAAGTACAAGGATGGTGCAGCTGCTCTGTTGTTACCATCAAGATCTGTCTATCTTATTGCTCAGTCATCCTCAACAAATAGCACATGCCTCATGGCCCAAGATGGCTGCTCCAGCTCCAGTCATCAGGAACTAAAAATAGGAAGAAGGGACACATCCTGTCTCTATGGACTTTTCCTAGAAGTTGAACTCACTATATCTACTGCATTTCCTTGGCTAGTAGCAAGTCACATAATTACCCCTCACTGCAAGAGTGTAGTCTATCCCAGGTGGCCATGTCCTCAGCTAAAAAACTGGAGTTCTATTAATATAGAACAGGAAAACATATCTTGAGGGAACTACTAGCAGTTTCTGCCACAGAAGGTGATCAGACAATGTGCACAAAGAGATGATCTTCCATTTAGCCAGCACTGGCCGGGAGCTTACTAAATATTGTTACCTCTGTTCAATATACTTCTCTACATCCCCCTTTCCCTTCTGCTATGCTTATTCTACTCTTTATTCTGTTCCCAACATATATATCAATTCCTCTTGAAAACCTTCATTGGTCTTATAACCCTGGGTGAAATGCCCTTCTTTTGTGCTCTCATTATACCTATACTTATGCTTTGAGAGCACATAACACATTCAGTGGTGATCACTTGGTCAGCTATCTGTCTCCCCCACTAAACTATTAGATCCATGAGAGCAGAAGCCATGCTTGCCTTGTTTATCATTACAGCCTCAAGGGTTGGTACAAGAGCACTCAATAAATACTACTTGAACAGGTACGTAAATGAAAGTTATATAAGCTTCTCCAATGGATTATTAGCCACTTTGAGCACTTACAGGTTTCTATTACAAGCAAATTCTGACAAATGAATTGCTGTTGTAATCTTCAAAATGGGTGCAATAGAATTAAGGAGAACCCAGAGACAGCTAATGAAAATGAAAATGGTAATAAAAGAAGACTTGAAACATCATACAAATGATCAAGACCTAAAAATAATATAACCAAGTTTGAAACCAATGAGATGCTATCAAGTTAGTAACAATAGTAGCTACAAAGCTACAATTAATGAACGCCTACTAAGCGCTGATAACTATGCCGTGTTGTTGTTATTAGGTGCCGTTGAGTCTGTTCTGACTCACAGCACCCCTATGTACAACAGAATGAAACACTGCCCAGTCCTGCACCATCCTTACAATTGTTGCTATGTTTGAGCCCATTGTTGCAGCCACTGTGTCATTCCATCTCCTTGAGGGTCTTCCTCTTTTTCACTGACCCTCTAATTTACCAAACTATTCATAAGGTTTTCACCGGCCAATTTTCTTTTAGAAGTAGATCACCAGGTCCTCCTTCCTAGTTTGTCTTAGTCTGGAAGTTCCCCTGAAACCTACCCGCCATGGGTGACCCTGTTGGTATTTGAAATAGTGGTGGCATAGCTTCCAGCATCACAGCAACATGCAAGCCACCAGTATACCAGTACAACAGCTGACAGACAAGTGGTGGACTATGCCATGACTTTTATGTATATTAGCTCATTCAAGAGCTCTCTTTCTCTCTCTTAACACACACACACACACACATACACACACACACACACACACACTTTGCCCTTGAGAAGATTAACACACAGAGAAGTTAATCGACTTGCTCAAGATTATCCAAGTGATAACCAGCAGATCAATGACTGACCTCAGGCCTGGACCTTTCTACTCTGGCACAAAGCTCTCTCACATACTTCTGGTACATAACTCATCATAAATATCTCTCCTATGAAACCCACCGCATCAGCAAAGAAGTGTCTTAGTATGTTTCTTAACTGCTAGTGTGAGGATTGCTTTAGTGCTTTCTGAAACTCAGACTGCACAAGAGTTGTCTGAATCCACAACAAAACCAGTTAACTGAGAAATTAACAAGCTAAAACAATCTACTTTGAAAATTAAATTATACCCTGCCCCTGCAGGCTGCCTATATCCCACAACTCTTGGACCCACCTCCTCTCATTCCAGCCTCTATTATATAGAAATTGTCCAAGGCCTAAATGCTCGCTGGTGGCATAGTGGTTAAGTGCTTTGGCTGCTAACCAAAAGATCAGCGGTTTGAATCCAGGTGCTCCTTGGAAACTCTATGGCACAGTTCTACTCTGTCCTATAGGGTCACTATGAGTCGGAATCGACTCAACGGCAACAGGTTTGGTTTGGTTTTGGTTCAGAAGCTAAACTTGCTGGAAGTAAAATTCTTAAATTTGTCACATACTCCTATTCACAAAATTTGCCAAGAAATTAAAAGGAAAGGAAAGACAAAGAAGATTTGCATACTTCCTTCCTGGGATAATCCCTCAAGAGCCCAACTCATCTCAGTGGTCTTCCTTTAAACTGGAGAAAATTTTTGTTTGATAATTTCTGAGAGCAACAAGGTCTTTGTGGAAGAGAGATGAGAAAGGTAAAATGACTCAACATATTGCAAAACCCTGAAGTTGTACATCATTTCTGATACGTTTGTGGAGTCTGCCCTAGTGTGTGGGCGGAGACAGGGGAGAGAGAGTGAGTGAGGAATAATTTTCTGTTGTTTCTGGCTTTCTTGCACTTTGAGCTCATGTAGTGTTCTCTTATGTTGGGACAATAGCTTCTTCCTCACTCTAATAGAGTATGAATCAACTTAAAACTCATGTAACATACAAACACAGCAAACCAAAGCTTTTCTGACTGTGGTTCTTAATTTCACTAACCTAAGACCAAAAAGAATTTCATAGTCTTCTCTCCTAGATTCCCGGATAAGTGAAATCATATCCCTACAATTCTGCAAAATATCTATTTCCTCTCTCTCCAAGTGGAAAAGTAGAAACTTGCAAGGTCGTGGTTTATTTATTGATTGATTTAACGTAAAATCCATTTTGTGTATAGATGATTCTCAAGGATGGTGATTCTTATTTATTTTAAAACCAAAACCAATAAATATGTGGTGTTTGCTATGTTTATGGCCATGGGCTAATGTTTTTATAGATTTTTATAGTTTTTTTTTAATGATTTCAGTTAATACAATTTTTCTGTCAGGAAAGTATTACAGATAGGTAAATGAGTCACAGACGGGTGAATTGACATATCTGACCACTCTCCATCTACTGACATACAATCCCATCAAAGTAAAGTGTTCAGTGCTTTGGCAATAATACATCTAGTCAGCAAATACCTACTTACATTATTTACTCACTATTTTATTCCATGTTTCCTTAATGTATAGTAAATGTGTAATAGAAAACAATAAACTCTAGCAAATGTCCTGGTCCACACTGAGAAAGTACATGTGCTCTGGCTAACTCCTGACATATGGGGATTAATAGAAGAGCTATTAGAGCTCATTGGCAAAAGGCAAAAGAACTGGAGGACTCAAGGAGGAGAAACTAAAAAAAAAAAAGAGATGACTTCTTTAGGCTTTTTAGGGATTATCTCTTTCAATTCACTTTGCTCAGTAGCCATGGGCTCAGACTACCCTGTGATGTGGACATTCATATGAACACGAATTGTCTATTAAAAAAAAAAAAAATAGGGGCACTATTGAGGTGTTAAACAGCAGATGTAAAAACCTTCAGGGTGCGTATTTTTAGTCCTATTTTTGTAACCCAGTCAGAGCCATAATTCATTTGATCCAGGCACAGAGTAATATTAAGGTTCAAAAAAATATATTAAAAAACCAAAGCATAATTTCAAAATAGCTTCCAGATCTTTACCTGCATTTGTCAAGTACTATAAAATAAATACTTTTTATTCCTTTTCCTTTTATTACCTTCTACCGCCTTCATTGCCTTACCTCACACACCATACGAGAAAAACAAAAGCCAAACTAGTTGCCGTCGAGTCGGCTCCAACTCAGGGTGACCCCACGTGTGTCAGAGTAGACTTGTGCTCCATAGAGTTTTCAATGGCTGATTCTTCAGAAAGAGATTGCCAGGCCTTTTTTCTGAGATGCCTCTGAGTGGACTTGAACCTCCAATCTTTCAGTTAACAACCTAAAGCATTAGGCGTTTCCATCACTCAAGGGACTCTCACATCATACTAGTCCTGTGCTTTTCTCTCCAAAATGTCATGAAAACTCCCTGCTCCCAGTTAGAATGATTAACTCTTGCTCTTCTGCTTTCTCCTCACCTTGTAAAAGTGATGACCACATAGCCAAGTCATCATATTTTCATTCCAAACCAAAAAACACCCACTGCCGTCAATTCCAACTCACAGCAACCCTACAGGACAGAGTAGAACTGCCACTAGGGTTTCCAAGGAGCAGCTGGTGGATTTGAACTGCTGACCTTTTGGTTAGCAGCCAAGCTCTTAACCACTGCACCACCAGGGCTCCTTTCATTCAAGGGAGGCTCAATTCCCACCACCACAGTTTAGTCACATAAAAATGATGGAAAGTACATTCAATTAAATTACTCATTTTTATGCTTTAATGTGTTTTGGAAAAAAAATAAACCATTAACTTATAAGAATCCTCAGGTTTTTTGTTTGTTTTTTCTTTCCCTTATCCATTTGCCCTTCAAATTACTTGTACATTTATAATACAGAACCACATGCCTATGATGACCTACATGGTCATTATTTTATTTTATTTTTTAATTTTAATTTTTTTAAAATATTTTATTGTACTTCAGGTGAAGGCTTACAGAACAGATAGTTTCTCATGTAACAGTAATACACATGCTGTTTCATGACATTGGTTAACAACCCCACAACATTTTAACCCTCTAAATTCTCAACTTTTTTTTTTCTTTTGTGAAAATACACATAGCCAAAGATA
>NW_004443937.1:7978565-7990661 GCF_000243295.1 Trichechus manatus latirostris
CCTTTAGGTCTTCTGTATCTTTGCTGAGTTTCTTCTTAGTTGTTCTGTCCATTACTGAGAGTGGTGTGTTGAAGTCTCCTGCTATTATTGTGGAACATGGTCATTATTTTAAGGAGCTCTGCCCTGGATAGCAAACTCTACCAGAGATGATGGCTCCCCATCTCTTTGGGTGAAAAGTTGTGCTCATCATTTCTGCTATTTCTTCGTACTCTGTCCTCTCCTGCTCGTCACTCTCTCACTCTCTTTGCAGGCCCATTTCTCTACATAGACATGCACTGGGCCCCCGTTCACTGCCACCACGTCTCAGGGCTCATTTTTATTTCATTTGGAATGTTTTTCACCACTCTTTTTAAAATGAATACTTGTTATTGTTATTAGATGCTGTTGAGTTGGCCCTCGACTCATGGTTACCCCATGCTCTCAATGGGCTTGGACTGCTGTGATTCATAGCGGTTTTCATTGGCTGATTTTTCAGTAGATCGCCAGGCATTTTTTCCTAGTCAGTCTTAGTTTGTAAGTCCCACTGAAACCAGTTCAGCATCATAGCAACACTCAAGCCCCACCGACAGATGGGTGGTGGCTGCATATGAAGTGCATTGGTCAGGAATCGAACTTGGGTCTTCCTTATGGAAGGTGAGAATCCTACCACTGAACCATCAGTGCCTCAGCTCATCTTTAACACCTGATACCTTTGGAAGCCTTCACTGTTCACCTCATTGGGATGTTCTCTTCTCTGAATTCCTGCAGGAATTCCATGCTTAAAACATGACAGCCATTCAATATATAGTTAAATTGATTAATACATATATGATACTTGTGTCTCTCATCTTGTTTCTCATTTCTGTATTATGCGTATTATTAGGCAGCTATTTATATGCTTATATCTTGAAGCAGAATCACTAAATCCTTGATTAATAAGATAAATAGAGAAAAGAGTTATATCCATGTTAATTTGTTTTATAGAAAATACACACTGATTTATTCAGGATTAAATAAACTTCTTCCCAATTCAGAAAAAGCATGCAATATGTATTTATGGAGACAGTAAGAGAAGGATAAAGCAAACGTGGAAAATCTTAGCATTTGGAGAACCTGGGTGTAGGGTATATGAAAATTCTTTGTATTATTCTTTCAGCTTTTCTGTGAGTCTGAGATTATTTCATGCTAAAAATTTTAAAAGAAGAAAGGTAAGATAAAAAAGGTGGCATCTTATCCAGTGGAGTTATACCTTACGTGGAAAATAGATTGTAATTGTTGTGAGTAAGGCGAACATTGCAAGTAGTCAAAACTATTCTAGAAATTCTCTCAAATATCCCATAAAATGTAGGATACACACTTTTGCATATGCAACTGTGGTGCATATAGTAGACTGGCATTCAGTATCCATTCCAACCTCCTTCTTCTATACTTTCCTGAACTGCAAAAACTACATTTCTCAGAATCCTGTGTTGCCAATATTGTGGATGCAGAATCTATTCCACCAGTTAGAACTCACAGGAGATCTGAAGCACAGACATGAAGTGGAATCCCTCTTCCTTCTGCTCTAGCTTTGTTGCTGGCAAGCCTGGATGCTGAGTTTTCTGCAACAGTACTCAGAGGCCAACTCACATGTTTTGTGGGTGTTAAGAAGCAGTTGTGAATCCTCATTCATTGCTGGTGGGAATGCAAAATGGTACAGCCGCTGTGGGAAACAGTTTGGTGATTCCTCAAAAAGCTGAACATAGAACAACCATATGCTCCAGAAACCCCACTCATATGTATGTCCCTAAGAAAGCTGAAAGCACATACACGAACAGACATGTATACCTACGTTCACTGCAGCACTTCTCACAATAGCCAAAAGGTGGAAACAACCTAAACGTCCATCAACAGAGGAATGAATAAACAAACTGTGATAAATACACACAATGAAATATTACTCAGCCATAAAAAGAAAGGAAGTCCTGATGCATACTACAACATGGATGAACCATGAAAACATGCTGTGTGAAGTAAATCAGACACCAAAGGACAAACATTGTATGATCCTACTTACATGAAATATCTAGAATAGGCCAATATATAGAGACCAAAGTTTATCAGTGGTTACCACGGGTGAGAGGAAGGGAGAAAGGGGAATCATTGTTTAGGAAGCTTGAGTATCTGTTTACGGTGATGAAAAACTTGGCAATGGATATTGGTAATGGTTGCACACGCAAGTGGAGGCTTGCGTGTTGCTATGCTGCTGCACAGGTTTCATAATTTGTATCACTGAATTACACATGTAAAAAATGGTGAATTGGAAAATGTTGTGTTACATGTATTTTTTACAACAGTCAAAAATTTAATAAATAAATAAATAAGCAGCAGTTGTGGCAGCAAGAGAGGCTGGGCTCCATGTACTGATACCCAGATGCTGATCTCGTGGGTGTCAAAGGCAGCTGTGGTGTGGTGATTGTTTTCTGATCCCTGCATTGCAGCTATAGCGTGGTTTCTTGAAAGTCAACAGTCCCAGCTGGGGCCTCCTTCCTGTTTCCCTCTTTCCCAGTGGCGGTAGAGGCCACAGCACCCTGGCAGGCTAGTATGGCCATGGGAGTTATATCTGAAGGCCCAGCCTTGCATCCATCAAAGCCTCCCAGCCCTTCCAGGGATGTTGTAAATACCTAATTCCCTACCTTTCTGATAAATAAAGCCAGAATGGTTTATATTTCCTAAATCTTAATCCTAATTTAATCAATCCTGAATGAATTTTCCTTTTAATGCACATTAAATGCTGCAACCCCAAAGTTAGACTAAAGGAACAAAAGAAATATCTACATACAAGTGTGTGACTATTCAAACATTATTTCCTTAAGATAACTACCAAATCTGTACCAGTGAAGAGGGGTGGAAGGAGAATGTTAAGGTGTACCCAATATTGGCAGGTGTAACTCGAGGCTGTTTACTAGTAACCTGCACATGCCAACAGAATTGTTATTCCCATGAGCATTAAAACATCAGTGTAGTTACAACTCACTGAACATCAGACAAATTTAATTTAAAGCATAGATGAGTACTTCTTTAGGATCCTTCCAGAGTGTCTAGCACAGTATTTATGAGGTATTAGTGGTTCAAACAAAACAAAAAACCAAACCCGTCCCAACTCATAGTGACCCTATAGGACAAAGTAGAACTGTCCCATAGGGTTTCCAAGGAGTGGCTGGTGGATTTGAACTGCCAATCTTTTGGTTAGCAGCCTAAACTCTTAACCATTGTGCCACCAGAGCCCCATTGGTGGTTTAGTCGTAGAATCTTCACCTTCCATGTGGAAGCCTCAGATTCTATTCCAGACCAATGCACCTCATGCACAGTCACCACCCATCTGGCAGTGGAGGCTTGCGTGTTGCTATGCTGCTGCACAGGTTTCAGTGGCGCTTCCAGACTAAGACAGACTAGGAAGAAAGTCCTGGTAAGCTACTTTCAAAAATCAGTCCATGAAAACCCTATGGATAGCAATGTCCAATCCACATCAATCATGGGGATGGCACAGGACTGAGTAGCTTTTCTTTTCGTTTTGTGTGGGGTCACCATGAGTCAGGAACTGACTGGACAGTAGCTAACAACAACAGCAAAAGCACAGAACTTGGTTGTCCAGCAAACTCGTGTTGAAATAAACTATTCGATAGTAAAATCTCAGTCTCCCAAAGAAAGCAATTTGAACCTAATTATATTCATTGAAAATGCTTTCACTGCTCCCCACCACCCCAGGCTTCTTAAAGAGAATCAAACACTAGGCATCTTACTTCCTTGTGAAACTTTTTTTTTAAGTTTTAAGGTCTTTATAAATCTCATTTCAAATATAGACGGTCACATTTTCAATTTTAAAAGTTTCCAGTTTTAAACTTTAGAAGAAAATAAGCCCAACAGGTTCTCACCAAACAAATCACACACTAAAATAGAAAAAAAAAAAATTGCATATACAATATTAAATTTATTCTTTCCTACACGTGAGAAGGCTCCATTGATTTTCTTAAGTCAAAGCCATCAGGTTAATTAAAGGTTTAATGATATAATCTAGCTCTCTTTAGATGAACTCTCTTCTTTCTTTGAACCTTTCGTTTTTTACATTATAAATGTAAAACCTGCTTCAGCAAGTCTGGGAACAACTTGGTTATTGATCTTCCAAAACCCATTACTTGGGATATGGCCTTTCAGATCTGTGGCAGAATATGTAATGTCTATCTGGGAGTTGTTGAAAGCTCCATTCACCACTTGAAATGAAAATCAAGGCATTACACAAATGTAAAGAGGAAGAAGTTGTGAAAAAGAAAGGAGAAAAGAATAAAAGGCCCTTTGAAAACCCTTTCACTTCCTGGTCATACAAAGTGATAATTATCCCACACCTTTGCTCCCCTTTAGGACAAGGTTCATTCTTTCTTGTGTCAAATTCCACCTTGATGGAAAGGAGCAGGAACTCTATATATGGCTTCTTCCTCATTGTTCTCATAGCACTGGCACCCTCTTCAATTGGTGCAGGGCACTCATATGATGGATCACCGATAGTTACTTGCATACCTATCTCTATAGCTTGATTGTGAGTGCTTCAATCAGAGAGTCCCTCAGTTGCTAATAATTTCAGGTTGGATTCCCCAGGAAGCAGACACTGAGGGGGAGCTTAGCATGCAGAACTTTTACTGGGGAGTCGTCTTAGTCATCTAGTGCTGCTATAACAGAAATACCACAAGTGGATGGCTTATAACAAAGAGAAGTTTATTCTCTCACAGTCCAGTAGACTATAAGTTCAAATTCAGGGTGTTGGCTCCAAGGGAACACTTTCTTTGCAGCTCTGGAGGAAGGTCTTTGTCATCAATCTTCCCTGATGGAGCTTCTCTGCGCAGGAACCTCAGGTCCAAAGGACACGCCCTGCTCCTGGCACTGCTTTCTTGGTGGTATGAGGTTCCCATGTCTCTCTGCTTGCTTCTATCTTTTATATCTCAGAAGAGATTGGCTTAACACACTACCTAATCTTGTAGACCTCATCAGTATAACTGCCGCTAATCCATTGTACTACAACATAGTGATAGAGCTTACAACACATAAGGAAATCACATCAGATTACAAAATGGTACGCAATCATACAATACTGGGAATCATGACCCAGCCAAGTTGACAGATATTTTCGGGGGACACAATTCAATCCATGACAGGAGTACTGTTGAGAACAGCACCTGAAGAAGGGAAAGGAAGGAAGAAGACGTGGGCAGAGGGAAGAGTTGAGCTGTCATGCCGTCTCAACAAAGCAGCCAATCTTATGGGGCGCTCTAAGGAAGTTTTCATTAGATCTTCAGACCAGTCATTATATAGGCTGCTGCAGGAAGGGGATGTTACCTTGGTCAAGGCAGCTGTCTTTAGCTGAAGCAATTTCTGAAGAGGGCTGACAGCCGAGGGCTGTCAGCCAGCAGCACTGCCAACAGCAGCAAGTTCAGTCCTACAGCTTGAAGGGGGACTCATAGCACCCACTATGTTTTTATTTATTGTTTATGTGTCTAGTTTCTTGAGTCTTCCGTGCATAGAATATACCATGCACAGTGACTGTACTATACACTGTGTCTGGAATATACTAAGTGTTCCGTGAATATTTGTTCAGTTGAATTATTGATGGCCCTAGATGGCCTTGGCATACTCCTGCCTCAGGCACCTATACTCCTTGCAACCTGCACTGTCTCAGGCACTACAGAGCAATAGTTGTGAATGATCTGGGGTGATACAGTTTAAAGAATTCTGGGAGGCTGAGTGTAAGAATTTCAGTCACCATGAATAGACAACAGATCTTATGTTGAAGCCAAACCAACCAGTTGCCGTTGAGTGGATTCTGACTCATGGTGACCCTGTATGTACCACAGTAGAATTGTACTCCATTTCCTATTGTTTAAACCTTTTAGAGAAAAATATGTTTGCAAGATAGGACATTTGAGCATTTCGTAAGAAGTCTTTCTTCAAGGGCTGAGTGCGGTCACAGCCAAGCAGAATGTGATACTCTCCATCCTGAAAGATCATTTGGAGGGGCCGTGGCTTTTTATGCAAAGGGCATGCCTGGCCTGAGGTCCCATGCTCATTTCCCTCAAAACCTCAGAGTGTGTTTGACTCTGAGCCAGTTTTGGAAAAGATGGGTACACTTTTGGAAAACCTGCCACATAACTTTTCCTCCAGATAAAAGAGAAGCCTGGTAAAAGCTCTTGTGATTTTTATGAGCATACTAAAATAAAAATCCTATGCATCCACATGGAATAAAGCTGTAATTATCTACACTTGTACTTGTAATATATATATATTTTTTCCCCTAAAAGTGATGTAGAAAGAACAGAATTTGAAACTATTAAAAATAATGCATCCCATAGAGAAGTCTAATTCCTTTGTGTTAGGACAATTTAGCCTCTATTGGAGATTTGGAAAAAGGCATCTTGGATTAAATGTTCCATTTCCTAGAGAAGATCTAGGTGCAAAATGATTTGTGAACTCTTTATCCTCATAAGGATGTCCCCATAAGAAGCTAATAGCTCCCCTGGGGGAAAAGCATAGTAGTCTGGGAAAAGTGACTCCTGTAGCACAAAGTAGAGATGGAATCTGGAGAGACAGTATGCTGAGCATGGCTTTGCAGACTTGAGGGGAAACGTAGATGACCTGGGGGATCAACAATAGGTGGATGGCTGAGATACATATAGAGAGTCAAAGGACTTAATCTAATTACCCAGGGAGACAGTGTAAATACACAAGAGGTTGAGCTTACAGTCTAGTAGTAGGGACAGACAAAAAAAATCAAACAAATACATAAACAAATAAATCACAAGTGATCAGTGCTACACAGAAAACTAACAGATACTAAAATAGAGAACAGGAAGCTATCTAGACAAGGTGGCCAAAGTAATCTCTTTGAAGAAATGCCATTTAAACTGAGAATTAAATGTTGATAAGGAGTTCAGCCATATGAAGAGTGAAGGTGACAACAATAACTCCCCTGATGTCATCAAATGTCTGGTCAGTTTTCAGATTCCCCTACTTGTCTCGCAGTTTTCTTTTTTAAAGTTAATTCAAGCAGATGAAGATGCGAACAGATTCAGACATGAGGCTCATGTGTCTCTTGAGTGTTTTCTCATCCGTCCATTTCCCATCATTTTCTTTTTTCCAGACAATAACTGGTTTTTTTGTCTTTAAGATTTCCAACGTTCTGAATTTAGCTGCTTGCATCCCTGTGGCACTGTCGGTTCACATGTTTCCCTGTCCCCTGTATTTTCTGTAAATTGGAAGTTAGATCTGGCCTGACTGATTTAGGTTCAGTTTTTTTTCCCTGTTTCCCCTCCTTCCAATCCTTGGTAATTACAAATAAACTTTTCTCTCTATGAATTTGCCTATTCTGGATATTTCATATAAGTGGGATCATACAATATTCATTCGTTTGAGTCTGACTTACTTCACTCAGCACAATGTTTTCAAGGTTCATTCATGTCCAGAAATGTCTAGCATGTACCAGAAATTCATTTCTTTGTGGCTGAGTAATATTCCATTGTATGTATGTACCACATTTTGTTTATCTATTCACCGTCTGATGGACATCTAGCTTATTTCCACCTTTTGGCTATTGTGAATAGTGCTTTTCTGAACATTGGTGTACAAGTATCTGTTTGAGTCCCTGCTTTTAAGTCTTTGGGGTACATACCTGCAAGTGAAATTGTTGTTTCATGTGATAATTCCATGTTTAACTTTCTGAGGAATCAGATTCAATTTTTGACAAGAATACCTCATAGGTGGTTTTGTGTACTTCCTTCAGAAGGCACAAACTGTTTAGCTGCCTCTTTCATGTGTCTCTGTGTGTGTGTGTGACATTAATATCCATTGATGATCACTGCCTATATCTTTTTATTTCATTAAGGGTTGCAAAATAGTAGTAGTCTAATTCAGTAGTTCTCAAAGTGTGGCCCCCAGACCAGCAGTGTCAGCATCACCTGGGAACTTGCTAGAAATGAAAATTCTTCAGCCCAACCCCTTACCTATTGAATCAGAAACTCTGCGATGGGGTCCACCATCTGTGTTGTGACACACCCTCGCTTGGTGATTCTGGTGCATGCTAAAGATTGAAAAACAGTGTTCTGATTCTACCATTCCTTCCTCATTGATTGGCTAGATTTCTTCTATAAAGAGAACCTTCTCATCAACTCTTTGATTACCATTCACACAGCAAAGGCCAGTTAAGTGCTTGGCTCCTGCCCTTTATTTACCAGCATTCACAGTAATAAGTTAGTTTCCCACCCAACTAGGCCATAATTTTGATGGTACCTGCAGAAAGGTGATGTAGAAGGGGAGCTACCCAGTTTGGCTTGTGTCTGTGGGGCTCTGATGGCACCAGCAAAATCAAGGAATCTAGGATGATGGAGACTGTGGATGTAAGTCCCTGCTGAGGAAGCACCCCCAGGTGATAGCCGGTCAGACACCCCAGGAAATGAAGCACTCATCATTTCTCAGCACTTCTGATCTGCCTTCCCTGGAGGTGTATGTTACACAATACATGCCAGGCCTTATTAATCCAATTTCTCCATCCCTAGCCAAAAGAAAGGCAGGCCCTCATAATGATCAATACCCTCGCTCTGACGATAAACAAAGACAGATGAGCCTGTGAGGTCTGGCTGGTATTTGTAATTACTGTCTCTGTAGGCATTCAATTATAGCTAATGAAAGGGTGACAGGGCTGCCCTCGCTGACAGACGAGCATTCATGCAGGCTCCCTGTCATGGCACACAGCTGACAGCGGGTCTGTTCTTTCCTCCCCCAACTTCAGTTCACTCTACCAGCATTGTCTCTGTTACATGGATCCTCTAAATGCCATGTTACATCCCCTAATGGAATTTTCAAGGGAGAAGTCCATTTTGCTCATCATAGTGCTATCTTGTCGAGCCACTCCTCACCTGCCCATGGACTGTCAGCATGATTCATTGGCATTCTGGAACTCAGGCAGGGTGTGTGAAGCAGGGAGGTGAGCTCAGGTTAGCAGCCCTACTTGTCGACTTTCAGCTAAAAGCTTTTACTTATCAGCCAGACAGTAAGAGGCAGCAAAGAGAGCTGCTTCTGCTTTTCAATACTCCAGATCAGGATGTGTGAATGTGTGTGTGTGTGTGTGTGTGTGTGTGTGGTGTGCATAGTGTGTGTGCGTAGTGTGGGTCATATGCATGGTGTGGGTGTCATGTGTGTAGTGTGTATAGTTGTTATGGATTGAATTGTATCCCCCAAAAAGGTGTATCAATTTGGCTAGGCCATGATTCCCAGTATTGTGTGATTGTCCACCATTTTGTCATCTGATGCGATTTTCCTACGTGTTGTAAATTCTGCCTCTAGGATATTAATGAGGCAGCATTAAAGGCAGTTATATTAATGAGACAGGACTTAATCTACAAGATTAGGTTGTATCTTGAGTCAATCTCTTTTGAGATATAAAAGAGAGAAGCAAGGGAGATCTCCTACCACCAAAAAGGCAGAGAGCCAGGAGCAGAGCACATCCTTTGGACTTGGGGTCTCTCCTCTCATAAGTTCGTAGACCAGGGGACGATTGAATCAATTGAATGAGAATCTTATTCTAGGCCTTGCTTCCAAGAACCAAGTAAGACACCCCTCTCCCACACTCACAAAAATTGGAATGGGACAGATCCCACATCTACCTTTAGAGCTCAATCAAAGAGCTGCATTCCTCTTGAGAATCAGTAGTTGGTTCAGAGATGGGCATGAGACCAATGCCAGGTCAATGACAACCCTATCTAGGGGAACCATGGTTACAAGAAGCTCTCTTGGAACTTGTGGGAGTTAGTCTTAGGACTGAAGGATTGGGGCTAGGGTGAGGTGAGTGAGACACTCTCATTAGGTGCAGATTAAAAGAAATTTTCGTAGGAATTTAAGGAAGGTTTACCAAAAAACTCAGTAATCCAAATAAATCATACTTTAATGCTTTAAGTTTTAAAAATCAACAATAATGCAAAAAATCATGAAGAGCAATATATGAATTTTAAAAATAAAGACAAGATCAGTATTATTGATTGTTCCTTTTGCCTCGGGCTCTAAATAGGCTCCTCATGTGACTGCTACCACTCTGGAGATTCCATCGAGAATCCTGCCAAGACAGAAGACAGCAGAGCCAAGATATGTAGAGATAGATTCCTGTTGACATAGAAACTACCACATGGGACAATGATGAGAATTAAATAAGTTAATGCATGTAAAGCCATTAAAACATAGCTGGCTCATAGAAAACCCCATGTAAATGTTGGTTATAATTGTTATTATTGTCTCTCCTGCCAGAATCAATCTCTGCCTTCTCTGAACTATCAGGGCATTCTCTCACCAGCTCTTGTGTTTTCGTGTTCTACTCAGTAACAAGAGAGTATAAATATGTATACAAATATATAGAGAGAGTTCCTGAGTGGTACAAACAGTTAAGCACTCAGCTACTAACCGAAAGGTTGGCGATTTGAACCCATCCAGAGGTGCCTCAGAAGAAAGGCCTAGTGATCTACCTCTGAAAGAGCACAGCCATTGAGTACACTATGTAGCATAGTTCCACTCTAACACACATGAGTTACCACGAATCAGAATTGACTCCATAGCAACTGGTATATATAGATATAGGGATGATAGAGATAGAGATATAACCTTATAATTATTAGTTTCTAAGCTCCTTAATGGTAGGGACCAATATTAATGTTTATTTGCATTCCTCTTCTAAGAACTTAGGACTCAGTCCAATGCCTCACAACAGAAAACATAATTTGTGTTTTTAGAAGGAAAGAAGAGAGTGGGAATGACAGAAGAGGCTGAGAAAGCATCAATGTATTACAGGTGTTGCATCTTCTGTTTGAGCCTACACCAAATTATAGTATTAGGTGTTATGATGTTTTCTTACTATGCCTTCAAACTTGAGGTCACTTGGAATGCATCTCCCTCTCTCCTGCAATTCTTCAAACCCTGTCAATCATTCAGCTCTGGCTCAAGTCTTGCCTTTTCATTGAAGCTATTGCCAGCCCCGCAGCAACCCAGCACTCCTTGAACTCTTCTCCTTTGATGGCATATACCAGCGGTGTCTACCATACAGAAATTGCTGCACTTCATTGATCCTCATTAGCTGTATGACTTTGTGCAAGACACTTGTCACGACTGGTTTTGCACTTGGGGCAGGTTTCCTCATTTGTTAAAATAAATGACTTAGACTAAATGGTATCTGAGGTGCTTCTGGCTCAAATCATGGCTCTACTTTGTCAGCCTCTCGCAACTCAGCATTAGGGGGAGATATTTAACCTCCACTGAACTGTGTGCTTGTTGATTTTTATCACAACTTCAACGTTACTCTTTAAAGAGGATTTCTATTTAAAAACTCTGGGCTGACTTATGTAAGGGAGTGATTCCTTGCACTTGCATTGCTTCGTGGCTCCCCAGAGCTCAAAGCATTTTGCAGGCAATTGTCTCATTAAACCTTGAGCACTTCTCAGAATACAAAACTGTCAAGAATAAAAGCTTTCCTAAAAGATCACCTGCTAGTCAGGATGAACCCCAGAGAGGGGTCAAAGCAAAAGGTTTCTGATTTTCTCTGTCTCAACGACCCAAGACACTGCCAACCTAGGGAAGTCTGACATGATAGAACCTTCCTCCCTGGACAAGATATAGAAAACCATTCTAAGAGCAATAGAAAAACAGCACATTATGCAAGTTTTCAATTCAGTTTATCTTTGAAATACAATATATGAAGATGATATAATGGGGTAAGAATCCATCTAGATAATCAGAATGTCTGGACTCCAAATCCCAGATTCAACCACTTACCGGCTACAGGCCTTGGAAGTCACTTTCCTCTTTTTTTTTTTATGTTTTATTGTACTTCAGGTGAAGGCTTACAGAACAAATAGTTTCTCCTGAAACAGTAGTACACATGCTATTTTATAACATTGGTTAACAACCCCACAACATATTAACCTTCTAACTTCTCAACCGTTTTTTTTTTTTTTTTTTTGTGAAAATACACATAGCCAAAGATACACTGTTTCAAAAATTTCTGCATACACAGTTCAGTGACATTGACTACGCTCTTCCAATTGTGCTGTTATTCTC
>NW_004443937.1:7998296-8002789 GCF_000243295.1 Trichechus manatus latirostris
ATGCTCCGTGAGGCTGCTTTCTCGTACCCCCGTTTGCTGGTCTCCGATAGGAGTCCAAGATGGTGGATCCGCGCTGCTTTAGCTGGTAGGGGACCTCTGCATGAATCTCTCCTCGCTCTCCATTCTCTGTCAGTTTTCTCACTCCATTTGGTGCTTGGCTGAGTTCTTTCTCTCTTCATTTGATGTTTTAGGGTGTCAGGACTGTTGTATTCTCTGTTTGGCTTAGTTTTTCGGATCTTTGCTATGGAGGGACAGCGTGGTGCTTCTGCCTAGAGCACCATTTTGCCAGAACTCCCTTCCTCTTCTTTTAAAAAAAGAAAAATAAATACTTGCATCTGCTTCATTGTGTTTTTTTATGTGTACATGCGTGAGGTTTAAATTTAAAAATGGATTAAATGACTCAGCCTAGTGATTGGTAGTCAAGACTCAGTCTATGTATGCCATTATCATTTCTTTTTAGCTTTTTCTTTCCAATGTCTGTTTTGTAAAGATTGCTTTAAGGCTTTAAAATTGTTGGTTCTTGTGTCCATATTTTTCTATTGGGATATTAGTGCTTTATTTACAGATTTCTATTAGCATGTTGTTATTGTTGTTAGTTGCCATCAAGTCAATTCTAACTCATGGTGACCACATGTGTGCAGAGTAGAAGTGCTCCAAAGGGCTTTCAAAGCTGTGACCTTTTGGAAACATCACCAGATCTGTCTCCCAAGATGTTTCTGGATGGGTTTTAACTGCCAACCTTTTGGCTAGTAGTCAAGTGCTTAACCATTTGCACCACCAAGGGACTCCCTTACTTTGAGGCTTTAGGGAATACAAACCAAGTGACCACAGGGTAGCAGGTTGAGGAGAGCCAGTTGGGAGTTTAGAAAGATATTTTGGGGAACATAGAGATTGAATGTGCAGCTCAAGATAATTATTCATCCATCAGATATTCATTTTGCCTTAGCCTGCGCTAGTGCTGGAAATACTGAAACGGATAGGCAGGTTCTGAACCCTGCTGTTAAGGAAATCACAATTTTTGGGAAATTCTGTCCTTCGTGTACTGTTCTTGATGAACAATGTATCTACTGTGCAGAGAAAAGATAACAAGGGGAATAAAAGTTTTAATTTGTTGGTATTCGTTGGTCTATTAGCCAACTTTTGCCAAGTAATAAATGCCCTGAAGTCTCAGTAATTAACAATAAACATTAATTTCTTCCTCATATGTTACATAAGGACTGCAATCAGCTGTAGCTCTGCTGGGCTCAGCTCTGCATAACTTCTCATTCTAGATCCCAGGATGAAGGAGAAGCCATGGTTCAGAACATGCTGTTCTCGACATAGATTCAAGTAGAGGTGCAAAGCCAAAGCACTTAAAGCTTTCATTCAGTAATATTCCTTTGGCTAAAGAAAGTCAAACTCAACATCAACAAGTCAAGAAAAATCCCAGTGCTACCAGGAATTAAGTCAAGAATGGACAGAAACAAATAATTATAAATAATAAAATTTATCACACCTGCAATGAGAAATGTTGGTGAGCTGTTGATACTGAAAAAGAAATGGAAGAAAATAAAGACATCACTGGCATTATTAGGTAACTAAGGGGCTTTACCTTACAGAACCTATAGTGTGCTACAGGCGAACTATCAGACTATGTGGTTCCTGGTGTAGATTTTGGGGAACAAGTTATAAAACAGGTTTTTTAGAGTTGACATATGTTTATTACTTTTAGCACTTCAAGTTCTGGTTGTAAGAGACATATCTTCAAAATAAGCATGCTTGTATTACTTTATCTTTTTTAAGCTCAGAAGGGGAATTCAATGTCACTACTTGAACACAACAATCTTAACCTTAGTGACACGTTGTGAATTAATATAGATCTCAAATTGCAATCCAACTTTCCAGAAAATTCATCTAGCCAACTAGTCGTTGTCTTAAGCCTGATACTCATTTGCTAAATAACAAGATTCATAAGCAGATCTAGGTAAAAAATAAAAAGAAACTTGAGGCATCGTGATACATGAAGTAAATAATAATATTTTTTTAAAAGATTGGATTTTTAATTGAGATATCTTTCAGCTTTTTTAATAAAAGAAATCATTTGGACAAATTACCCTACTGGTTTGTGGGGGACAACATACGAAGGAGTTAGATTTTTCTATTTTTAGTCCTGAAAAGAAAGTCAACCAATCTTTTCTTACTTAGAAATTTCATGCCTAGGAGTAATTCATTTTAGTCTACTACAGAATTCAATAAAGCATATTTTAAAAGTATTATTCTTGCTTTGATAACTGCAGTTCTACATTTTATTGTTCAATATTTTCTGTCAGCATTCATAATGCAAAACATGACTTCTGGCCAAAAAAGAAAAGAGCAAAATTAGCATTTAGGCAACCTACTGAGGGGCAATGTAATCTAAATGTTCAGCTTAAGAGGAACAAATACAAACTGAGCCAATGACAAATTTTTATGACCAGAGGCCTGTTAAACATAATTGGTAGTTAGCTGGACAAGAAGGGACTTGGGAATACTTAAGGATTCTACAGCCCCAAACTTTTTTTCCACAAGCCAAGAATATTAGTGCCATGGTCCCTGTTTGGAAATTAAAGGTGAGATTTATGACATAGAAGGTAATCTGGGGAAACCACTCTAGCTTTTGAACCCTGGAAATGTACAAGACTAGATGGGGATATCCAAGACCTCTGTTAATGTGATTTCACTCTAATCATCAATCCTAAGCAGCCTAAAATAAAACGTGTTAATGCATTACATTTAATATTGTGAAAGTGACTAGTCTCAGGACCAGCTATAAAAGTCTTTTGTTGATTTTCATTGAGCATGGAAGTATCTTTATTCTTTCTCCTCACAGAGTTCTGTAACACCCTGATGTTATCTCTTAAATAGCATCTCTTTGATCAGACAAATCTCTTTGATTTCTCATTATCTTTATATTTCATTGTCTTAAGTTCTAGTTTTATGACTGGCCATCTGCTTCTAACACCGTCTTTTCGTTTATTATAAGCACGTTTTTTATTAAGTCATTTGAGCAAAGTTATAAAAGCTACTTGAAAATCCTTGTGATCCTATTTCCAATAGCTGGAACATCTTGGAGTTAGTCTGTCCTTTTTTTTTTTTTAAGAATAGGTTGTACTTTCCAGATTTTTAATATGTTGACTAATTTTAGATTGCATCTTGTATATTGTGAATGTTATGTTGTGAAGACACTATATTATGCTATATTTCTCTAAAGATTTTTGTTCGTTTAAATTCAGACTGAAAATTCTGTCTCTTGAGCACAAGCTCAAATCTCAGTTCACTTGTTTTACCCTTAGTTAAATTATTTGGAGTCTTCCCAATTTGGGCAGAGTTTATACACCGAATAAGGGCCTTCCCTTTTTTGGATCTCTCCTTTTCAGGATTATCCCCTCACTTTCCAATGTCTGTAGTTGCTCCAAGCCCTGTCCTCTGATTTTTCCAGTCAGAAAGATTGTGAGTTTTCTGTCCTGCCTGTTGCAGACTGGAGCCTGCCCTCAAGCTAGAAGCAATAAAAATGGGAAATTAAACCAGTGTCATTTTCTCTTCCAAGTGTTAACGCCCACCCAGAAAATGCTTGATTTTGCTGTTTCTCAGGTGCCTTAATGTAGTTGTTTTTTGTATTTTGTCTTGATATTATGATTTTTACTTGTAAGCGGGTCAGTTCAATAGGAGCTTACTTGGCCACACATAGCTCTAAACTTCTACTACAACCACCACCCGATTATCATGGCTACCATGGATTGAGTGTTTACTACCAATACTTCGAAAGACAACTCTCTTTGGCTGGTAATATATGTCTGAAGGTTTTTAAGTTTGCCTGCTGGGTCAGTGGGAAAGATGTTGTGATTAATTATTCATGCTTATCAATTGACATAAGAGCAGTAGCTATATAGATTAGTATGGCCCACATGTCTCATGACTGCTATCCCTTGACTATTATGCACTTGTTGTTGTTATTAGCTGCCATCAAGTTGGTTCCAACTCATAGCGACCCTATGTGCAAAAGAACGAAACACTGCCCGGTCTTTTACCATCCTTGCACTTCTTGCTATGTTTGAGCCTATTGTTGCAGCTACTGTGTCAATCCATCTCATTGAGGGTCTTCCTCTTTGTTGATGACCTTCTACTTTACCAAGCATGGTGTCCCTCTCCAAGGATTGGTCCCTCTTGATAACATGTCCAAAGTATATGAGACGAACTCTTGCCTTTCTTGCTTCTAAGTACAGCATTCTGGCTGTACTTCTTCCAAGAGAGATTTGTTTGTTCTTCTGGCAGTCCGTGATATATTTAATATTCTTCACCAGCACCATAATTCAAAAGCATCAATTCTTCTTTGGTCTTCCTTATTCACTGTCCAGGCTTCAGATGCATAGAAGGCAACTGAAAACACCATGGCTTGGGTCAGGTGCACCTTAGTCCTCAAAGTGACATCTTTGCTTTTTAACACTTTAAAGAGGTCTTTTGCAGCAGATTTGTCC
>NW_004443937.1:8002889-8059047 GCF_000243295.1 Trichechus manatus latirostris
GTGTAATCCATACTGAAGGCTGTAGTCTTTGATTTTCATCAGTAAGTGCTTCAAGTCCTCTTTACCTTCAGCAAGTAAGGTTGTGTCATCTGCATATGGCAGGTTGTTAATAAGTCTTCCTCCAACCCTGATGCCACATTCTTAATATAGTCCAACTTCTGGGATTATTTGGTCTGCATTCAGATTGAATAAGTATGGTGAAACGATACAACCCTGACTCACACCTTTCTTGACTTTAAACCATGCTATATCCCCTCATTCTGTTTGAATGACAGCCTCTTGTTCTATGTACAGGTTCCTCATGAGCACTATTAAGCGTTCTGGAATTCCCATTCTTCACAATATTATCCATAATTTATTATGATCCATACAGTAGAATACCTTTGCAAAGCACGCACTAGGCATAGGCATTGTTTCTACTTTGAATTAATTTTAATTTAATCTTTACATTTCTCTTATGACGCACTTATCCCTATTACACAGAAAAGGAAACCTAGACCCAAGATCAGTAACTAGGAACTTCTTGATTTCAGAGACCATGTTCCCACTATTCCATGTCTTTTCTCATCAGCTACACATCAACCACAGTATTTCTTTATCTACTCATCACCTGTATCCATAACTGTATCCTTTCCTCAGATAGTAAGATTAATGTCCCTCATTGACATTTTGAACTTGACACAGATCAACCAACTCCTTTATCTGTGTCTTTAAAATTTTTTTTTTAATTCTTCATCTTCAAGTAATCTTTTTTTTAAAAAGTGCTTTTTATTGTACTTTAGATGAAGGTTTACAGAGCAAATTAGTTTCTCATTAAACAATTAATGCACATATTGTTTTGTGACATTGTTTGCCAACTACATGTCAACACTTTCTCCTTCTCGACCTTGCGTTCGGCATTACCAGCTTTCCTGTCCCTTCCTGCCTTCTTGTATTTGCTCCTGGGCTGGTGTGCTCATTTTTGTTTTGTTTTATGGGCTTGTCTAATCCTTGGCTGAAGAGTGAACCTCAGAAGTAACTTCAGTACTGAGTTAAAAGGTTGTCCGGGGGCCAAAAATCTTTTTTCTTCCCCCAAACAATACATATTCAGTTAAGAAAATTTAAAAGATACACCTAAGCAAAAACAAAACAAAACAAGAAAAATCACCAAAACAAGTGGACTTTTTTTCTTAAAAGGATATTATTATTGTAGAGTTATAGTGTAGTTGCACTATATTAAACCTGTATTTGCACAGAGTCCCGCTAACCTGACTCAGAAAAGTGGAAAATGAAGCTAAAGAAGGATAGAGGAAAAGGGATGGATAAGGCAATAAATTAAGGAGGTAAGGGGTCATCAAGTATGATTGGGGATGTTGAAAAACAATGGGAGGGAACCAGGCAATTCAGAGGAAATGGTGAGGAAGGAGGCAGGAAGAAGCTTGGTTGCCTTAGATGTCTCCATACTTGGCATAGAGCAAGAGGCAGACTCTAGCAGTTAAGTCCAGCAGGATGTCAGTCTCAGAAACCTCCCTTCTGTGTGCTAATAATCATGATTAACTGAATTCATTCACAATCGCAATACGACTCAGAGCATATGTCTTCTAATTGCTGTCTTATCCTCACCAGGAAAGAAGTATTTCAGAGGGAGAAAAGATTCAGTCATTAAAGTCATAAACTTGACCTAAGATATATCTGCCATGAAGCCCACACAGATGCACTTCTGTAAGAATCAGGTTTCAAGTTCAAACCCACACTGGGACTCCCAGTCTACCCAAAGATAAAACCCTTCAGAACTGGACAGATGGTCCAAGAATCTGACAACACTTCCATCTACAGGGTATCCTTGTTTGTTGTGCCAGAACTTTTTCATACACTGATGACCTGCTCCAGGTCTACTTGTGACCAAAATGTAATCTGCTACAATACAGATTCTCAGTCAGGTTTGGCTTTTTTGACTGTGACACTGGAGCAAAGCAGATGTATATACCTATCCTACCTATACTCCCAACTAATTCCCCACCAATACCAGTTTTATATTTAGCTATTTGTCTCAGAAATATTTTTAAATTATAGTTTACATATATGAAAACTTATAACAGCACACGGTTGATATGTATTTTCCTGATGCTCTCGGGACAGCTGTATGCTCTCAGCCAACAGAAAGCTGGTGGGGCATGCTGTCCTGAGGTGAGCAGGTTTGCAATGCAAGTTTTGTCTTCTACCTTGGTCTCACATCCTTTTATTTATTTTGTGTCTGGTGAACAATTTTGACCCATAATGGCTAACAAAGGTGTATACAATAGTAGCACTGGATTTACCATAAGGAAACCAGTATCCAATATCTATCGCACTGGATATAAAAATGTTAGGTTTTTTTTTTTTTCATTGTGGTAAAATATATATCAAAAAAAAATCCATTTTAACCCACTTTTAAGTGTACAGCTCAGTGACATCAATTGCACTCACCATGTTGGGCAACCATTAGAAAATGTAAGTTTAAAGCAGCTTGGAAGACAGCTTCATTTTGTTTTTGTTTGTAAAAGAAACTCTTAAGTGTTTAAAAGAGGAAAGGAAAAATCTCATTGATTGAGAGAGTTTGATGATGCAGGAGAGAAAATTCTTTAGCTCCCCCTTTAAAAATAATGAAAATAATTCATACTTATTTGAACAATACAGAAGTAAAGTAGAAATAAAGCCCCCATCCCTTCCTCTAGGCCCACTATACTCAGTCTTAGAGCTAATCACTGTCTACTCTCTTTTTTCCTTAGAGCTCATTATCTTCTTCCATACTAGGTAATTCTCTTATTTATTATGTTTATTGTCCATTTCCCTGAATGAAAATGTAAGCTTTATGAGGACAGGTATTCATTTTCTGTTCTTTGCCTGGCACATAGAATGCGCTCAGTAAATATTTGTTGAATAAATGAATGTTACATCATACTATCCTTCTGGATTTTTTTGTGCATAAAAATAGGATCTAGCAATACACATTATTCTGCCACTTGCTTTTTCAATGTAATATACCTATATCATTGCATGGAGATCTACCTTATTCATTTGAAGAGTTATATAAAATGATTATATCAAGATTTATTTAAACATCTTTTAATGATAAAGATCAGAGTTATTTCTCCCTTTTATTATTACAAATCAGCCTATAAACCCAACGTCATCAAGACGATTCCAACTCATGGTGACCCTATGAGCATCAGAGTAGAACTATGCTCCATAGGGTTTTCAGTGGCTGATTTCTTGGAAGTAGATCAACAGGCCTTTCTTCAACGGTGCTGCTGGGTGGATTTGAACCACCAACCTTTTGGTTAGTAGCTGAGTGCAAACAATTTGCTCCACCCAGGGGCCTACAAATCAGCCTATACATGTATCATATTTTCACCTTCTTGTGGGAGAGTTTCTATAGGGCTGATTCCTAAAGGTAGAATTACTGAGTCAAACACTACACTAGTTAAAATGTTGAGAATGAATGTTAAAATTGGCCTCCAAAACATACGGAATTTATGTACATGTCCCACAAATGGTAGATGTGGATGGAGCAAGTTTCCAGAGGCTGTAGAGGACTTCATATTGGGAGAATATTTGGATGAGGACATACCAGGAGGTGCTAAAGAAAAAACTTGATCACGGAAGGCACCTATGGAATCATCATCACAAAAGGGATGACATGTCCCTCACAGATGACTACATATGACAGTTGCCTATCAGGAATCCACTCCCTTCCTAGAGCTGCACAGAGAGCTAGCAACACAAATTGGATAAACTATTTAGCATTCCTTCCCTGGGCCATCCCTTTCCTCACTGCTTTGTGCCAGAAGCGACCAGCGCTCCCTGACTCCCTTTAAAAACATAATTAACATTCCCCGTAGGGCAGGTTATGCACATTACTTGCAGATGGATGCTTCCTGTCTTGTTAGCTTGCATGCTGGCTTTGGAATAATATTCCAAACAATGTTGCTCGTTCCTTCTCTCTCTAATTAAGTGAAGCTTTTGACTCTGCCGCATTCTGATTCTGGCCTTCAACAATTCAACAATCCTGTATAGAGTACCTACTATGTGCCAGACACTGTGTACACCAAGATAAATCAGACATGGTCCTGCGTTAAAGAGCTCACAATCTTTCAGGCACTCATAATCATGTATAACTACAAAATAATGTGTTAGGCATTAGAAAAGCAACATAAATAGTGTGGTTTGAAAGTACTTTAGGAGGAGAGACAGGGAAAACAGGAATTGAGTCTGCCTTGGGTGTAGGATGGAGAAGTTTCCACCAACTGGCAGTCCAAAGTAGGAGAATGAGTGAAGGATTTGGTGTTAGGAAGAATCAAGTTCCTAGTTCTAGTTTCCCATTTACTAGCTGAGGGCCTCTGGGCCTCCATTTCCACATTTGCAAAATGAAGACATAGTCGCCCCTAACCTCTTGGAGTGGTTGTAAGGATCGAGTGGATTAAACACATTAGAGTCTTCTATTAACCACAAGAGCGCATACACATTTGAAATAACCTGATCACATCAATAATCTAGCTGACATCTATTAAGTGATAGGCATTGCACTAGGCACTTTATATACTTTAGCAGCGTCAAGCCTCTCAAAAACTCTATAAAGCAGATTAGCTTCATTTCACAACTGAGATTTACTCAGTAAATAAATTCTAATTGGTGGAGTCAGAACATAAAAGATATCTGCTAAAAAGTGTGTTCTTTCCAACACACCACACTGTCTTCCACTTTTACAACTAGGTCCTGGAACGGCCAAGATGCTGTTGGCTAAGATTGGATCCTGGCAAAGAAAGGTGCCCTATGAGAGACATAATAAATCTACAGAATCTGAATATCTTCCCCAGCTCCTCTCTTTCATACATATAAAGCACTTACTGTTACCACCGATATTTTTCAATCAGTGAGAATTTAAGTGTGTGCAATACTCAAAGTCTTGCGATAGAAATGGTCGAGGAATCAGTATAAAAATGGTCTCTAAGTAAAGATGCCCAATAGCTAGATAGAAATTCGTATCTGGAGCTTTGGAATTTTGGAAATCATCAGCATACAAGTAATATTTGAAATTAGTTGTGAAAGTATTAATTTAGTTATCAATATCATTCTTATTTCTGAAGTTTACAGCAGCCCAGGAGAAGAAGAGAGGAAGAGAAAAATTCAACCCCAAATAATTGTATATTTTCAGTTACCAAGAGAAAAACATCATGTTTTGTTTTCCTTTTTTTCCAAACAAATATCTCACCATCATTCTCAAAGAAAAAGAGATCTACCCTGAGGATGTCAATGAAAGACAAAGAGTTTTCCCTCTGGCCTTAAAAATATAAATAAATAAATATGAGCATAATGGAGCTAAAAGGTAGTGCAAGGAACCTGCAAAGCCATGAAAGCTGCATAATTAAGAGCCATATGGCATATATTTATCCCTACACAGCCAGTAGTAGCATACAAATCAACCCTAGAGGTATTCATTTTTACTACAAATGCAGTTGGTCAAATCCCAACAGCCATTTCCATAATTATGGTTTTCTATATGCCTGCTCTCCATCGGAAATTATGGGTTCCATAAAAAGTAATACAGTATGATTTTAGTTAAAACCCAATCTACATTTTGCATTTCTGTTCAATAGTCTAGTTGATTGAGTCCCTTTGGGAACCACTCTCAACCTGTGGTACTAAAGCTCATTAAATAAAACCATGAATTGTGCAAAACGGTTACACATGTGGTTTACAAGTTCCTTAAATATTATTTACCTTTCTCCTTTGTTAAAATGTCAAGCAGAAAAACTGTAGATATATTGTGATTGAAATTTACACAATTATTAGAAATAGCAACCTAGCTTATGTTTGGGAATATAACATCATATAATTGCCTCGGAAACTGGAAATAGCACATTCCGAAGAGTAACCACTAAATCTACTACATGTGAATCCAGGAACATTTAGATAAATGCAACCTAACCAGGCATAAAGAAGAAATAAGTAGAGTAATTACCTGGTTTTAGACTTAGAAGCCTATGCAGAAATCTTACCATTATTCATTGCCAGCATCCATAAATCAAAAATCCTATCAACTCTATAACCTTTTCCCTACTGTGCTAGATTATTCAATTCCAACTTACCATCACTTCCACCTCTTTGAGCCTCCTCTGAATTTCAGAAGAGAAGCAGAGAACTACATTTTCCATAATGCCCTTCCTCATAAGTTTCCTGGTTAGACTTTGCCAGTGAGAGGCATGTGTGTGAGATATGGAAGGCAGAAACATTTACATGCAGATGCATGGGTAGACCTGAGGTTTGAAGCAGCTCTTGGGTGGGAAACTTGGGAATTATCTGTATTTATGCTACAGACCAGGAGTTCCCTAACCTCAGTGAGCATTAAAATCACCGGAGGGATCCTTAAAACACAGATTGCTGGGCCTCACTCCAGGATTTCTGATTCAGGAAGTCTGGGGTAGGGTCTGAGAATCTGAATTTCTAGCAAGTTCCCAGATAATACTGATGCTGCAGGTTGGGAGATCACACACTGAGAACAACTTCTATAGATTGAGATACCTGGTGGAGCTTCCCAAAGATTCAAAGAATTCCTAGTAACTTCCAGGTGAACTCTTGAGAACCACCTATATCAGGGCTGCAGGATGAGATCATTGGATGTACATCTTAACCTTTCCCTATGCCACCACCACCCCTCCCAGTGATCCTATAAACCTCTAATTGCCTTTATTTAAGAAACTCCACACACCTAGGTTAAAGAATGGCTGCAGTTTTCCTGACTGATATACACCTCTTCAAATCCACAACCACTGTCCTAGTTTATTGTCCTCTTAACTGGTCTCTCCCTAACCCAATCATTCCCCAAAAAACTAGGATATTTCAATTCCTCCCTTAAAAATTTTTTGATGCCCCCAAACTGGAAACAACTCCAATGCCAATACAATTTTTAATGGCTAAACAAATTGTTGTACAATGCAGTACTACTCAACAATAAAACACTACAATGTGCTACAATGTGTAACAACATAGATAAATCTCAAAGGTAATTTGCTAAGTGAAAAAAGTCAGACTCAGAAGGCTACATACTCTTAGGTTTCATTTACGTGACACTCTGGAAAAGGCAAAACTGTAAGGGGAGAAATTGAATCCAGGGATTTGTTGTTGCCAAGGACTGAGAGAAGACAAGAAAATGTCTTGGGGTATCTTTTTGGGAGGAAACTTTTTGAGAGATATTCTGTATCTTGATTGTGGTGGTAATTACATAACGATATATATTTGTGAAAACACAGAACTGTACATCTCAAAAAGACGAATTTTACTGTATGTAAATTATACCTCAATAGACCTGATATTCAACAGAATTAATGGTCTCTACTGCAAACAGCATTAAGTTCAAACTTCTTAGACAGAAGGAGTGGAAGAGAGACAAGACGGAGTTTCTGCTTCCATGTGGTGCAGAAACTAGAGAAGCCCTAAGTCTACCCCAGCATTTACAGTCCTCTAAATATTCACAACCCTGACGCACACCTTTTCTGACTTTAAACCGTGCAAGTATCCCCTTGTTCTCTTCCAATGACTGCCTCTTGGTCTATGTACAGGTTCCACGTGAACACAACTAAGTGTTCTAGAATTCCCATTCTTCACAATGTTACCGATAATTTGTTATGATCCACACAGTCAAATGCCTTTGCATAGTCAATAAAACATGGGCAAACATCTTTCTAGTATTCTCTGATTTCAGTCAGGATCCATCCGACATCAGCAGTGACATCCCTCGTTCCACATCCTCTTCTGAATCCAGACTGAATTTCAGGCAGTACTCTGTCGATGTACTGCTGCAATCGTTTTTGAGTTATCTTCAGCAAAATTTTATGTGTGTGTGATATTAATGATATTGTTCAATAATTTCTGCATTTCGTTGGATCACCTTTCTTTGGAATGAGCACAAATATGGAACTTTTCCAGTCAGTTGGACAAGTAGCTGTCTTCCAAATTTCTTGGCAGTGACAAGTGAGTAGTTCCAGCTTTGCATCCATTTGTTGAATCATCTCAATTGGTACTCCATCAATTCCTGGAACCTTGGTTTTTGCCAGTGCCTTCAGTGCAGCTTGAACTTCTTCCTTCAGTATCATCAGTTCTTGATCATATGCTACCTCCTTAAATGGTTGGAAGTCAACAAATTCTTTTTGGTACAGTGACTCTGTATTCCTTCCATCTTCTTTTTTTATTTTATTTTGTTGTTGTTGAGGGTACACACAGCAAAACATACACCAATTCAACCATTTCTATATATACAATTCAGTGACATTGATTACATTCTTCCAATTACGCAACAATTCTCATTCTCCTTTTCTGAGTTATTTTTCCCCCATTAGCATAAACTCACTGTATCCTAAGGTTCCTATCTAATCTTTTGAGTTGTTGTTGTCACTTTAATCCCATATAGGTAGCTCTTAAAAAAGCATAATGCTCAAGGCAGATATTTTTACTAGTTAAGCTAAACTATTACTTGATTTTAAGAAGACTTCAGAGGATATTTTTGGTATAAGTTTTCAAGATTATCTCAGGGCAATAGTTTCAGAAGTTCATCCAGCCCCCATGACTCCAGCAAGTCTGGAGTCCATGAGAATTTGAAATTCTGTTCTGCATTTTCCACCTTTTGGTCATCATTCTTCTATAGAATCTTTGATCAAAATGTTCAGTAATGGTAGCTGGGCATCTTCCAGTTCTTCTGGTCTCATGGTAAAGAAGGCAGTTGTTCATGGAGGAAATAAGCCACACATTCCATTTCCTCCTGCTAGCCCTGATCCTCCTTCCTCTTCCATCTTCTTTTGATGCTTCCTGTATCATTCAATATTTTGCCCATAGAATCCAATATTGCAGCTCAAGGCTTGAATTTATGAAGAACATGGTATCAGGATTGGAGGAAGATTCGTTAACAATCTGCAATCATCAGATGGCATAACCTTGCTTGTACTTTCTAATGAAGACCAAAGACTACAGACTTCAGTATGGACTACACCTCAACATAAAGAAAATAAAAATCCTCACAATTGGACTGATAAACAGCATCATGACAAATGGAGAAAATATTGAAGTTGTTAAGGATTTCATTTTACTTGAATCCACAATCAACGTCCATGGAAGTAGCAGTCAAAAAATCAAAAGACACCTTGCATTGGGCAAATCTGCTGCAAAAGACCTCTTTAAAGTATTAAAAAGCAACGATGTCACTTTGAGGACTAAGGTGCACCTGACCCAAGCCATGATATTTTCAATTCCCTCATATGGATGTGAAAGCTGGACAATGAATAAGGAAGACTGATGAAGAATTGATGCATTTGGTGTTGGCTAAGAATATTGAATATACCACGGTTTTCCAGAAGAACAAACAAATCTATCTTGGAAAAAGTACAGCCAGAATGTGCCTTAGTGGTGAGGATGGTAAGACTTTATCTCACCTACTTTGGACATGTTATCAGAAGGGACCAGTTCCTGGAGAAGAACATCATGATTGGTAAAGTAGAGGGTCAGAGAAAAAAAGGAAGTCTCTCAATGAGATGGATTGACACCAGGGCTGCAACAATGGGCTCAAACATAACAGTGATTGTGAGGATGGTGCAGGCGGCGTTTCATTCTGCTGTACATAGAGTTGCTATGAGTCAGAACTGACTCAATAGCACCTAACAGCAACAACAACATATATTCACAAGGTCCCTGAGTGGTGCAAATAGTTTATGCTCAGCTAGTAACCAAAAGGTTGGCAGTTCAAACCCACCCAAGAACATCATGGAAGAAAAGGCCTGACTATCTGCTTCCGTAAAGATTACAGCCAAGAAAATCACATGGAGCAGTTCTACTCTATAACATACAGAGTCACCATGAATCGTAATCAACTCGATGGCATAAGACAACAATAAAAATATATTCACAAGGGTCCCTGGGTGGCACAAATGGTTAAGCACCCAGCTACTAATTGAAAGGCTGACAGTTTGAATCCACTCAAATGTGCAAAAGAAAGGCCTGGCAACGTACTGCTGAGAGATTACAGCCAACAAAAATGCTACTGAACGCAGTTTTACTCTGAAACACATGGGATCACCATGAGTCAGAATCAGCTTGGAAGCAATTGGTTTGTTTCTCAGGATTGCTAATAGTAGCCATAAAATCTATCGAAACCAGAACTGTGTTGGAGAGGGACAAAGAATAATTTAATCTTACCATCTCACTTTATGGTTCCAGAGAAAAATTAAGTACCTTGTTTAAAATCATGAGACTTCAGTACTTTTTTCTAGCTGCTCCGAAGAACATGGTAGTAGGTGGGAGGTTGGCATAGAAGTGAAAACTTGGGCTCACAAAAGCACAGAATTCATCTTTTACTTATCTCATGAGCTGACAGAATATTTTGGAATGACAGAAACTTGATCCTATTATAAACATTCAACATTGTTCTGAAAACGTCAGCCATTTAGCTCTCTGGAGATCTAGACGTTTAATGGTTAAAAATATAATTCCTGTTCACCTATATTCAGTTATCCCCTCCTTCTGGGCACGTAGAAGTGTTACACTTTCTTGTCCCCTACCCTGCATGTCAGAGGGGCTATGTGACTAATTCCAGCTAATGATTGAAAGAATAAGTGGCATGTGTCACTGTAATGCTGGAGCATGTATTGGACGGTATGGAACCTTGTAGCACTCCTTCCCTGCTGCAGGGATCAGGAAGATGGCATCATGTTGAGATGGAGGGCAACTGGCATTGGGGAAAATGGAGAAAAGTTTTTCTGGAGAGTCACCTGGACCTACAGCAGATTTGCATGAATGAGTAATGAACTTTTGTTGTTCTAGACTACTGAGAACTTGAGGTCATTTGTTATAGCAACATCACTTGGCATCTCCTAACTAATATAGCCATATTTACTCCCTAACTAAATGTTAACTGAGAGAGGTTAGTATTCTAGTCATTTTGCCTGGGGAAAGGATTATTCAATCCACAGGCCTTGTAAATTTTGATACAAAAAGAGAAAAACACATGCCTGATAAGAAAGGAGATTTGTTAAATAGGAATCATCCAGCCTCACCTTTGTTTCACTGTAGCCCAAATTGCCTCTTTACTTCTAAGGGAAAATCTGCTTTGTAAATAGGCAATGAATCTCAATTCTCTAGCCTCATACACTACCAGTAATACTTATTATTATACTAGCACTACAGCTTTGGATGTATTGAGTACATTTTCTCTGGAAAGTCTAAAGAAACCTTCTCTTTTTTTGCATTTTCAGACTGTGCAGGTGGAGGAAAACATGCACTGGCCAATCAATTTCTATGGAGGAGATCTTAAAGGGTGACAATCTGGTTAGAAGGAACGGTTGCATCGTATAGAACTTTATGTATGATTGAGAAAACTCCAATTGTTTATACCAAGGTTGTCCAATAAAATTTCCTGCCATGATGGAAATACTCTATATCTGTGCAAGTCACATGTGGTTTGTGAGCCCTTAAAATGTGGCTAATGTGACTAAGGAACTGAATTTCTAATTTTATTTAATTTCAATTAATTTAAACTTAGTAACTCTATGAGACTATTGTTGTTAACTGCTGTTAAGTCAACATCCGACTCATGGTGATCCCATGCACAATGGAACAAAACAATGCTCAGTCCTGTGCCATCTCCATGAACGGTAGCAGACTGGATTATTGTGATCCATAGGGGTGTCACTGGCTGATTTTCACAGGTAGATCACCAGGCCTTTCTTCCTAGTCTGTCTTAGTCTGGAAGCTATGCTGAAACCTGTTCAGGATCATAACAACACACAAGCCTCCACTGACAGATAGGTGGTGGTTGTGCATGAAACTAGTGACTACCATATTGGACAGCACAGATCTGAAGCACAGAATGGGGTTAATGGAGAGGTGAGGAGCCAGTATCTCCAAACTGCCCCTTTTGACATTGTCACTGATGAGATAGAAGTCTTCCAAAATAAATGAAGCCTTTAATTAAAGCCATAGTAAAAATATAGTAATTTCCTGAACTTTCTAGATCATTGTTGTAGTGACACCTATCACAAATAGTTACTATTCTAACATTATTTTATAAGGTTATTATAACTAGGGATCAGAGTCAAGTCAACGAATCTGACCAAATGATTTGTTAATATATTAGTCAGCATAAGCTAGGTTACTCTGTGATAACCAACAACCCCAAAATATCAATGGCTTTATATCAGAAGTTCGTTTTGCAGAATGACATCAGCAAAATGATAAAGTAGGCAGCTCCAAGCTCCCATTCCCCCATAGAAATATTGAAAAACAGGTAGAAATTGTCAGAACCAATTTTCTCAGAACTCTGGAAAACAGTCAAAGATATACAGATATCAAATGAATGCTGAAACAAGACGAAAACAACTTTAAAGTGGCAGGAAAGTTTAATGGTTTTTTTACATGCCTGTGTCCAGCCCCCTTCCTTAGCTTGCTAGCAGTCTTGAAGACAGCAGCCCATGATCCAAGTGTGGGACCCTGGTCCATGGTTTTAGAGGCAGCAGAACAGACCATTCTGGAAAATTATCATTTGTCTATTTTAAGCTGTCTGGGAGCTATATGAAGGACTGATGCAAGGCACTTGTATCTCTTTTGCCTACCTCAGAGCTCATTCAGAGTGGAAAAGTGGCAGGCATTGGTTAAAAACACTGTCTGTCAGGCAAACAGCCAACTAGTAGCCACTTGAGGCAAAACAGTATGATTGAGACATTTAATAGATGACCCAAGCCCTGAAAAAAAAAAAAAACTCAGGATAGAATTTCTTTGGAAAATCAGGGCATTCAAAAGCACTCATGTACATAGGGCATTTTAGAAATCCATGCCATAACCAGCAAAAGAGTTATGCTCAGAAAAGCTTTCACCTCAGGGTAAGCCTGGCCTAGTGTTGAAGGAGTGTCCTAGCACATAGCCAATCTGCAAAGATTGGGAGAAGCAGTTGTTTGATATTTTTTTTGATCTTTTGCCTTTGTTTATTTTTGTTTTGCTTTAGCTCCTAAAATTCAGGGAAATCTCTGTCAAAACACTAGCTAAACACAGGCTAAAGGAACAGAGACTTAAGTGACTACATACAACAAGAAATACAGTCTTTGCAAAAATACTTTTGAAAAGTTTCTAAACCAATGGACTACTGCAGCCTTAAAAGAAAGAAAGAAAAATCCTAAGGAAAAGAGATAGTCTTATTGCCAGAATGATCACATTATAATATTCAAAGTCCTATATTCAACAAAAAAGCACAAGGCATATGAAGAAACAAGGAAGGATGGCCCATTCAAAGGAAAGAAATAAAACGACAGAAGCTGTCCCTGAGGAAGCACAACATTGGACTTACTAAACAAAGACTCCAAGACCTAAAGGATGATGTGGACAGAGAACTAAAGGAAATCAGGAAAGTGAACATTTTTAAGACAAATGCATGGAGAATGTGTCCAAAACTTTTGGAATTAAATGTATAAAGATTTAATTTGAGACAACAACATGAAAGAGGGTAGGGATGGAATTGTACAGAAGCCAAGTTATTGTATGCTATTGAAGTTAATTTTGTATTAATTCAACTAGTTTGTTATAGATTTGTGATGTTAAATGCAATCTTCATGGTAGCCACAAAGAAAATATCTTAAAAAGCATACACAAAAGGAAATGAGAAGAGGCTCTCAATGGCTCACTACAAAGAAATAAACTAAACATAAAAAAGACAATAATGACAGGAATGAAGTTTCAAAAAGCTACAAGACATACAGAAAACAAATAGCAAATTGGCAGAAATCCTTCCTTAACAGTCATTACTTTAAATGTAAGTGGATTAAACTCTCCAATAAAAAGGCAGAGATTTGGAAAACTGATTTAAAAACATGATCCAGCTATATGATGTCTACAAGAGACCTACTTTAGATCCAAAGACAGAAAAGGTTGAAAGTAAAAAGGTGGAAAAAACATCCTATGCAAATAGTAAAGGAGAGCTGGGAGGCTATTCTGATATCAGACAAAATAGACTTAAGTGAAAAAAAAATTCATAAGAGACAAATAAGGACCTTATATATTAACTAATCAAGAACATATAACAAATATAAACACACATGTACCTAACAATAGAGCCCCAAAATATATGACACAAATGTTGACAGACTGGAAAGTAGAAATAAACAGCTCTAAAATAATAGTTTCTGAGTTCAGTACACCACTTTCAGTAAGTGTAGAATATATAGACTTGAGATTAATGGAAATATAGGATTTAAATAACAGTAAAAACTACTAGACCTAGCAGATATATATGTGGACACTAAACAACACACTCTTAAACAACCAATGGGTCAAAGAAGATATCATAAGGAAAATCAGAAAATGCTTAGCAAACTGAATTCAACAGCATATTAAAAGGATTATATACCAGGACCAAGTGGAATTTACACCTGGAATGCAAGTGTGGTTCAACATGATAAAAATCAATCAATCTAATGTACCACATTAATAGAATGAAGGAAAAACACACAACATAATTATCTCAGTAGATGGAAAAAAAAAGAATTTGACAAAATCCAATACTTTTTCATGATAAAATCACTCAAAAAACTAGAGATAGAAAGGAACTTTCTCAACATGATAAAGGGCATTTATGAGAAACTCACAGCTAATATCATACTTGGAGCCCTGGTGGCACAGTGGTGAAGAACTTGGCTGCTAACCAAAAAGGCTGGCAGTTTAAATCCACCAGCTGCTCCTTGGAAACCCTATGGGGAAGTTCTACTCTGTCCTATAGGGTTGCTATGAGTTGGAATCAACTCAATGGTAATGGATTTGGTGTTTTTTCATTTTTTAATATCATAATTAATAAAATAGTGCAAGACTCAAATCTTTCCCTTTAAGATCAGTGCTTTCACCACTTCTATTCAACGTTGTACTGGAAGTGCTAGTCAGATCAACTAGGCAAGAAAACAACTAAAAGACAGCCAAATTTGAAAGAAAGAAGTAAAACTTTCTCTATTCGCCAGTGATGACATGATCCTTTATAAAAATTCCACAAGAAAGCTACTACAGCCAATAAACAAATTCAGTAAAATTGTACTATACAAGGTCAATGCACAGAAATCAGTTGTATTTTTATATACCAGCAATGAACAATCTGAAAAGGAAATTAAGAAAACAATTCCATTTATAATAATATCTAAAAGAATAAAATACCTAGGAATACATTTAACCAAGGAGGTGAAAGACGTACAAAGAAAACTATAAACCATTGCTGAAAGAAATTAAAGAACATCTAAATAAATGGAAAGATATTAAGTGTTCATGCATTGGAAGATGGCCATTACCTATCTTAAAATGATATGGTTGAATATAACCCTACTGTTTGTCTGGAATTAGAAGACCCCAAAATATTTGATTAACAGTCAGATATGACTATTACAGTTGCTTTTACCCATTTTTTGCTTATGCCTGTGTCTTAGTTATATAGTGTTGTTATAACAGAAATACCACAAGTGGGTGGCTTTATCACACAAAAATTTATTTTCTCAGTTTACAAGGCAAGAAGTCCAAATTAGGGCCCTGGCTCTAAGGCAAGACTTTCTTTGTGGACTCTGGGGAAAGGTTCTTATCTATTCTTAGCTTCTGTTTCTAGGTTCCTTTGTGCAGCGTCTGTCTTCCTCTATCTCTGCTTCCTTGCTGTTTGCTTAATCTGCTCCTTTAAATCTCAAAAGAGATTGAAGATACACCCTACTGTAATACCACCTCATTAACATAACAAAGAAAACCCTATTCCCAAATGGGATTATAGCCATAGGTTTAAGGGTTATGATTTACAACACATATTTTTGGGGGACACAGTTAAATCCATAATGCCTGTTATATAATTTCTTAGACAAAGTGCTTCATCTACCTGAATGTTTTCTCATGTGTAACAGTTAATTCCCTGATAATACCAAGCAATTAAGAGAAAGAGAACTACAGCTTATTAAACAATTACTGTATTTCAGGTCTGTGTTAAGTATACTAATATATTGTTATGGATTGAATTATGTCTTCAAATCAGTTACGTTGAAATTCTAACCCCTCTACCTGTAAACGTGACCCTGTTTAGAAATAAAGGTTTTCTTTTTGTTAGTTAAGGAGGTTGCACCAGAATAGGGTAGATCCTAAACCTAATCACTTCTAAAAGTTGTGTTATAAAAACAGCAGAATAGACAGACACACATACACAGGAGGAGGACAGATGGAATGTGAGGACAGGTCTAAAAGCAAAGGAATGTTAAGGACTGCCAGCAGACACCAAAAACTAGGAGAGAGGCTCATAGAAGGAATCAACATGGCCATGACCCAGATTTGGACTTCTGGCCTCCGGAAAAGTGAGAAATAAAATTTCTGTTATTTAAAGCCACCCACTTGTGGTAACTTTTGTTATGGCAGCACTAGGTAACTAAAACATGTATGTTTCCTTGAATCCTTCTCCCTGTGAAGTAGATACTCTCATTCCTATTTTACAAAAGTGAAAACTGGGACTATACAATTTAAGTTCTTTGCCTAAAGTTACACAAATAATAAGACTCAGAAAAGGGCAGATTTGAACTGATTTAGGAAATAATATTGGAGTTACTATTCCCTCTCCTTGAGCATACAGAATGTCACCCAGCTGGAGCTGAGCTCATAAGGACTCACAAGGACACATCAACTGGGCCCTGAGGTATAAAGACAATAGCTAAGATAATCTTAGAAAATCCTATCTTTCAGGGAAACTTTCACATAAAGCCAATCAAACAGAACACAAAAGACTTCCACTCTAATCTTTTTCTATTAGGATTTAGTGAGTAGGGATTTGTTGGACCAATGAAGACCCTCCTGACTTTCGTTACTGAAACCCGTACCAATGATTGTTCAGAAAGATGATTCAAAATGTAAGATTACGATTTCTAGCCAATCAGTGAAAAAGTGACACTTTCAATGATTCTACCCATTTTGTGATGTTGGTATATACTGATGATTCTGTAACCTTCCTTGGACTCGGGCAAACATGGCTGTGGCAGCATGCTTGTCCATTTTCCCACTTTTGTCCTTTTGAATATATGCCAAATAAAACTTTATTTTTACTTTACTAAACTTTGTGATGTTTTTCCCCTACAACAGAACTCATGTCCAAAGTCTAGTCTCTTTCCAATAAGCCACACTCTACCAACACAGCGATGAAGAATTAACATTATGAAACACTTGGAGCCCTGGTGGCATAGTGGTTAAGAGCTTGGTTGCTAACCAATAGGTCAGCAGTTCAAATCCACCAGCCTCTCCTTGGAAACCCTATAGGGCAGTTCTACTCTGTCCTATAGGGTCACTATGAGTAGGAACCGACTTGAGGGCACGTAACAACAATAACCTGAAACACATATCAAAATAAAAATGATTGCTATATGTTAGTGGCATTCATCGATTCAATACATTTATTTGAGTAACGGTTGTGTATCCAAAAGCTTATCTACCATGGGGTACCACAAAAACAAATGAAATGATTATCTTTAAAAGCTTAAAACTCTCTTGAGGATCCTGGGTAATAAACACCTGTTGCTGTCAAGCAATTCCGACTCATGGTGACCCGTTACAGAGTAGACCTGCTCCACAGAGTTTTCTTGGCTGTAATCTTAATAGAAACAGATTGTCATGACTTTCTTCTGCAACACCTCTGGGCAGGTTCAAACAGCCAACCTTTAGATTAGTAGTCGAGCACAAACCATTTGAGCCACCCAGGAACCTTGGGTAACAAACACTATTACCGAAGGTCGATATTCCTGGTTGATAGGATGCCACACCCAGGATGCAGATGACTCACTTACACAGGGGAACACTGATCTTTTTTTTTTTCCCCATACAAAAATTTATACATACATTATTATGTGACTGTAATTGCTTTCCCCATACTGTGACAGCACACTCCTCTTTTCCACCCCTGATTCCCCATGTCCATTCAACCAGCTCCTAACACCTTCTCTGCCTTCCCATCTCACCTCCGGACAGAAGCTGCCTGTTTAGTCTCTTGTATCCACTTGAGCTAAGAGGCACACTCCTCACGAGTATCACTTTATGTCCCACAGTTCAGTCCAATCCCTGTCTGAAGAGTTGGCCTCGGAAATTGTTTTAGTTCTGGGCTGATACAGAATCCAGGGGCAATGCTTTCCGGGGTTCCTCCAGTCTCAGTCAGACCATTAAGTCTGGTCTTCTTACTAGAATTTGAATTCTGCACCCCGCCTGTCTCCTGCTCCACCAGGGAATCTCTATTGTGTTCCCTGTCAGGGCGGTCATTGGTGGTAGCCAGGCACCATTTAGTTCTTCTGGTCTCAGGCTGATGAAGTCTCTGGTTTATGTGGCCCTTTCTGTCTTTTGGGCTAATACTTTCCTTGTTTCTTTGGTGTTCTTCATTCTCCTTTACTCCAGGTGGTTGGGACCAATTGATGCATCTTAGATGGCTGCTTGCAAGTTTTTAAGACCCCTGACACCACTCACCGAAGTAGGATGCAGAACATTTTCTTAATAAGCTTTGTTATGCCAATTGACCTAGATGTCCCCTGAAAGCATGGTTCCCAGACCTGTATCCCTGCTACTCTGTCCCTCAAAGTGTTTGATTGTATTCAGGAAACTTCTTAGCTTTGGTTCAGTCCAGTTGTGCTGACTTCCCCTGTAGTGTGTGCTGTCCTTCCCTTCACCTAATTCTTATCTACTATCTAGTTAGTAAATAACCCTCACCCTCCCTCCTCACCCTCATAACCATCAAAGATGTTTTCTTTGGTGTTTAAAGCTTTTCTTGAGTTCTCATAATAGTGGTCTTATACAATATTTGTCCTTCTGTGATTGACTAAATTCACTCAGCATAATGACCTCCAGCTTCCTCCATGTTATGTTTCACGGCTTCATCGTTGTTCTTTATCTTAGCGTAGTATTCCATTGTGTGTAATATACCATAATTTGTCTATCCATTCTTCTGTTGATGGGCACCTAGGTTGTTTCTGTCTTTTTGCTATTGTGAACAGTGCTGCAATGAACATGGGTGTGCACATATCTATTCGGGGGACACTGACCTTAAGTGTGATTTTGTTGCAGCCAGTACAAGAGAGAAAAAAAATTAAAAGTGCCAGATACAAATCTCAGATCTCATGCCTAGCAAAATATCCCTGCGTGCCCCTCAGTCTTCATCCGCCTGCTCATTCAAGTCATCAGTATTCCTGTCAGACGTGACATCAAATGACTCAACAACCATTTCTCCCATTCTCTGGTGTAAAATTTTATTTAGACAGTGACATGCATTTTGACATTTGAGATTTTTTACCGAAATTTGAAACACAAATGCAGGGAATTGCTGCCAGCTACTGAAGTGCAAGCATTTACCTCAGGTTCAATAATAAGATCTCATCAAGAGATACGGACAGCTAGTGTCCTAATGGAAAATTTGTGCCTACATAGTTAATACTTCTGCCCAAAAGTTTGATGTCAGAAGCCTGTGCATTTTCCAAAATGATTTTTTATTCAGCAAGATCTCAATGCTGGGTAATAGGGGGATGATTAATTGTACACATGTACCTGGTTCATGTAAGTCAGGGATGTGCAGGGGATGCCCCACTGAAGGTTGCCCAGCTGAAGGGATGAGAGGCGGAAGAAACCCACGCCACGCTCCCATCACCTAGTTGTGGGTGCAGGGTTGCAAAAGGAAGAGAGGGCTCCATCTAATTCACACAAATGTGACTATTATGGATTGAATTGTGTTCCCCTCAAAATGTGTGTTGGAATCCTACCACGATATCTATGGATATAATCCCACGTGGGAATAGGATTTTCTCAGTTATGTTAATGAGGCCATATCAGTATAGGGTGTATCTTAAACCTAATGACTTTTGAGATATAGAAAGAGCAGATTAGATAGAATGCAAAGCAAGCACAAATGTGGGTAGATAGACACCACGTGGAGATTGTCAAGGACAAAGGAATGCTGAGGCTGCAGAAACTGAAAGAGATCTTCCTTCAGAGATGGCAGAAAGAGAGCCTTTCCCTATAGCCAGTGCCCTGGATTTGGACTTCTAACCTTCTGAACTTTGAGGAAATTAATTTCTGATTTTTTAAAGCCACTCATTCGTGGTATTTCTATTACAGCAGCACTAGGTAACTAAGACAGTGAATATGTGCTGGCAGGGGCCTTTCAAAAAATAATCTTGGAACTTCTCTTTCCTCTCTAGCTTAGCCACCTAATTCACTCCACTCCTATTTCCTCTCCCCCATTTACTCTTGTATCCTCTGCTCTGACCCAGTCTTTGCTTTTCAGCTCATTCCAAGATGGTCCATGGGTTTTTGTGGCAGCCTGTGTGTGATGAGAGTACAGGGAAAGAAAAGTCCACTGAGCTTTGTTTGGTACCACTGGCACCCTTAATCTAAGCCACAGTGGTCACCTTGCTCCATATTGGCCCCTTGCCCTTAGGGGCCTGTTGCCTTGGAGCCTCCATCCCTGATCTGTTTCCCCTGAAAAATCTTGGCGAACCTCGAAAGCAACAGACTTATACATGGCTGTCCACTGATGTACATTAGCATCTCATGGGGTACTCTTTCTCAAAAGGTCTGTGTTAAAAAAGAGTTAAGAGGTGAGTAGCAAAGAGCATTATTTATTACCCACCCCTAACAATTTTTTCTCATCAGGAATATAAAACAGATGTTATTGATGTTGTTAGTTGCCACTGCATAAGCTCCAACTCATGGTGAACTTATCACAACAGGACAAAAGGATACCCAGTGCTGTGTCATCCTCATGATCCAGTCCATTGTTGCAACCATTATGTATTTTGAATGCCTTCCAACCTAGGGGGTTCATCTTCCAGCACTATATGGGACAATGTTCTGTTGTGATCTGTAAGATCTTCACTGGCTAATTTTCAGAAGTAGATTGCCAGCCCTTTCTTCCTCATCTGTCTTAATCCAGAAGCTCTGCTAAAACCTGTGTACCTTGGGTAACCCTGCTGGTATTTGAAATACTGGTGGCATAACTTCCAGCATCACAGCAACACACAAGCCACCATAGCACAACAAACTGACAGACAGGTGATGGATAAAACATTAGGGACTACAAGAAGGGTAGCACAGAGGAAATTGAGGGGTCATGTTCTGTATCTTGATTTTGGTGGCATTTACACGACTCCATGCACTAGTCCAAACTCATAAAAGTGTACAGCAAAAACAGCGAATTTTATCATATGCAAATTAAAAAATGTTTAACATATAAAAGTATTTAAGGAAACCTGGAACAGACCTAGTGATTGTACGAGGAGCAAGAGAGTGGGAAGAGACCCTGAGATTACCTTTCTTGGGGCTCTAGTGAAGAGAGGAATCCTCATGGGGAGTGAAGAGGAAACTAATCAGTCTCCGGGGCTAGAGAAGGAAAAGGCAGTGGCGGGGAGCCATGTGGTGCTGATATGTGGCTCAATGGTCCTGACCACCTCACTAGGCCATCTCAATTTCTATGTCCTGAAGTCTCCAGCCCTGTTCTTTTACTCTTCCCCCAAACTCAACTCCTCTGGGTCATTTCCCCCAGATGGTGGGAGCTACCATCAGTGACTGAGATCTGGGGAAACCCTGAGTCCACAGCAGCAGGATGCAGGTAGATGTGTTCCTGAAATCCAAAGTTGAAATTCTCCTTAGGTTCAGATAACAATAACAACAATAATAGAGGAGTAAGCACAACTTGGAGTCCCCGGGTGGTGCAAATGGCTAATGTACTCGGCTGCTAACTGTTGGTGGTTCAAGTCCACACGGAAGTGCCTTGAAAGAAAGACCTAGTGATCTACTTCTGAAAAATCAGCCATTGAAAATTCTGTGGAGTACAGTTCTACTCTGACATACATGAGGTGACATGAGTTGGAATGGATTCAACAGCAACTGGTTTTGTTGCTGTTGTTGTTATTGTTGTTTTTAACCCATGCCTAACAGTACTTCAATGGGAAAAGGCATCCTGTTATCCAGTAACCAACTCACACAGGCAATGGAGGCCTGTCCTAGGTTGCAAGCGATACAGTAATCTAAAAAAATTACCATATACCAACACAGGTTTATCAATGCTCAAAGATTTAAGTATCATACATTACATTTAAGACTAGCTGAATATCATTTACGTTCTTTTTAGATTCAGAAAATACTTCAGAAGTTTTCAGAACTTCAGGACTATCATTGTGAATTACAACCTTCATCAAACAATAGGCCCAGAAGCGACATCATTCACAGAGACCCACAGTTGGCAATGGCCAGCTACTATTCCATTACATGGCTTAGAAAACTCAGACTTGGTGAGGTAAAGTAATTTTGCTTATGGTTTTATAAACAGGTCACAGTGAGTCCAGAATTCAAACCTAACATTGTCCGAGACCAAAGCTCTTCCTTTCTTCCATAATCCTGTACTTCTTTGCAAAGGCAAGACTGTATTGGCAATGATCCCTTTATCTAAAAACAGGAAAACTAGATGAGCTAAAAAATAACAACAATTTAAAAAACCTACTTCTTATAATTGTTTTATTGTGGTACATATATATAACAAAACATTTGCCAATTAGATATTTTTACATGTACAATTCAGTGAATTTGTTACATTCATTATGTTGTGCAAACATCACTACTATCCATTCATTTCCAAATTATTCCACCACCATTAACAGAAACTCAGTGCCCCCTAAGCAATGATTCTCTCCTTCCCCCTCCTTCCCATCCCTGTTGTTTTTGTTGTGTGCCCTCAAGTCAATTATGACTCACAGCAGCCCTATAAAACAGAGTAGAACTTTCCCATAGGGTTTCCAAGGCTATAATCTTCATGGGAGAAAAGACTGACTTTGTCAAGGATTTCATTTTACTTCAATCCACAATCAATGCCCAACAGTCAAGAAATCAAAGGACATATTGCATTGGCAAATCTGCTGTAAAAGTCGTCTTTAAAGTGTTGAAAAGGAAAAATGTCACCTTTAGGACCAAAGTTATGGCAAAGAGGGGAAAACAAATTAAGCTTTTAGGTTAATCTTTCAGGTCTTACAACAAAATACTCAGCCTCTTTGTCTGTGTAGTTCTTTCACTTGGTCTTATCACTATTGACAAGGAAGCCTCTTCCCTGGGGTTTCCATGTCCTGGAAACTCTAGCAGAATATCAGTAGTGTAGACATAACAAATAGAATTGTTTTCTCTTCAATCAAAAAGGGGGACAAGTAGATCACCTCAAAGATCAAAGAGCAGCCTCTACAGAACGCAGATTGATGGCAAACAGTGAGTGCTTAGAAAACAATAAAAACTGTTTATTTAGCTAACACATGCCAATCTAGTTATGTATCCAGCAGTGTTCTGAGTGTGTTACATGCATAACTCATTTAAGTCTCACAACAGCACATGGACATAGACCCTTTTGTTACCTCCATTTAATAGATGAGGAAACTGAGTCACAGAGAAATTAATAACTTGCTGAAGGTCATACAGTTTGTAAGTGGAGGTAATTTTAGCTGATAATTGAATTAGTCTTGAGAATGGGGAAATGGAAAAAGGTTAAAGGGGATACTGATGGTGATATCGTACAGATCCCTCCTCTTCTGTGACTCCAATTTACATATACATGAGTCCCTGCATAGTGCAAAAGGTTAACATGGCTTGGTTGCTATCCAAAAGATTGGAGGTTCAAGTCTACCCAGAGGCACCTCAGAAGAAAGGCTTGGTGATCCACTTCTGAAAAAATTAGCCATTGAAAACCCTATGGAGCACAGCTCTACTCTCTGACACATGTGGGGTTGCCATGAGTTGGAATCAACTCAACTGCAACTGGTTTTATGTATATATATTACATACATACTTACATCGTATACATAAAAATATATGTGTGTGTGTGTATATATCCACATATACATATGTGTATATAATATTAAAATAGTAGGGAACTTTTACCCATGGAAAGCCTGAACTTTCTGGGGAAACATGGAACTATAGACCATATGGCAAACACATAATCCCCTATCCAATATCTATCCAATATCCATGACAGACATTGCTAACAATCTCTGTATTCTTTCTCACTGAGGCCAAAACGGACCTCAGAATCCTTTTTAACACAGTTCTCCAAGCAGCCACAGTAGACCAAGCAGAGCTAGCTTGGCAAGTTCAGGTCTATGTGCCAGATTGCTCTAGGCAGCTGAGTCTAGGATTTGCAGTCAAGGGTGGTGCTTCACAACCATAAACCCCCGAGGGTAGCTGCTCCTGGGTATGTCTGCAGAATGCTGGGCCCCAACAACAATGAGGGGCAGGAGAGCTAGATTCAGAGATGAGGTAACCTCAGGGATGAGGAGTTTGTCTGCTTTTCCTCACCAGTCCTAAGTAAAGCCCCTGACCGTAGAGACCCCTAGTGAAAAACGTGGTTAAAAAACTCAGTGCAATTTACATTCTTAAATACCAGGCACTTTCACTTGAGTGGCATGTGAAATGAGCCAAAGTTTCATCTCAAATTAATTTAATTAGTTCAAGAGGTTCTTTATAAGGAGAAGCTAATCAGGACACTACTCAATATACAGAAACTCAAAAGAACGCTCAGAACATTTCCTTTAGGGATTTCCTCCTTTCACACTTGAAAAAAGTGGGCAGTGCTTTAAAGTCCCTCACTAGCAATCTATTTGCAGTGAATGCTTGTGGCTGAAGCTGAAACAGTGCAGAAAGGAGACTGTGGGCATAGGAAAACTTTACATCCAATTCACAGGAATGTAAAACTCTCACTTTTCAGCCAGAATGATGCACCATCTGCTAGCTCCTGTTCTTCCAGCATCAGCTATTATTACTCTCTTCTAACAACAATTGTTGTTGTTGTTAGCTGCCATTGAATCAACCCCCTACTCCTGGTGACCCCATGCACAATGGAAAGAAATGCTCCAGTTCTGTGCTATCCCCACGATAGGGTGTGGATTAGACCATTGTGATCCATATGGTTTTCATTGGCTGATTTTCAGAAGTAAATCCCCAGGCCTTTCTTCCTTGTCTATTTTAATCCAGAAGCTCCACTGAAGCCTGTTCAGCATCATAGCAACCCACAAACCTCCACAGACAGCTGAGTGGTGGCTGCATATGAGGTGCATTGGTCAGAACTGAACTTGAGTCTCCTGCATGGACGGCAAGAATTCTACCACCGAAAAACCACTGCCCCCATCCTACTAGAGGTAGCCCACATCTTATGACTGGTCAGTGTAGGGGTCCCAATGCCTGGCCCCCTGGCCTCATTTGGACAACTCTGAAAGGCTATTACTACTCCATAGCCCCCAGCAACTAAGTGGTGGGTCAGCTCCTCTGTCTACCCAGTCCTGCTTCCCTCCCTCTTTTTCAGAGGTGGTGCCAAAGAGCACTCCCCAGTGAACCTCCTGTCCACAGATTCCTGCCTCAAAGTCTGTTTCCTGGGGAAGCAAACTTGGGCCAGGAGGGCCAGCACCCTGGAAGCCAGTGTGCTCAAAAATAGCAAAGGGGTCTATAGGGACGTTGGGGGAGGTGTCCTTCTCGGCAGGGCCAGCCTGGCACATGATAGTAGCAGCATACATTGCCATATAATACCGAAAGGCAAGATATGTCATCTTTCTTCAGTTTGTTCAATCGAATGTAGTTAATGTTCTGCACTCACCCAGCTGGCTGAACGTACATTGAAGTTCAGTCAGTTTTTGAGAACCTGTCCCCTAAGATTGCACTAAAAGTCTGGAAAGATGAGGGAGAATTCTGTTCTTCAGCACACTTTGCCTCCTGCATGAATACTTTGAGTACTGGGAATAGAAGAATGCATTTGTTGCATGGGTGGTGAAGGCGATGATGGTGCTCAGGGTTGAGAACGACAAGGGTTACTGGAGCATAAGATCAAACCTCTTTTTAAACTTTGACCCATCAAGGTCCACCAAGGCCTAAACAAACCAAACCTTTATAACTGGCCCCCTGGTTCTCAGGGAAGAAGCAGCCCTCCCTGATAACAGCAGTTATAGATTGAATTGTGTCTCTAAAATAAGTGTTGAAGTCCTAACGCTGTACCTGTTCTCGTTTGGAAATAGAGGTTTTCTTTTGTCATGTTAATGAGGTCATACCAGAGTAGAAGGGGTCCTAAAGGTTTGTAAGATATCACTTCTAACTGGTATTTTTAAAAAGAGCAGAATAGACAGAGATACACACGGGGCGCGGTGTGGCGGGTGGCTGACAGACGGCATGTGAAGATACATCTGCAAGCTCCCAAGGAACCCAAAGGATGCTCGGGGCTACCAACAAGGAAGGATCCCCCCGCTAGAGCGTATGAGATATTAATTCAGTTTGTGTTGCCAAGCATTGAGGATGATACAAAGGTTAAAAGAAAAAGGCATAAACCTTATTTTTCAGGGATTCATATTCTACTGGTGCAATTAGACCTGTAAGATAATATATAATTTTAATTTAAGGTAAATTTTATTAAATGCTTTGACAAAGGCTCAGTGTGCAATGAGAAGCGGGAGATTAATTTTAGCTGAAGAATTTGAAATGTTCTCGGAAGAAGAAAGATATGAATAGGGCTTTGAAGAAAAATGTAGACTTTGACAGGTGGATATTGGCCAGAGGTTGGGACACAGAGAAGTCTGGACAGAGGGAAGCATGTACATGTCCCAGTGGAAGTTCCAGAGGCCAGGTGCAGGTGGAGTGGGAGTGCTTTGGTGGTACAGTGGGAGTTGAGGCTGCAAGCATCAGCTGAGACTAGACTGAGAAGGGCCTCGAATGCCAAGTTAAGAAGTGCAGATTTTACTTTATTAGTCATTAACTGCATTAGTCAGGACTCTGCCTGAAAATGCCAGAAAACTCAACAGGCATTAGCACAAGCAAAGATGGGATCTACAGGCCCTGTTCATAATCAAACTATGAGCTGGGTTCAAGCTAACCCTCAAGGACAAATGGAACCAGGGACCTGAACACCATCAAGAACCACAGGTATAAGGATGAAGTGTACTGATGTTTGCAACTTATTTTGAAATACTTCAAAGTAAACGGATTAATGAATGGATCCAGGAATGGCTAGATAAGAGATAAAGTAAATACAGCAAAACAAATCATAGAATCTAAATGATGGGCATAAGGGTCCTCACTGTATTTACTCCCCCCCAAAAAAAAAACCTTATGAAATTTTTCAAACATACAGAAAAGTTGAAAGAAGTGTACAATGAGACAGTTTCAAGGAGTCAGCCTATAGAAGGGAATTTTTTTTTAAATGAAAAACTCATTCTTTGAAAAAGAGGCCCACTTAGGTATTCAAGATACCCAGAAGCAGTCTTAAAACAACTTGGAAAGCTGGATTCATCAATTTAGTCATCAATATTTATTTGTTTGTTTTAGCTAACAATGGTAGAGAGCATTCTACACTCAAGACACTATAATAAAAGAGCTGATTCATCTAATTCTGGCACTGAGGGGTGAGGGGGTGTTTTGGCAGTCTCTAAATTGTCTCCATCTATAAAATCAGATTTAATAATCCTTTCTCAGTCTCTCAGGATTAACTAGGATATTGCACAGGGTAGCATTTTGAAAGGTCTCTTCCTACCTCTTCAACTTCATCTTGTGCCACTCACTTTTGCTCCCTATGAACAGACATAAAGGCCTTTTCGGAATTGACTCAATAGCAACTGGAAAAAAGAAAAAACTGGAATGTTACACTAAACTAGCACTACCCAGTAGAAATAGAATATGATCCACATTTTAAATTTCATAGTAACCATATTAACAAAGGTAAAAAGAAATAGGTAAAGTTAATTTTAAAATATATTTTATTTAACCCAGTATAGCTGAAATATTAACACTTCAACATATAATCAATATAAGAAATGTTAATGAGATACTTTATGTTCCTTCTTCAGTACTAAGTCTTCAAAATCTGGTACATATTTTACACTTACAGCTATGGTGTAATGGAAGAAACGTAAGCCCAAGAGTCAGAAGGACCTGCCTTGAAATCATAGCTGTACTGGATCACTTCAGGGAATTCAATTAAACTCTGTTTTCTCACCTACAAAATGGAGGTAAAATAATATTTGTCCTAGTGAACACAGGAGTTGTTGAAAGAATCAAGTGAGATAATATGAATGAAAACACTTAGTACACTACACAAAAGGCTTTTCATCGTCTGGACTCTGCCTTCCTCTCTGCTGTCAACATGGCACCCTGTCCTCTAGGCATACTAAACTGTTTACGGTTCCCAGAACGGGCCCTCAAGCCTTCTCGCACATATGTTAGTGTCCCTTTGGGGAACATCCATCCTCTCCCCTCTTTTCCCACCTCTCATCCCCATGGTGCTTGGTTAAACCCTGCTCATCTTTCAGAACCCATCTTAGTTGTCACTTCCATTAAGAAGGCTTGCCAGGCCACCATCATTTTAGGTGGAGTTAGATACCCTTCCTCTGGGCTCACATAACATCGACACATGTCTCAATGTTGTATAATTATCTGTGTACACGTCTGTATCTCCAGGAAACTATAAACTTGAATTTATACATCTGTATGATTAATCCATTTCTTCAGAGCCTATGACAATACCTGATACTTAATATGTATCTGGCAAATGAACTTTAAATGGCAATAAAAACACTGGTTTTCATTAAAAAGAATCACAGGTAGTAATTCTCCACTCCCCACACTCATTCACTCTCAACCCTGTTTTAAATTAGGTTTACTGCTTTCCACCATCTGAAGTTATCTTATTTCTTTACTTGTACAGCTTCCTAAGATGTAAACCTACTGAGGTCAGTCTGTTTGTTGACCACCATATTCCAGCTTCTAGCAGTGTTACCGAACGCAATGGGTTTTCCACTTGTACTCTCGTTAAGAATAACTAAGAGTCAAGTGGATTTAAAGCAAGGTATAAGTATGGAGACAGGCGGATCCCTCCGAAAGCACTGTCTCGCCAAAAAAAAGGGCTAGAGGAAGTTTTGTACTATGCAGGAAAGGGAAAGTCATACATATTCATTAATTTCATACATATTTAAAAACGGGTCAGGCTAGGATTTGGCACAGAAGTGGCTGCCGGACTTCTCACTTCTGAAATGGGCTCGGTCACTGCTCAGTGACGTATGTCTGGTGATTTTGGTTCCTTGGCATGGGTCTTTTGGTTCCTAGGCAATACTTATTATGGGATGGGCCATCTGATGGTCAACCCGGTCTCTTACTGCACATGCCCAAGATTGTAGTTTGAATTGGTTGATCTGAAAGATAGCTGAAAGCGGAAAGATTAGGAGGAAACAGACAACATTAACACCATTCTTCTTCTAGAAAATTTTTAACTGACATAGCTTGTTGTTTAAGGCCTTTTCTGTCCCTAGCTGGTCTCAGCAAGGCCTCCTGCGTGTCTGACACATAGCATGCACTCAGTGAATGTTGAAAAAACTAGCTCTCCATACAAATTCATACATTTGCGGTAAGGTGTGAATGATTCAGTCTCTCTAGAATTAACTTCCCTAAGAGCCACCACTAGGAGTGAGCTGCAAGGTTAAAGGTTAGAAGTTAGCCTCCAGTGGAATTGCTGAAACAAACCATCCTGTAGCACCACAAGGATGCAATCAAGCTGGCCTGCCTGAGATGTTCTAACAACTGTCGTTGTTAGTTGCCGTCAAGTCGATTGTAACTTATGATGAACACATGTGTGCAGAGTAGAACTGCTCTATAGAGTTTTCAAGGCTGTGACCTTTCAGAAGCAGATCACCAGGCCTTACTTCCGAGGTACATCGGGGTGGGTTTGCACCACCAACCTTTCAGTTAGTAGTCTAGCGTTTAATTATTTGTACCTCACAGGGGCTCTTCCAACACCTCTAGGGGGCTTCTTTGAAATGCCTGCAATCTCTACCTCAAAAACTGTAACTCAAAAACCTAGAACCGAACTCCATCCTTGGAAACTCTGAGGGGAGGAAGAGGACTTGATGTTACATAAAGAGTTACAGGGGAATTTTCAAAACCTCATCCTTGTTCTCCTGCAAATGGAAGTCATTGTGGACATTTTCTAAGGAGTCTTCACATAGTCATAACTAAGACATATTTAATGTCCCCTTTGACCTTGGCTGGCTGCTAAAACTATTTCACTCTCTCTCTCTGCTGAGGTCCCACCAGGTCCTCTGGTGTCTGCCAGTGCAGAGAAGTTTAAATGTCTTGGAGTCTTCCACATCTGTTCTCTTGGTGTCACATGGCAAGAGATGATCAAAGCCCTATTTTGAGTCTTTTTTCTCTGAAATAGCCTTCCCTATTTTTACTGTCATTTGACTAAAAACAGCCAAAGTTATTTCAGGTGCAAGACAAAGAATCATCCCACAATGCTCTGGGTGGGTTGACTTTTTTTAGCCACTCCACCCCCACCTGTCTTTGACCGATAATATTTTCACCTTTATCTGCTGAATATTCTTGTGGTGCTCAGAGAATGAGCTGGGTACCACCTTGTTCTTTTGTGTTTTCTCTTCATTTTTTAGAGTTTGATATATGTTTTTGTTACAACAGTTAAATACCACCAGAAGTCACAGAGCAACACAGGTATAGTAGTGTATTATACCAATATGTCATGCTTTTTGGCCATTTTCGGAAACTCTGTTTGACTACAACTGGGAAATGAAAAGAGTTAAGTAACAGAGACAAGAATACTCCCCATTTTTTCTCAGTAAACAAATGGCTTTTCTGGGGAAGACAGAAAGTATTATCTACAAGCTATTCCCATTTTATGCAATCACTTACTATAATCACAAACCCTTTCAGATGAATCCAAAAATATCTTTCATCATGCACCAAGGATAATGGTGAGACCATTAGGAGCAGAAGCAAATTACCATGTTTTACCTCACTGCTTCCACTGTCAGATCTAAGCACTGTCATTATTAGGGAGATGAGTTTAGGCCAATCCATTTCTAAATCTCACCTAGCCCCACCTGGGACCAATGATATTTATTTACCAGCAGTTAGTCGGCACATAGGAGTTCCTGGGTGGTGCAAACAGTTAACATGCTTGGCTACTAACTGAAAGGTTCGCAATTTGAATCCACCAGGAGGTGCCTCGGAAAAAAGGCCTGGAGATCTACTTCCAAAAGATCATAGTCATCGAAAACCCCTCTGGACTTAAGAGGGAGAATCCTTTGAAACACATGGGGTTGTAATGAGTCAGAATCAACTCAATGGTAACTGGTTTGGTTTTGCATTAATCAGGACATAATTTCCATCTACCAAGGCCATCACAACATGAGGCTAAAATTTACAATTCATCCAAAGACTTCTGAACAGCAACAAGGTACAAAGGTTTGTGCTAGGGACTGGGGAGCATGGGAGAGATGAATTCTCTGTCCTCTGGAAACTTACAGTCTAACAGCCAGTTGCTATCGAATCAGCTCCAACTCATGGTGACCCATGTGTGTCAGAGTTGAACTGTGATCCATAGGATTTTCAATGGCTGATTTTTTAGAGGTAGATTGCCAGGCTTTTCTTCCAAGGCACCTCTGGGTGGACTTGAACCACCAAACTTTTGGTTAGCAGCTGAGCACACTAACCGTTTGCACCACCCAGGGACCACAGTCTAATAGAAGTAAGTGGTAAAGGGCATAAATATGCAAAGACAAAAACACATGTACTTAGGAGGTAAGAAGAGGGAGTGGTTTAGCAAAGACCAAGAGCTATGGACACAGAGGGTTTGACTCTCAGCCTCAGTGTATTAGTCAGCTATTGCTGCAATGATGCTGTGTAACCAGCACCCTTGAAATTTGAATAGTTTACAACAACAAACATGTTGTTCTCACTCTGCAGGACACCTGGACTTTGGATGATCTAGGCTGTGCTCTCACTAGACTCCTGGACTCGGCTCCAGGTTGTGGGCTGGATTCAGATCTTCTCCACATAACTCTCTTCTTCTTGGACCAGTAGCTTCCTGAGACATGTTCTTGTCATTGCAAAAGAGAGGTACATGACCCCTGACTTTGACTACATCATCCTTATACACTTTACTGCTGCTGGGAGAAATATGTGTTTATGAGAAAGACCATTTATGAAGGCTGTAATTTCTAAACATAACCAATCAAATGCATACGAAAGCAAGAAAGTCTTTCCCAGTCCCTTCCTCTCTCTCTCTCTCGGTTTATACTTGAGGGTAGAACATGTGTTAGAATAACAACTACTACAACCGTTATAACAATACACAATACTTTCAAAACTTTGCTAGGATTACTAAAGCCGATAATCTCTCAGGGATGCATTGTGCTTGACAGGGCTCCTTAACAAGTTTTGGTGTATGAATTGCTTTGGAGCCTAATTCATGGTAGGGTATAGAATGTAAAACTACTTTAAACAAAATATCTCACAAATGTTGGGAAGTTGGAGCCTGGAGTCTAGTGAGAAGAAAATACTTAATGGGGAGAATTCTCTAAGAATATTGTGGTGAGCTAGGGCTTGAGGGGGGCACAGGTCAGAGAAAAATTCACTAAGGTGAGAAATGGTTGATAAGTCCTTTGGTGAGTAATGCCTTACGTTAATTTTTAATCCTCAGTGGTGCAGTGGTTAAGCACTTGGCTGCTAACTGAAAGGTTGGTAGTTTGAATCCACCTGCTGCTCCATGGGAGAAAGATGTGGCAGTCTGTCTCTGCAAAGATTTATAGCCCTGGAAACCCTATGGGGCAGTTCCACTCCGTCCTATAGGGTCACCATGAGTTGAAATTGATTCTATAGCAATGAGTTTGATTTGGTTTATATTCTACTAAACGGGGCAATGGAGCCCTGGTGGCACAACGATTAAGGGCTTAGCTGCTAACCAGAAAGTCGACAGGTGGAATCCACCACCCGATCCTTGGAAACCCTATGGGGCAGTTCTACTCTGTCCTATAGGGTCACTGTGAGTCAGAATCGACTCAACGGCAATGTTTTTCTTTTTTTTAAAGGTGGCAATGGTGGCTCAATGGTAGAATTCTTGCCTTCCAAGCAGGGGACCCAGGTTCAATTCCCAGCCAATTGACCTCATGCACAGCCACTACCTGTCTGTCAGTGGAGGCTTTTGTGTTGCTATGATGCTGAACAGGTTTCAGTGGTGCTTCTAGACTAAGACAAACTAGGAAGAAAGGCTTGGCAACCTACTTCCGAAAATTAGCCAATGAAAACCCTGTGGATCACAACGGTCCAATACATAACCAATCATGGAGATGGTGCAGGATTGGGCAGTGTCTTGGTTATATAGTGCTGCTATAACAGAGGAAACCCTGGTGGCGTAGTGGTTAAGTGCTACTGCTGCTAACCAAAAGGTCAGGAGTTTAAATCAACTAGGCACTCCTTGGAAACCCTATGGGGAAGTTCTACTCTGTCCTATAGGCTCACTATGAGACAGAATTGACTTGACGGCAACATGGAAGAGGCTGCATAGGTCCAGCTCACTACTATTACTCCCCATTTCTAACCCCCACATCATCTCATGATCTTGTTTTTCCCTACCATCCCAGTCTCTATAAAAAGTTTAAGATTAACCAGTGTTCCTCCTTGAAGGGTGGAAAACAAGTGATAATGATCTAGGAATGAAAAACTGAACGAAACACCCATCTTGGGACAAGAAAACCAAGATGTTGCCAGATAACCCCCAACAAAAGATTAACTCATTTGGGACGTGACCACCTCAAGGGGGAACTAACACAAACTTCTAAGACCTATAATCCTGTCCCTATAAAGCCTTTGGCCAATCTCCAGCGGGGAAAGAGCTTTTTGGGGGAATCTATTCCCCTCTGTCTCCTATATATCTATATATAATAAAACTCTTGCTGCTCACCTCACCCGTTTCAGAATTGGCTATTGTGTCAGGCAGCTCCAATCCATGCGTTATTGCGGTAACAACGGGTTTGTTTTTCTTTTTTTTGTTTATTAGCTATAACAGAAATACCACAAGTGGATGGCTTTAACAAAGAGAAATTTATTTTTTCACAGTCTAGTAAGCTGGAAGTCCGAATTCAGGGTGCCAGTTCCAGGGGAAGACTGTCTCTCTCTGTAGGTTCTGGGGGAAGGTCCTTGTCATCGATTTTCCCCTGGTTGAGGAGCTTCTCCACAGAGGAACCCAAGGTCCAAAGGACGTGCTCTGCTCCCAGTGCGCCTTTCTTGGTGGTATGAGGTCCCCCTGTCTTTCTGCTCGCTTCTCTCTTTTATATCTCAAAAGAGATTGGCTTAAAATACAATCTAATCTTGTAGATGGAGTCCCGCCTCATTAACATAACTGCCACTAATCTCACCTCATTAACATCATAGAGATAGGATTTACAACACATAGGAAAATCACATCAGATGACAAAATGGTGGACAATTACACAATATTGAGAATCATGGCCTAGCCAAATCGATACACATATTTTTGGGGGACACAATTCAGTCCATGACAGGCAGTGTTTCTTTCCATGGTGCATGGGGTTGCCATGAGTCAGGGGCTGACTCAACAGCAAGTTAACAACAACATATTCTTATATACTGAGTTATGTTTTCCCTCAAATATTCCATGCCTACAGAAAAGTCTGCGGCGCCAAACAGCCTTCTATAAGTGAATTTTGAGGAAATGAAAGGATAGAAGTTCTGAGCAGCAAGGGGCAAAGTAGTCAGAGAAGAAGACAGAGTTGGCTAATTCAGAGATGGTTAATTCAGCAGCTAGAATAATCAGGGTGAGAGGCAACATAGAAATATAAACTTTCCAAAAAATTCCTGGATGCTGGGCTGTCTCCAAACTCTTCAGCAATCCTTAGTTTCTCCTTGTTTCCTGTTGGGAACATCTTCTCTTCCCCTAGCTGTTGGTGCTGTCAAGCACATGGCCCTGTAGTCCTCATCCCATCCATGGAGGGTGGGCCGGCAACCCTAAATGCTCAGTACAGAGTCTTCTACTCTCTTAAGTCCAGTGACGGGTCCAGGTTGGACACATAGCTCAGTCAGAGTCCTAAGGGCTGAGGATGGGGGGTTGCAATAGATACTGGCAGAAAGAGGGTGTCTTTCCTTCAGCAATTATGAGCACTGGATCTGCTGATGGCCATCTTGTCTACCCCATGAAGACAGCCTGCCTGAAAATGAAGCCAACCCAGCAGAAAGTGGAAGCAAGAGATGGAGAATAAGAGAGAAAGCCCTGATGACATCCTTTTAACCTTTGGATCCAGCCATATCTGAAGTTCCATCCACACCGACAGTCTCCACATTCAGACTCCAGAAAACATTCTGTCATAACCAAAAGAGTTTCACTTCAAACCCTCAGGTTATGTGTAGGGTCATTTAACCAATCCACTCTCTACAGCTGCTGTTGTTAGGTGCCGTCAAGTTGGCTGCAACTCGTAACAACCCTATGTACAACAGAACGAAATACTGTCCAGTCCTGCGTCATTCTCACAATCAAGTACAAACCAAACCAAACTCTCTCCAGCAGGAGCTGGCAAACTTTCTGTAAACTGTCAGATAGTAAATATTTAGTAAATATTTTAAGCTTTGTGGGCTAGAGAGTCTCTGTCGCAAATCAGCAACTAGACACAGTAAGTAAACGAATGTGCATGGCTATGTTCCAATAAAACTTTACATACAAAAACAGGCTGGCAGGCTGGATTTTGCTTGCATGCCATAATTTGCTGACCCATGATCTATAGACACTTTAGATGGTAGATTTCTGAGTTGGCCAATGAATTTATTCTTCAGTACGCCCCATAAGGAGAAAATTTTTAGAGGTAGCTCTAAATGTCACTGCCATAGTGAAAAAGTTTTATTCTTTAAAATTTTACTGCAATAGTTGACAAAAAGTATAAATGACATAGCAGATTATGCAATGTTTCCTCTTATCCACTCTATGTAGTCAAGCATATGAAATTTCCAGCGTCACTAAAACTTAGCTGCTAACATTGGACTTTCTAGCCCCAAGTCCAGTGAAACTTTTAAAATTAATTGGTTAGTACTGACCAAATCAGATAGTAAAGGCACAAAAAAAAAAGAATGTGTTGCAATTATATTTATTGCATTGTATGTATATTTGTACATACCAAAAGATTGGCAGTTTGAATCCACCAGCCTGCTCCTTGGAAACGCTAGGGGGCAGTTCTACTCTGTCTTATAGGGTCGCTATGAGTCCGAATTGACTCGACGGCAGAGTTTTTTATTTAGCTTAAAACAATGAACATTTATTATCTTGTGTTTACCCATGTCAGGAGTCCAGGCACAGCTAACTATGTCCTCTGTTCAGAGTCTCACAAATTTGTAATCAGGGTGTTGACTGAGCTGCATTCTCATCTGGAGGCTGCCTGCCTTCAAAGCCACAAACCTCATGGTTTCACAAATTATTTTTCTTGTACATGACCACTCCCATATATTAAAGTAACAGCTCCTTCTACTGTACTCCACTGCAGCCACCCACAGCACACTAAGATGCTACATCGTTCATCTCCTAGATTATTCCATCTATGAATTCTACTTGCCAATATAAACCTCATTGCCTCCTCATATTGGTTAATCTTTCTATGAAGGGCCCACTGAAGACAGGAGTAAATTCAGGAAGGTTGGCTCATGAGGCATCTCCAGCTGGTCAGAAGAGCTGGGTATTACAGTACCACTCTACCCCATACAGGCAGGGGAAGCCTGAAAGAGATACTGAAGCCTAGAAATAGTAGGAAAATCTTGAATTGAAATCTATCTCAGAGTCTAGGTCTTATGTCACATGACCTTTCCAAAGAGTCTCTGACAGAGTGGTTTCCTACAGGCACCAACAGTTCCTGGCATTAACCAAGCTAGATTCTAGTTTGGCAGCTCCTGATAGGTGCACTCTGCCTATATAGTATTTGAATCTTGTCCTGGAGGCAGAATCTGACCTTCTCCTGGGCTCTGAAGCTGTTTTACGTCCCGCCTGTCTTCCCTGCTCTGTCACTCATCATCATGAAACTCTTGGCTGGCCATGTCCTGGTGGGAGTTTCCACCTTTCTTGTCTCTTGCTGTAAGTAAAGATTCTTACCATCTGAGTGCAGGTTTTTCCTTGATTCAGTTCACTTAAATGCTATAGTTCTTTGCTTGGTGTTTTCTATATTTGTTGTGGGGAGACAGGAGCGTACAACTGCTTATTCTACCATCTTGCCTCTTCTCCTATGTATTGTATTTTTGATGACCATTGTTGCCATCTGTGATACTCATTAAGCATTACCAGGAGACTTGATGAAATCTTCCTTTCCAGCTTATTAATCATATCACTTTCCAATTTTTTATTCTCTAAGAAAAATTCCCTCCTTGAGATAGATCTGAGCACTCTGTGACCACCTACTGGAACTGGATGAAACATTAGCTTAGTTAGATTTATCCATTTCTTGTGAAATATGATCAGAGTGGTCACTAATAACATGTATATGAATCAGTTGGAGGATATCTTTGAACATCAGTTATGACCAGACAAACATCAGGCTTACATGTGTCAGCTAACCACAACTGCAGGAAATACAGGCACAAAGCTTAGCTCTGTGAGTTCGATGAGTTCTGGAAGCTTATGTTTGGGTCACTTATCTCAATGGGTTGAATCTGACCAAGTCCTAGAGCTCACCAAGATGGCAGCCATTTCTCCGGGGGCCTCAGAATCTTCTCAGCTGATGCTTGTATCTGACAGGGCCCTGGTTCTAGAAATCCTTGTCTGGTGTAGTCAGTCTTCCTGACTCACTGATGTTGAGTCTTTTCTGAACTTGAGGTCCCAGAGACATATATTTCCTCTAGATGAGAAAAGTCTCTCAGAAGGTGAGAGACCAAGTGTTTCTCAAAAGATAAGAGACTAGTTGAAAGAGCTTAGTTTCTTGGATATGGGAAATGTTTACTGCTTTCACTCTCTTCCAATATTTAAGACCTTCAGAGACTTAAACCTAATCCCGTCCCAGAGCCCAACACTCCATCTGTCTCTCTCCAGCCTATCATATCAGGCCTCAGCTTGGTCTCCTAGCAAGATCTCAGGATCCATGGGCTCCTAATCTCCTCTGTGTCTTCATTACTATAACCTCAGTGTCTAGCACAGTGCCTGGAACATAATAAGGGCTCAATAAATATTAGTGGAATGCATAATATAACCAAGAATGAATGAGTCGAGATCTTGAACATGCCTCTCAAGTGGTAGATGATTGCAGTAGACTAGAATACTGTCTGATAAATACTCATTCCCTATCCCCTCCCATGGAGGTAGTGGTGGTTCAGTGGAATAATTCTCACCTTCCATGCTGGAGACTCAGGTTTCATTCCTAACCTATGTACTTCATGCACAGCTACCACCCATCTGTCAGTGGAGTCTTGTGTGTTACTATGATGCTGAACAGGTTTCAGTGGAGCATCCAGACTAAGACAGACTAGAAAGAAAGGCCTGGTGATCTACTTCCTAAAATCAGCCAATTAAAACTCTGTAGATCACAATGGTCCAATCTTCAACAAATCATGGGGATGTTGCAGGACTGGGTAGTGTTTTGTTCTGTTGTGCATGGGGTTGCCATGAGATGGGGCCCACTTGGCAGCACTAACAACAACAACAACAGTCACCTCCCACAGCAGGAGTATACTCACCGGCTTCATTGATGTTAGGCTTGGCCATGTGACTTGCTTTGGCCTCATCATGGGCAAAGCATGCACTCTACCCCTTGAATTTGAACTTGACTGTGTGAATTGCTTCAGCCAATGGGAAGTAGGTAGACATGATGTAAGTAGAGGTTTGAACATACTTGTGCAATGTGGTTTGCCCTCTTGTACTTCCATCATCACCATGAGAAGAACTTCTTCCCAGGTCACTGCTGCTCTTTTAATCTGGGTTCCAGAATGAATACATAAGGGATAATCCTGAGCCCAAACCACACTGAGGAGCCACGCCCAGCTGGATGTGCACCTTGAAGCCCAGCAACTCAGCCTAGAACCGTCTAGAATAGTCAATCACCATGCAAAGCATTGATGGGTAAACAAGAATAAATAACTGTTATTTTAAACCACTGTGTTTGAAATCTTTTTTTACACAGCATTATTGTAGCACTAGATAACAGATACATCCTCTACCACCACCAACAATAACAGCACTGTCACTACTGCTATCATTGCTATTATGATGGGACAGGGACCAAGCACACATTATCCATTTGCAGCAGCTATGCTGGTACTGCGGCAGCCCTAGTGCCTCAGAGGAAGATACCTGAAGAGGAAAAGGGGATGCTGTAGGAGGAGGAAGCCCAAAGGCATTGCTTGTTTAGTCCACAGCCTTGCTGACTACTTCCCTGAAGGTAACAGCTATCACATGGAGAAAATTCTCTCTCACCTGAGAAGAGAAACACATCCCATATTTTCTTAGCACTTGTACATGAAGTAGAGATCAGTTCAGTTCCTTCTTTTAAATGACCATGATTTCCAGACTCGATTGGGCACAATCAGTTTAACAGTAACTGCCAGCAGCATTAAGATACAGATACAGGCATGGTTTCTGGGTGGCTCAAATGGCTAAGTGCTTGACTACCAGCGGAAAGTTTGGTGATTCAAACCTACCAAGAAGTGCATCGGAAGTAGGCCTGGTGATCTGTTTCCAAAAGGTCACAGCCTTGAAAACCCTATGGAGCAGTTCTACTCTGCACACATGGGGTCGCCATGAGTTGTAATCAACTTGATGGCAACTAACAACAACAGTAACAACATGGTTTTCAGTAGGAGTCCCTGGGCAGTGCAGATGGTTAAGCATTTGGCTACTAACTGAAACGCTGGCAGTTCATATACACCAGAGATGCCTCAGAACAAAAGCCTGGCAATCTGCTTCCAAAAGGTCACAATCACAAAAACCCTACGGAGCACAGCTCTACTCTGCAACATATAGGGTCGCCATGAGTCAAAATCTACTCGATGACAATTGGTTTGTTTTGTTATAGCTTTCAGTGGTGACTATTAAATCCAAGCCCAAACACATCCTTCAGATCAGCTTTCGTTTCTGAGGCTAATATAGGTCTTTGCATATACATTTGCTGCCTTTTCCTTGACAAGTTTAAAAAAGAATAGAAAGAAGATGGGTTTTTTTGTTTGAATTTCCTTGAAGAGTCATTTGGTGAAGCAAGCATCATCAGCTCTCATAAACACACAAAATTCATTTAACTGATCTCTGACTTCTGAGAAATTGGAATCTGAAGCCTTGTAGTAAATTGTCTCAAACGGATCAGGGAATGTGAAATACATACGATATAGGCAAGATTGCCTTTATGACAACTCAGTGAAGAAAACAACTGCTGGTGCTTTCACTCATCTAGGCTAGAGCTCTGCAGCCAGCCGTCTCTCTGTAAGAATCAGCCCCAAGCTTGGGGTAGATGATGCAGGTGAGATCCAGGAAATTGAGGACAGGGATGGTTGGGGCACAGAGGGGCCTAGGTGGCAACCCAAGCATTACAGTCACCTAAGACTATGTGACCAAAAGTTACTATGATCATCTCACTCTTTGCCTCCTCATACATCTGTCTTCTTCCCCAGCTTCCAAAGAGGTGTCCAAGTCTGCCAAGGGGGCCAAACTGTGCACCCAGCAATATTGACTAATACATGTTGGCTTACCCTGAGTGTGCCCCATAAATAAAAGTGGGTGTCGTCTAGCTTCTTTTTGCCTCTTTCTCCCCTTCCCTTTGGTTCCATTTCCCTGGGACATCTCATCCATGCCATAGCTGATGACTCTCAAAGCTTTAATTCTAGCCTGACCTCTCTCTTGAGTAAAGTCCATATGCCAAGTAACTGAACTTGACTATTTCATAAGCATTCAGACTCAACATGACCCAAGTAGAACTCATAAATTTCCTCAGATATGTTTCTTCTCCTGCCTTACCCAGGTAAATGTGTCAGCCTAAACTAAAGATGCCAGAATCATTGTTTATTCCTCTCTTCTCTCCACTCTCAAAGCCATTAGAATGCCATGAGCTACACTATCTACTCTGCTAACTACATCTGTCATACTTTTCAGCTAATTTCCCATTCATTCATTAATTCACTCAAAAAATATTTATTGAGTCCCTATTCTGTACCAGCCACTGTTCTAGGTGCTTTGGGATTACTATATTTGAGCAACCAGACAAAGAACCCTGCCTTTGCAGAGTTACATTTGAGTGAGGAAAGACAGACAATAAGCATTAAATAAATAAATAAGAAAATTACATAGCATGCTAGAAGGTAAGTACTATATAAAATACAAAGAAAGGTAGGATAAGTGGATGAGTTGTGTGGGAGAAGGGCAGAGTGCAATGTTAGATGTGGTGGGCAAGGTAGACTTCCCTGAGAAGATGAGGTTTGAGCAAGCATTTGAAGGAGTTGAGGGATTTATCCAGGGGATATCTGGGGGAATCACATTCCAGGAAGAGGGATCAGCTGGAGCAAAGGCTAGAGAGAAGGTGAGAGTGTGCCTGGAGTGTTTAAGGAATAGTCAGAATGCCAATGGGTAAGGATGGGAGTGAGTGGGGGAGTAGAAGGAGCTGAGGTCAAAGAGATGATTGGGGACTGGATCACAAGGTTTTGTAGGCTATTGTAAGGACATGCCTTTAATCCCAATGAAATGGGAAGCCACTAGAAGATTTGGTGCAGAGAAGTGGCATCATCTGGTTTATGTTTTAAAAGATCATTCTGGCTGCTTTGTTGAGAATAGCTTGTTGGGGGTCAATGACAGAGCAAGGAGAAACTATGAAACAATCCAAGCAAAACATGATGGCGGTTCAGACCAGGATGGCAGCAGTTGAGACAGTGAGAAGGGTAGAGCCAATGGGATTTTCTGATTGGTCAAATAGGAGGGGGACATGAAAGAGAAAAATCAAGGATGACTCCAATGCTTTTGTCCTGAGCAACTAAAAGGATGGAGTTGCCCTTAACTGAGATGGGGAAGGCTAGGGATGGAGCAGGTTTGGAGAAGAGAAGATCAGAGTTCTATTTTGGACATGCTGAGTTTGAAATGCCTATTAGATGTTTAAATGGAGACATGAGGTAGGCAGTTGGATAAAAGAGACTGGAATTCAGGAGAGAGGTTCAGCCTGGAGATAGGGCCTTAGTCCAGGCCCACATCATCACTTGCCTGCATTATTGCAATAATCTCATAATTGGGTTCCCTGCCTCCAATTCTCTATTTTCTACAATTGCCCTCCATACTCCTACCAGAGAAGTATTTCTAAAACCAAAATCAATTCCATGTCTCACCTGCTTAAGAACCTCTGACTTCCCGTTATATACCAAATCCAATCCAACTCCACAGCATGGTATTCAGGTCTCTATTTCAAGCCCTATCTCATGAGCTCCAACCATATGGAGATGACACACTAGCTCCCGAACTAATCAATAGTGCCAAATGTGTCCGGCACATTATACCTCCAGGCTTTTGTTCATGTTTTTTTGACCGGGAACACTGCTCCTGCCTTACACCCCTGGGAAATTCACTCATCCTTAAAGTCTTAATTCAAATGTCATCTCCTTGTTAGACCTTGCTGTACACCTCCCAGCAGAATTAATTGTTCTCCCTGCATCTTGCCATTGCACTTTATACCTTCTACTGATACCTGCCATATGGTAATACAGCTTTCCGCCTTTGACTTATCTACCAACTACCCATACCCATTGCCATCGAGTCGATTCTGACTCATGGTGACCCTACAGGACAGAGTAGAACTGCACCACAAGCTTTCCAAGGAGCCACTTTATGCAGCTCTGTAAATCAGCGGGTAGCACCATGCCTAGCAAAAGTGCATTGAATTGCAAGGAACCAAAATAAATCCAAGATGCCTTGTTAATGTACATATCATGTTGACACAATCTAGAAGCCTAAGGATGTAGGAGAGGGAGTGGAGAGTGATGTTCATCATGTGGGCAAACCAGAGACAGTTAGACAGGGTGGGGTCCCCCTACAGGTTGCTGACAGTCCTGCATGCCCACTGCAGGTAGAAGCTCCTTCACCCTGCCTTGGATTCTGGCAAAGAAGAGTAGAGGAAGTAACAGGTTTGAGTTCTAACAACAGGGTTCTTGTTTAGGCAAAAAGAATGCCCACATTAAAGCAAGAAATGAGATGGAACTTGCAAAGAAACATCAAGGGAAATAGAAAAATGCTCTCAAAATTCATCAGGAGCCGGGGACATCAGCAGGCACCTGGGATAATCGCACTTTGCTTCCCTCATATATTTACAAAGCAGTCACGGGGCCTGGTTCTGCAGTTCATTAAGAGGCACTCCCCCAGCCCTGGATCCTGCATGTCCCACTTCCCCTGCCTTCTCTCTGCCAACCACAGTGATCTTCCAGTGTTTAGAACAACCACGTCCTTGTCCTAGTCCAGCAACCCCTTCAAAGTTCCCTTGAAAACTCAGCACTTTAAAAATATAGTAAGAAAAGGAAACCCTCTTCCCTAGTTGAGGGGAAAAAGAGATCAGAGAAACCTCTCTCCATCCCAATTGCAGTAGAACTTTCACCTCCTGCTAGAGAAGTAATTAGCCACAAAGTTAACTCTGTTCTCTTCTAGGGGACTCAGGGCCAATTCCTGGTTATTATAAACATCAAAGACTACAGGGAGTCTCTGGTCCTGACTCTCATAAATGAGGCTCTTTGGGAGAAAACCAAAACAAGAGTGACTTAGAAATGAGATTTATTCTTTGGCAGGGCTTAGGTCTTAATTGCTGCTAAGGAAAATAGAGTTATAGTCGGATGCTAAGTCTGACTCACATGCAAAAAAACAAAATTCTGAGATTCAAATAGGACAACAGAAAGACCACCCCAAGAGGACAAGGGCTTGTGTTTGTTTTGTTCACTGTTGTATCCCCAGCCTCCAGAAGAGTGCCTGGCACAGAGTGAGCACTCCATCAGCGTTTGTTGAATAAACAGTGGGTCCGAGGACTTTCAAATAAGAGGCAAGTGGAAAGATGAGAAGTTGAAGATCAGATGCCATGATGAGGTGCCAAAATGTTGTTGTAGATTTTTCATCTGATTAAATAACTCTCTTTAAAAAAATATGAATGAGGAAATGACAAGATGTCCTTCTGGCATCTGGCAGTTTTTTACCTAATGTGTGTGCAGATAGTGGAGCAAGGTTAGTAAGTTTAATGGAATAGTTTGGCCCAATACTTGTCAAAGACAGGAATCTCAAAAGTATTCCAGTCCTTCTTTTCCTTCTCTTTCTTCCTCCTTTCCTCCCTCCTTCCCTTTACTTCTTCTTCTTTTCCTCCTTCTCCTCATCCTCTCTCTCTCTCTGTCTCTCCCTATCTTTCATACACAGTCTCTCTCTCTCTCACACACACACACACACTCACTGTCCGCAGGCAACTAGCCACCAAATCCTGAGGTTCCAACCTCCGTGCCAGATCCTCTTTGTCACGATCTTTACATCTCTCTTCTGCAATAGTCTCCCAACAGTGTCTGCCACCAGTCTCTTGTGGATCATTCTTTCTCCACTGTGCTACCAGACTGACACTTCTGAATCACCTGTCTGACCACATCTCTTTCCTCCTTACAAACTATAATGGCTGCTCCCTGCCTAAAGGACAACGTCCAGACTCACGTGCGTGGCATTCAAGACCTAGCCAGCTTCACCTCCAGCTAGCCTAGTGCACACCACGCCCTGTGTGTCAACTCTGACGTGTGCCCCTCTCCCCATTGTCTGCCTGACAAACCCTCACTGTCAAATAAGAAACAAATCCAGACTGAGTACAGACAGACTTTATTCAAAAGGATTATTGCAAGGAAGGGAAAGGGACTATTACAACAGAGAAAATGCTCTGACCATAAGGTCTTGCAAGCATCTCAAAGGTTAGGCAAAATGAGTTTTTGTTTTAAAGAGAGAGAGGAGTAAAGAAGGCTAGAAAGAACTGGGTGTGTCAAAGTGGGATGAATGGATGGAGTGATCGAATAGTAGATCTGAGAATATTTTATACCAAAACCAGCCTATCCTCAGAAGGGGCCCTTAAAAAGGGGCTGTATGCTGGCTAAGGCTGGGAGTGGGCCAAAGTTCAGGGACTTGGGGAAAAGGGAGAAGTTTAACCAAATTTCAGTTAACAAGCATTTTGTTCCAATTAATCAATGGGGACAAACAGTTCAGCAAATCATTAATGTGGCAAAGACTGGGGATTTGGAGGGTGTGCATCTGACCTTGTTACAGGTAAACAAGGGGTCATCAGTGAGTCTTATCTAAGTCATATAAGGAAGAGTGCTTCTTTGCAGCAAGCTGCTCTCTGGAACACAAAAGCGTAGGGGAATTTCTTTAGCCATTGCTGTTTTCCTGGATCACAGGGCTCAGGTGAAGTTCAGCATTGTCACTACCTACCTTCAAGGTCCAAAAGTCATAAGAACTTAGTGATAAGTGAAATGATTTAAAAACTAAATCTATGGACCCTTATACCATACAGCATTCCTGGGAGTAGAGAAGTTATTGTCTGCATTTTTCCAAAAGCCTGAAAGAATTTCTGATTTAAAATGTATGAGAACAAAGAAATAAAATACACCTCAGGTCCCTGGCTGTGGTGAGCCCCATATTCTGTAGTTACCTGATATGTATGTGGCCAAAGCACTTTAGTGACAAGAACCTACGCAGTGGCACTCTGCATTTCATTGCTGTTTAATCTATCGAGGCATCTTATTTGCCTTTGATTTTTCTGATTTCTTAATTGTTTCATTTTCTACAAGGATGGAGGTGCTCAATTATTGTCACCTTAATGAATTAAAATGATATATTCTCTGTCTCTCCAGCAGCAAGGGTTAGAATAATTTCGGATCATATTATGAGCAGTTTGGAATTCATTTCACTCAATTTGTTTATTCCTATAAAATTAAAGAAAGGAACTTCCAGTAAGAGAATAAACTACATATTTAGTACTACGTCTCTTTCTGGAGCCCTGGTGGCATAGTGGTTAAGAGCTCGACTGCTAACCAAAAGGTCGGCAGTTCGAATCCACCAGCTGCTCCTTGGAAACCCTATGGGGCAGTTCTATTCTGTCCTATAGGGTCTCTATGAGTAGGAATTGACTAGACGGCAATGGGTTTGCCTCTTTCTGTCTCAGAGGTGGCAGATCAAGGTCGATGGCCAGATTCGGTATGAGTCCCTTGTTGTGGCCATTGTGTCAATCCATCTCAGTGAGGGTTTCCCTCATTTCCACTGGCCTTCCACTTTACCAACCATGATGTCCTTCTCCAGCAATCAGTTCTTCCTGATGACACGTCCAAAGTCGAAGTCTCAGACAATATTCTGTAATCCATAGGGTTTTCATTGGCTAATTTTCAGAAGTAGATTGCCACACCTTTCTCCCTAGTTTGTTTTAGTCTGGAAGGTCTGCTGAATCCACAATGGGTGACCCTGTTGGTATTTGAAATACCAGTGGCACAGCTTCCAGCATCATAGCAACACACAAGCCGCCACAGTATGACAAACTGATAGACAGACGGTGGACACCAACGGCACTTCCTCCAAAGCTGACCATGGTGAGCTTTTATGACTGTATGGGCTCCCTAGGGAACAGCACTAAACCTTGAAAGGGTTGGGTCAAGACCACATCTGAGTTCCCTATCAGATCCCCCATACGCTGTTTACTAACACAAGCTGCTTTCTTCTACCTTCTTTTCTTTATTCAAGAGGTATTTACTGAGACCCTGGGCTAGGTACTAGAGATACAAAGACAAACAAGTAACAAGTCCCAGTCACCATCTTCACAGACTTCAGTGACTTTTGACTGAGAAGGTAGAAAGTGCCAACATCTCTAGTGGTGATGAAAGGTGATAATTTGAAAGTGTATATTCCAATTTATAAAATAATTTTATATTTGAAAAATACAAAACATACTCTTGTTTTCATAACACAAACTGGAGGAAATTATGCTTGAGAAACTTCTGTGTAGCCTGGTGGGGCTACACAGAAAGCACGATAATCTTCTGGCTGGGGACTCTGGGAAAAGCTCTTTTAGAAAGAGTGGCTAGGAAGGCTTCTCTGAGGAGGTGACATTTAAGGTGAGACATGACAGATGAAAAAGAATCAGTCATGAGAATGTGAGGAGATATAATACAGTGTTACCATGGAATTTCTAAAGAATCTTTTTAGTTGCTTTTAGAGTCAGCCCTCAGGAAGACTTTTAATTTTGTACTCAGACATTCCTCACCTTCACCTTTCACTTTCTTTTGTCCCCAGGGACCTGCTTAGATTGAGGTGTCCCTCTAGTTGGAGAGACAACTGTCCTGATGAATGTTGAAGACTTGGTGTGTGAATCTACCAGAAATTTCTGTATTTCTTAACATTACCAGCAAAACACAAAAAAGTGACTATGGTAGACATAAAAAACCAGTTGCCATGGATTCGATTCCAACTCATTGTGACCGCACATGTGTCAGAGTAGAACTGTGCTCCATAGGGTTTTCAATGGCTGATTTTTCGGAAGTAGACTGCCAAGACTTCCTTCCAAGGAGCCTCTGGGTGAACTTGCACCCCTACCTTTCAGTTAGCAGCCAAGTACATAACTGTTTGCACCCTCCAGGGACTCCCATGATATGCATACATTTGTGTGAAAAAGGGGAGGATTGAGATATACAAACATATATATATGCATATAGATATAAAACATCTCTGAAAAATAAAAAAAACACAAAGACATTGACAATCATGGCTGATTATGGGGAAAAAACTAGAAATCTTAGGGTCTGCAGTGAGAGAGAAACTTTTTTCACTGTCTAACCATTTGTAATGTGTTGTTGTTGTTTGCTGGTTTGTTTGTATATATATATATATATGTATATATATATATGTCTATTGCTTTTCAAATTTAAATTTTTAAAAAATGAAATTCTACCAAAAAGAGGACAATTACTATAATCCCAAAGGAATGAATTATAGAAATTTAATTTAAGACACTATGACACAAAGGTGGGAAAGTTGTTTGAGGCGTTGGTGCTGTTAGCTACCATTGAGATAGCCCCCGACTCATGGTGACCCCATGCACAACAGAAGGAAATGCTGTCTGGTCCTGTGCCATCCCTGTGATTGGTTGTGGATTGGAACATTGTGATTCGTACAGTTTTCATCGGCTAATTATTGGAAGTAGATCACCAGGCCTTTCTCCCTAGTCTGTCTTAGTCTGGAAGCTCTGCTGAAACCTGTTCAGCTTCATAACAACACACAAGCACCACTGACAAATGAGTGGTGGCTGCGCTTGAGATCCATTGGCCAGGAGTAGAACCCAGGCCTATCACATGGAAGCGGAGAATTCTACCACTGCCCTCTATCTGAGGGGTGGAACCAAAAAACAAAAAAACAAACAAACAAACAAATCTGTTGCTATCGAGAAGATTCCAACTCATAGTGACCCTATAGGACAAAGTAGAACTGCTCCATAGGGTTTCCGAGGAACGGCTGGTAGATTTGAACTGCTGACCTTTTGGTTACCAGCCGAGCTCTTACCCAGTGTGCCACCAGGGCTCCATTTGAGGGGTAGGAGGGCCTTAAATCAAAGTGGTTTGCTCTCTCTGCCTGTTAGGAGTCACTTAGCCCAGTGCTAACATGCTGACTTTATTATGCTGTTTTTAAGTTCAATACATATTTGATCACATCAAGCACATTTACCCTGTAGACATGGGTCAAGTTTACTGGGCTAGCTCTTAAAGAACACTCAGTATGTTTTGTGCTGAGCCTTTTCTCAGAAACGAGTACAGACCCAGGGTTGAGTATGGCACCTGGCAGGGGGAAATGCTTTGCCCTCTGTACCCAGGAAGACGCAGAGTGGAAGCAAGTAGGCTCATTAAGAAAGTACAGAATGAAAAATAAGGAAAGCCTGATTGCCTCCTCCTATGGTTTCCCCTTATATCCAAAGGTAGAAAGCGCCTCCATAAAGCTAAGTAAAATGCCATCTGTGCTGCTGCTGCCGGAAATTGCTTAATTGATAGTACACCAGGAAACAAAGTGAAGCCAGCTTCTAACTCGCTCTATGCAGTCCCACCTCAGGAATCTCAGAGACACAGGGAGCATGTGTTATGCCTCATTTAGAAATTTAAACTCCTCTTCCTGCATCAGATTTGATTACCTAAGATTTGAAATATCTTGCTGCAGTTATGAGTCAATCTTGTGAACATCCGGTCTTGGTTACAACCCGGCTTGAAAATCACCACGGAGGCGGAGTTTTTCTATTGGTAGCAACGCTCTGCAGATAGAAACTTGGAGGTCGCAAATGGATTTCCTCTAATATATTTCCCTTAACAAATTTTCCCACAGTTCCATAAAGGTCCATTCCATAAAAAAGAAAACATGTGTTTTCTGAGAACAGAAGGCAAACTTACAGGCAAAGAGAAATTAACAGAACGGCAACTATCTTGAAAACTAAATAAGAGCTTGTTTTATCGCATCTCACTCTGAATTCCATTGAAACCCACAGGCCCAAGATCAATATTCCATCAGCCCAGGCTGTCTCAACACCTTGAGAATCAACTGGCAACGTGCCACCCTCCTAGACAATATGCAGCTATTGACCCAGACGCAGTGCTGGCTGCGAATTCGGCAGTGTTCCCCTCCAATAATCGGGCCCTCCTGATAATCCATGCTTAACAGCCAGAAAAATCTCGTCAGTTATTATCTGCCGGGTAGAGGATTCCATAATAGCACAATCGGTGTTTCAAATTGTGTGCCGAGTCATTCAAACCAGGTTCTGAGACGCTTAGAAACCCAAGGTTCTTTGACTGGTTCTATTCTGCAAAGCACTTACTTCAATCTGTGGCTGTACTGCCAAGACATGGAATATTTTGATTCTTGATTGGGAAATTTCATCTCAAGGCGGGTAAAATCCTTAGCTTCAGGAAGGGCAATGTCTTTTCTTTCGCGTGGGCCTGTTACTATTCATAGCTGTATGTTGCTACCCATGGAACATGCCAAGGTAGAAATTATTCAAAGAAATATAAAGCAAGAAGGCAAAAAAAACCCACAAAAACACAGTGTTAGGTAACCCAAGTGTCCAGGACAATAAGAGCTCCTGTTAACATTGCACCTACTATGTATGTAGGCCCTAGTCTAAATGCTGTACATACATCCACTCCCTCCAACTCCACAGCAACATAGGAGGCACAAGCCATTTTTACAGATGAGGGAATTGAGGCACAGAGAGATTCTGTAACTTTCCAAAATAAAAAAAGGACTGAGACATAAATACCAAGGAGGCCTCTGGTTTAACCTGAATATCAGCCTCTGTTTAATTTCTTAGAGGTTTTTTTTTTTTTGAGGGGGGGGGTGGGGGTGGGGGAGGAGCACAAACAAACAAAAAAAACAATTGAATACAATATCCCTGAAATTCTCAGCACTCTTATGGAAGTACAATAGAGACACCACCCTCCCTTTCTGCATAAGTGAACCTAGCAACCCAGTGCCATTACAGCAAATAGATATTCAGTGAGTAATGGAGGGAGGAAGGGAGGAAGGCTCCCAGTGACGTTTCTGTACTACTAGAGTTTCTGGCCACCACCTGTCTGTCCGTTTTTTGTATTGTGGTGGCTTACATCTTGCTAGGATGCTGGAAGCTATGCCATGGTATTTCAAATACCAGAAAGGCCACCTATGATGAACAGGTTTAAGTGAAGCTTCCAGACTAAGACAGACTAGGAGGAGAGGGCTGGTGATCTACTTCTGAAAACTGGCCAATGAAAATCTTATGGATCACAACAGAGCATTGTCCTATATAGGGCTGGAAGATGAGCCCCCTAGGTTGGAAGGCACTCAAAATATGCAGTGGCTACAACCATGTATTTGAGCATACCAATGAGCATGAAGATGGTGCAGGAATGGGCAGCATTTCATTCTGTTGCACCTGGGATCGCCATGACTCAGAGCTACCGGATGGTAACTAACAACAACAAGAGTCTCTGGAAAGCCCCTCCCAGAGACATGGCCTCTGGGGAGAGAAACAAACAAAGGAAGTGTTTTCTCACTAGTCTCAAGATTGCTCTAGACCCTCCTTTTCCTATCCCCAACAAATTAGTGCCCAGCTGGGTCATAACTTCCTATCTGTGAGTTAATATCATCCACTGCCATTTATATATCTTCTGTTTGTCTCTGCATAGCCTGCATTCCCCCTTCCCACCATCTCATACCTCTGTCTTCCCTGGGGCCTAGGCAGCCAGGGGCAGAGTATATGGGGAAGACCCACAAGCCCATCTAGTGGGCCAAGCCAACTGCATAGGATCACCACATCACAGATCATGTCACTGTCACCTCTTCCCACTGCTTCCCCTGCCTTCTCCAACAAGAAGAGTCTTAAACTAGAATACACTGTAGATTCAGGCATAGGAAGTAGACAACATGGCAGAAAAAAAGCACTTGAATTGAGACAAGAGACTTGGATATGTCAGCATACTCTTTGCCACTAACTTGCTATATGACTTTGGGTAAGTCTCTTTCCTCCTATGAAAAGAAGGGCCGTCGGACTACTGGGGAATAGCAAATCCCTGACATATGTGCCACCAGCCCCAATTCCCGGAAGCAAGGCATGCATCACTAATAACTCATTCCCACTAACCAAAATTAAGTGTCACAATTCTTCTCAATAGACAAGTACTATCAATAGACCAGGATCAGTATACCAGCTTAAACCTCTTTGCAGTCTTAAAGGTAGATAACCTCTAAACCCTTTTCCACTAATTAATTTGTTCCATCTAGAGTTAAAATCAGGGTCAACTAGTCTATAGTTCTTGTTTTGTTTGCTTGTTTTTCATCACAATTTATCTGTCTGTCTCGTTTTCTGTTACTCTTCTCATTCTCCATGCCTCCTGAAAGAACACTGACATCTACTATGATGGTGAATTGTGTCAACTTGGCTGGGCTATAATTTCCAGTTGTTTGGTCAAACACTAGTCTAGATGTTGCTATGAGGTATTTACACGTGATTAACATTTAAATTATTTGGCTGTAAGTAAAGTAGATGACCCTCCATAATGTGGGTGGGTCCCATCCAGTCGGTTGAAAGTCTTGAAGGTAAAAGCTAAGGTTTCCTGAGTGAGAAGGATTCTGCCTCAAGATGCCTTGCTGGAGTTTTCAGCCCCCCAGTTGGCCTACTGATTTCAAACCCAAGAGTGTTGGAATCTCCAGTATGTCTCCTGACGTCAGATGTTAGACTCGCTAGCCCCCCACACCTCCACAACCATGTGAGCCAATTCCCTGAAGTAAATCAACTAATCTATCTGTCTATCTATTGGTTTTGTTTCTCTGGAGAATCCCAATACATCTTCCAAGTAAATTTGTCTACTCATACTCTCAGTACCTAAGAAGATGGTTTGTTAAGATTAAAAAACTTGAACGTTGGAAGCTCCATAGACACTTCTAAACTCCCTGAGGGACTGAATTCCTGGGCGGAGGGGCTGTAGGGACCGTGGTCTCAGGGAATATCTAGCTCAATTGGCATAACACAGTTTATAAAGAAAATGTTCTACATTCTACCTTGGTGAGTAGCATCTGGGGTCTTAAAAGCCTGTGAGCAGCCATCTAAGATACTCTACTGGTCTTACCCCTTCAGGAGCAAGGGAGAATGAAGAGAACAGGATACAAGAAAAAGATTAGTCCAAAGGACTAATGAACCACAGCTACGATGGCCTCCACCAGACTGAGTCAAGTACAGCTACATGGTGCCTGGCTACCACTACTCACTGCTCTGACTGGGATCACAATAGAGGGTCCTGGACAGAGCTAGAAAAGGATGTAGAACAGAATTCTAACTCACAAAAAAAGACCAGATTTACTGGCCTAACAGAGACTGGAGAAACCCCAAGAGTATGGCCCCTGGACACCCTTTTAGCTCAGTGATGAAGCCCCTCCCGAAGTTCACCGTTCAGCCGGGGATTGGACAGCCTCATAAAACAAAACAGGACTAATGAGGCACAGCAGTCCAAGGACAAGGACTAGAAGGCAGGAGGGGACAGGAAAGCTGGTGATAGGGAACCCAAGGTTGAGAAGGTACAGTATTGACATGTCATGGGGTTGTTAACCATTGTCATAGGGCAATATGTGTACTAACTGTTTAATGAGAAACTATTTGTTCTGCAAAACTTCATCTAAGGTACCGAAAAAAAAAAAGAAGAATTATAAATGTGAGATCAAATTGACAACAGCAACTCAAAAGGTTTGATGGGAAGCCTAGGGGACAGTGAGTTGAAGATAATGGTGATGGAATAATTTGGAAAAGGATAGTGAGAATAGCAGCACAACTGGAAGAATGTAATCGATGTCACTGAATTGTACATGTAGAAACTTTCGAAATGGTGTAACTTTGGCTATGTATATATTCACCAAAAAAAAGGTCCTCAAGGTCGAGAAGGGAGAGTGTTGACATGTCGTGGGGTTGTTAACCAGTGTCATAAAACAATATGTGCACTGACTGTTTAATGAGAAACTATTTGTTCTGTAAACCTTCATCTAAAGTACAATAAAAGAAATTTTTAAAAAAATTTGAATGTTATAGTCAATTCATTCATTCGAATTCACCCAACAGATATTTTCTGAGTACCAGCCACAGCTGCTTGGGCCAGCCAGGTGCTCTCTTGTGAATTGCTCACCTATTTGGGGGTGGTGATCCCTATTTCTAGTGATGATTCCATTCTTTCCAGTGAAGGTCATTTTCCCCGACAGAAGACATTACACTACCTGGTTCTGGGTGGTTATCTCCTATGGTTTCCTTTAAAACTGCTAACCTCCCAGGGAAATGTTTTCAGTTTAGTCCCCAGCACCTTATAGTAAATAGACCCATTAGATGGGGTTTGGCTGTGGCCAACCCTAGGGTAACAGAACAACTCTGAGCTCCTAAAGGTAGAATTTTGGAAGAGAAGAGAGGACCCAGAGGTGTTACAAGGGAATCTAACATCAATTTTGCTGACTTTCTAATTCTATCTGGATAAAGAAGTTGTTATGGGTTAAATTTGTCCCCCCAAAATTTATGTTGAAGTCCTAACCCCTGGTACTGTGTGACTTTGTTTGGAACTAGGGCTTTTGAATATGTTACCAGGTATGTTAACATGAGGTCATACTAGAGTAGGGTGGGTCCTAATCCAGTCTGAGTGATGTCCTATAAAACAGGAGAAGACACAGACAGAGGAAATATGGCCATGTGAAGATGCATCTACAGGACAAGGAACGTCTGGGACTACCCAAAACTGGGAGAGACAAAAAAGAATCGTCCCCAAGAGCATGCCCTGCCAACTCCTTGAATTCAGACTCCTAGCCTCCAGAACTGTGAGCCAATACATTTCTGTTCTTATAAGCCACTGAATTTGTGGCACTTCATTACAGACGCCCTAGGGAATGAATACAGGCATGTTTTCTGCCTATTCCCTGCCTACCTCACTCCCCAAAAGGAGAGCTCATAATCCAGAGTTAGGACCAAATGGTGATAAAAATTAAAGAAATAACTCAAAGGCACCTGATCAGTTTTTTCAATATCTGAAGGAACCTCAGGAAGTAGAAAGCCCAGAGGGCTCTACACCTATAATATGCCAGTTATTATAGTGAAGCATGGCTGGGATCAAAGGATAGAAGTTACCAGGAAATAGATTCTGGCTCAGCGGGAAGAACATTTGAACAGTCAGAGCAATCCACAGAGAGAGGCGATTCCTCAAGGAGTAAGGAGCGTCCTGGTTTAGGGAGGTAATCAAGCAAGGCTGTAAGTAGCAAAAGGGCAGGGCCCATGCTTATCTTGTTCACCTCTGTAACTCAGTGGCTGGCACGTAGTAGGTGCTCAATAAATGCTTCTAAAGGGGGAAGGAGTGACAGAGGGGAGGAGGGGGAAGAGGGTGAGTAGAAGAGAAGCAAGCTAGCGATCCTGGTTCTTGAGGGAACTCAGGCTCTGAGGGGGTGGTTGCACTAGATGGTGTTTGCTCCCCCCTATTTCTGAGATTCTGTGATTCTAAGAAGAAGAGAGGTACAGGCCGCCCCTGGGTTACGAACGAGATTCGCTCCTAAGTCTGTCTTTAATTTGAATTTGTAGGTAAGTCACAACAGGTATACATGTTTCTTACTTAGCATCAGTTAATCAAATGTTTGTCTTAGTATATAAAACCACAAAAACCAAACCCATTGCCATCGAGTCGATTCTGACTCATAGCAACCCTACAGGACAGAGTAGAACTGCCCCCTAGGGTTTCCAGGGAGCAGCTGGTGGATTCAAACTGCCGCCCTTCTGGTTAGCAGCTGAGCTTTTAACCACTGAGCCACCAGGGCTCCGACTTAGTATATAGTATATATTTTATCTTTCTCCACATAAAAACCCTTAAGAAACACTTCCAAACCATGCAATGTTTTCATGAGCATCACAAAGTAGTGCATGTATTCATTCATTATTATGAACCATTGTATGTATTTAACTCAAATTTTTAATATAATAGGCTTTATGACAGTTGATTCTTAAGTAGGAGTTGTCCGTAAATCGGACGCTCTTAAACCGGGAACCGCCTGTATTTGAAAACCTAACCCAAGAATCAGTGTGACTTTTAAATGAGACAGCTCCCCCTGCTGGACATAAATCTTTTCTTAAACTCTGAATTTTTAATCAGCTGTTGGAACTGGGAGGCAGTAGAATGCCTTCTACAACCAGTACTGTTTAACCCCTGTAGAGACCACTACTCAATATGCCACACGCTACTCTGAAGAATCAACTGTGAAAAAGAGACGCTGTCATAAGCAGAGAATACCAGAGATCAGAACCCCGTCCCCAGTCTAGCTTTTGTTGCTGCCAATTTTCTTGCCTCACAGAATCTGTGTCATTATCTGCAATAAAGTCGCACCCCAGTCAATTCTATCCATGAAGCCAGTCAGTTAACCAGTTTGTATCTAACACCTACTATGTGCCGAGCCCTGTGCTGCTCGGCACAGAGAATACAATTGGGCCAAGTAAACAAAAGATCAGTGCCAAGAAGGAAAAGCACAGAACCCACTGAGAGTGTATGACAGGGACTTACAGTGTGTGTGAGAGAGAGAGAGAGTGTGAGTATGTGAAGTGTGTGAATGTGTGAGTGTGTGAATGTGAGTGTGAGTATATTGTGTGAATGTGTGTGTGAGTGCGAGTGCATGTGTGTTTAGTGTGTGTATGAGTGTCTGTGTATGAGAGTGAGCATGTGTCCATGTGTATGAGTGTGAGTTTGTGTGTAAGTATATAAGAGTGAATGTGTGTCCATGTGTGTGAGTGTGTATGAGTGTGTGTGTGTGTGTGTGTGTGTGTGTGTGTGTGTGTGTGTGTGTGTG
>NW_004443937.1:8059147-8083834 GCF_000243295.1 Trichechus manatus latirostris
GTGTGTGTGTGTGTGTGTGTGTGTGTGTGTGTGTGTGTGTGTGTGTGTGGTATTGGGGAGGGTGTCTCCGGAAGGCTTTCTCAAATGACTAATTTCTGAGCTGATGTCTGAAGGATGAATAAGAGTTTACCAGACATAGAGTAAGTTCTCACTAAATATTTATAAAAGTGACTAAACCCCCAGAGCCCATCATTTCTATTTCAGTTTTTCACATGCCTACTCCTGAATAGATCTTGGGTGCTTTGAAAGCAGGTGCCACAGCTTGTATACCTGGTAGCCCTTAAACTGAATTATTTAAATAGAGGATACCAGGTCATTCCAGGCAAATAACACTGGTCCCTACATTGAATTAGGAGGTTATACTAGAAGCCTGTGTTGGCTTTATTTTCAGTAATGTCATCTTTGACTTGAAAGTAATTGGAATGTTAATAACATTTAAAATGTAATCTTCAAATACGACTCACAGGTATCACATTTAAAAAGAGTTTTCGATAATGTTGACCCCTGCTTACCTATTCTGAGAGTTTAATTCATGGAGAGTAATAAATAACCACTGGAGTGGGATAGAGTCAGGAAAAATAACTGTTAATCTATGAACCAAAAGGTATAGCCAACATTTGCTCTTGATGAGAAGGAGTGGGAAACTGACATTTATTGAGCACCTACTATATAATCCATACATAGATACAAACCAGGAAGAAAAAAGAAAAAAACAGCTGCTGTTGAGTTGATTCAGACTCATGGTGGACGAATACGTGTCAGAGTAGAACTGTACTTCATAGGGTTTTCAATGGCCGTGACCTTACAGAAGTAGATTGCCAGGGCTTTCTTCTGAGGCACTTGTGTGGGTTCAAATTGCCAACCTTTTGGCTACCAGCCAAGTGTTCAACTGTTTGTATCACCCAGGAACTCCAACACAGTTCCAGGCTACTACATTTTGCCTTTATAAAAACCCTGGGAAATGGATACTGTCATCTGTAATTGATTGGTAAATTGACATATTTAGGTCCTGGGTCACAGTGGTTGTGTAATAGTAACAATTACACTTCTTTCAGTCTTCTCCAAATTGCAACACAACAAAAACAGATTTTGAGCCATTACCATGTGCCAGGCTCTATGTCCGGCATTGTTTATAAGCACATCACTTTACTTAATCCTGGGTACCACTATTACCCTCTTTTAGAGGAGGGTATTGGGACACTAAGAGATTCTGTCCCTGCCCAGAGCCACACAGCTGCAGAGTAGAGGAAGCAGGACTGAAGCCCCAGCTCCTGGCTGCATGCTACACCACATCCCTGTATACCCAGACAGGCAAGTCTAAAGGATTCAAGAGGCTTGGATAACACAGGGAATTATCCATGGAGAAAACCTTGTTTCCAGCCTGTCACAATTCCATCAGCGGTACGTGCTGAGCACACATGGTCACAAAACAAAATAATCACCCTTTTGCCCAGGTGAGAAGGAAAGATGTGAATTTCATTTACCTTGCAGCACACCTCAGGCTATAAACATTCTAGTGGGAAAGCTCAAACATTTTAGATGATGTCTGTCATGGATTGAATTGTGTCCCCCCGAAATATCTGTCAACTTGTCTAGGTCATGATTCCCAGTATTGTATAATTTTCTACGTTTTGTTATCTGATGTGATTTCCTTATGTGTTGTATATTCTATCACTATGATGTAATACGATGGATTAGTGGCAGTTATATTGATGAGGTCTACAAGATTAGATAGTGTCTTTAGCCAATATCTTTTGAAATATAAAAGAGAGAAGCAAGCAGAGAGAGGGACCTCATAACACCAAGAAAGAAGCACCGAGAGCAGAGCGTGTCCTTTGGACCCAGGGTCCCTGAGCCTGAGAAGCTCCTGGACCAAGGGAAGATTGATGACATGGATCTTCATCCACAGCCGACAGAGAAAGCCCTCCCCTGGAGCTGATGCCCTGAATTTGGACTTGTAGCCTACTAGACTGTGAGAGAATAAATTTCTCTTTGTTAAAGCCATCCACTTGTGGTATTTCTTTTACAGCAGCACTAGGCGACTAAGACAATGTATATGTGAAGAGGATGCTCTAGATTTCTGTAATTAAAATTTTAAACTTACTGCCATCATTTAGACCCTTAAATGTGTTGTCATTAGCTGCCATCAAGTAGGCCCCTGACTCATAGTGACTCCATGCACAACAGAACCAAACACTGTCTGGTTCTGTGACATCACATGATCATTGCAGATTGGACCATTGTGATCCATAGGGTTTTCATGGGCTGATTTACAGAAAGATATCTCCAGGCCTTTCTTCCTAATTCATCTTAGTCTGGAAGCTCCACTAAAACCTGTTCATAATCACAGCAAAACACAAGACTCTGCTGATAAATAGGTGGTGGCTGCACATGAGATGCATTGGCCAGGAGATGAACCCCCGGTCTCCAATATGAAAAGCAAAAATCCCACTGAACCACCAACGACCTCAAAAAACTAGAAAACAAGCCCATTGCCTTGAGTTAATTCTGACTCATAACAACCCTATAGAACAGAGTAGAACTGCCCCTCAGGGTTTCCAAGGAGCAGCTGGTGGAGTCGGACTGCCAGCGTTTTGGTTAGCAGCCGAACACTTAACCACTATGCCACCAGGGCTAGACCCTTAAACAAGTTATATTAAAACCAAGCTTGAATAGGAAAGTCAGAGCAAGGAGAAATAAAACATAAGATCATGCAGACAAGGCCAAGAGTGGGCCTTAAACTATGGGCTTTGGAAGGCCCTGTACCCTCTTTTCCAACTCTACCCAGACTAAAGGTCATTTCCTGTGTGAATTAAACCCAACTTGTCTCTAGACTTAGCTGCACTTGTTCTACACTCTGGGACTTGAATACATGTGATCACCTCCTTGGATACTTGGCAAATTCATAAGGGGCTGGGACCAGGACTTATGCATCTCTGTGACCCCTATGCCCCCAGCTCCTCTCTCAAAATAAGTTAGCTGCTATGGTTGCTGTCATTAATTTCACCAACATCTTACTCATCTCTGTATTTCTAGTGCCAGCATGGCCCAGCACAGAGTAGAAGCTCCGATGGATATGTACTAAATTGAATTCCATTTCATTGTATCCACCAGCTAGCAGTCAGTGTGACCAGCTGTGTGCCACACAGGAGTAAAAAAGAAAAAAAAAAAAAAAACACCATAGAGCTGTTAATCCAAGTTTCCTGAGTTAGGAAGGAGATAATCATCCACTCATTCAAGCTAAAGATATTCATGGAAGATGCAAAAAATGAAAACGAGGTATGTCAAAAGAGAGAAACAGAAAAAATGAATGTGAAGTAATGAATGAGTCAATTAATTAATTACGCTGTTTATAGGGTTCATCAGAGGAGCTGCCGGTATTTCTGCTGGGCCTAGACCATAAAAGCTGAACCACTTAGTCTGTAGTTTTGCTCTCTGATTGGGCCGTCAGACCCACAATTTAGGGATTGTAAATTATAAAAACTATCTCTGACTGTTATACTCACAAAGGCTTTTCGTTTTAGATGACAGTATTTGTAAAATAATCAGAATAGACATTAATCGTAATTAGATGTTGATTGTAATGCCAATATTATTTATGTATATTATACCATAAATATCACTTTTCACACACAACTTGTAATTCACCTAGTTACTGTTGGAAGAAAGCCAAACTCCTGCTCCTGAAACTAACTGGAGTCATTGACTCTTTCATTAGTTGAAGCAATTAATATTGTCTTTCTTGTAAGAGGGAATTGTGTGGCATGGTAAAGAGTGATTTCAAAGCATGGTCTTTGGGATCAGATTACATGGATTCAAATTTCCACAGTGCCACTCATCACCTGGAGTAGGTCTTTGATATCTTTGGGCCTCAACTTCTCACTAGAAATACTGTTGTTTGCTGTTGTCAGGCAACCCTATGATCCAGAGGGTTTTCACTGGCTGATTTTTGGAAGTAGATTGCCAGGCCTTTCTTCCTAGTCTGTCTTAGTCTGGAAGCTCTGCTGAAACCTGTTCAGCATCATAGCAACACACAAGCCTCCACTAACAGACAGGTGGTGGCTGTGCATGAAGTTCACTGGCCAAGAATCAAACCCAGGTCTCCTGCATGGAAGGAGAAAATTTTACCACTGAACCACCACTGTCCCCATAAAGGATAATCATGCCAATGATTAGATGTAATAGCATACGTGAGAGTCACATAGCTTTTTTTTGCATTTGAGAGCTGAAGTATTCTATATCTTATTTTCTTTCTTCCCAAAGTGTTGCTATACTACTGAGGGACCCTACATACCTCACAGTCTTAAGAGAAAATAAAAATCATCAAAAGTTCTTTTCACTCTAACACTAAAGAAAAAAAAAAGACTAGTTGCTGTCAAGTTAACTTTGACTTGTGGTGACCCAAGAGCAGAACTGTACTCCATAGTGTTTTCATGGCTGTGACCTTTTGGAAGCAGATCTCCAGGCCTTTTTTCCAAGGTGCCTCTGGGTGGGTTTGAAAGACCAGCCTTTCTGTTAGTGGGCAGGCACTCAACCATTTGCCCCACCCAGGGATTCACTTTAACACTAGTAGCCTACTTTTGAAAATCAAATTTTAAAGGTGCATTTATATTGAGTCAAAACATGTACCAGTGACATGGAATTATGACATAAATCATCGTAGTTCATTTGTAAGGATCAGTCCTTGACTCTGGCTTCACCTTGAAGGACAAGGCCGCTGACACCTGGGAAGGGAAGTTTCAGTGGCAGAGCTGAGACTCAGAAGTTAGGGAGATGTCCCACAGTCACGCAGGTATTAAGAACAAGAGTTTGAACCCAGGTCCTTGTGACTCCAAAGCCCGAGGGCTTACCCATTATGCTACCATATTTGCCTTTCCTGGAAAACTTCCCCTTGCCCTCAGACCTTCACCATTTCAAGGTAGGACTTAAAGATGACCTGCGCAAACTTGGAACAGAATGAGCTCTTATATCACTAGGTGAATTTGAACTGCAGATAGTAAGAAGCCGAAACCCAAGCAATTCAGCCAACACATAGGCTGCTGGTTCCCAGGATGTCAAACAGCCTGCCTGGGCTGAAATGTTCACTGGGTAGTCTTTCAGTTTTGAATCACCTATACCCAGTTCTGGGTGCACCTGCTCTGTCTACAGAATGGCCAACATCTGGAGACACATGAAATAAATTAGCCCCTCATCCAAATGTTTCGATGTTCATCAATGTGACAAGATCTTATTAAGAACATATTCTGTTCATAACACTGTATGGGCTGGATATCCGGTGGGGAATTGGCTAATTTTTCATATCTTCCAGATGTGTCATATGGTAGAAATGAAAACATTGTCTGATCCTCATGGAAACGAACTGAGTGAAATAAAATGACAAGGATTATAAAACAAACGTCTCTGGCTAATTAGCATTGAATTATCAGAATCTATTATTAATAATAACATAATAGCAGCTTATATTCATGGAAGACTAATGGTGTCAAACAGAATGCTAAACATCTTACTTATGTTATTGGCACATTTAATTCTGTACCCTTCCCATCTGAGACACAAGGAAACGGGGCTGGGAGAGGCTGGTCATTCAGGGAGAAAGTGATAAAGTTGATTCAGCCTGTGACCTTTTGACTCAAGAGCCCTAACTCAACTGTCCCACTGGTGACTTTTCTGTGTCCTGGCTACTCACAGTATGGTGCATGGAACAGCAGTGCAGAATCTCAGCCTCCCTCCCAGACGTACTGAATGAGAATCTGCATTTTGTCAGGATCCCCAGGGGACTCATCCGCTAACCGTTAGTGTCATTCATGGACCACTTGCCTCGTATCACCCGAGTGCTTGGTAAAAAGGCAGTTTCTTGGCCTCCATTCCAAACCTGAGGAATAAGACTCTCTGGAAGTAGGACCCAGGAATCTATATTTTAACCAATACCTCAGGTTATCTTGATGGCACACTGAATTTGAAAACTAACACTATGTTATATACCTTCAATTTAAGATCTGGATGTGGGGTCCTGTGCTTTCTAATGGAACTAGAAGGTGTATCCAGAAATGGGGTGAAGGGGACTGTAAAAAGAGGACATGGATCCATTCGAGTGACCCTAGAAAGACATCCAGTCATTGCCCCTGATCTGGAATCCTGGGAATGATTTCATCCTTTTTTTCAAAGGCACCTCATCAATCCCATCCAATTCAGCACACATTTGCTGAGCTGCTATTCTTAGCATTAGGGGCTGGGGAGAATAAGGATGGTTTATGAACTAGTAGGGTGATAAGCAAAGACACAAGTAAACACAACCCAAAACAGACTCTTGGTCACACAGCACAGGTGCACATCATCGGCATCAGCTCTCCTGAATGAAAACTGCTATGCCTTCTTTCAGACAGCTGGCCCCACCCAGTACTGAGCCACCACTCCTGACCAAAGCAGAGAGTAGCCTGCCCGCAGCCTAACCCCTTTCGGCTGGAGCTGTCTGAAGTCAGGCTGGTGGGTGACAAACTCTATGTCTAGGTGAGCTCCCGGCATGTTTTCACACACCAACCATGTTGGCCTAATGTATTCAACTGGGTTTTGGCTTTGATTTCTCTGTTTAGCTATCAAATAATCTACTAAGGCCTCCTTCCTTCTAGGGGTACAAACTCCTTGCTGATGTCTAACAATCTCCCTCTCAGACAGATTATGCTCTCTGAAATGGACTAGATTTTTCACAAATGTCTGCCCAGGATGGAGATACCGTGGTGGACACGATACCGTAGTCTACAGCAGTAAATATTACTTAGAGTCTAGCAGTGAAGAAATTTAGCCATTAATTAATGACAGAGATCCATGCTATGAAGGTGAAGTTCAGAGTCCTGTGAAAGTGAATAATGGAGAAGCCTAACTTTTTTGGGAGTGCATAAAGGTTTCCTGGAGGAAGTGGCATTTTAGCAGGGACCTGACAACCCACTGAGAATGGACTGGTTACCTGGGGCCCTGCCATCTGTTGCAGGTCAGGAAGATATGCCCCTGAGCTTCCACTGCTGTGATAACTGTTGTTGTTATTGTTATTGTTGTTAGCTGTCATGGCGCTAACTAATGGCGACCCCACGCACAATGGAAGGAAATGCTGCCTGTTCCTGCACCATCCTCATGATCCATTGCAGATAGGACCCCTGTGATCTACAAGGTTTTCATTGGCTTATGTTCAGAAGTAGATCTCCTGGCCTTTCTTCCTAGTCTAAGTCTGGAAGCTCCGCTGCAATCTGCTCAACATCATAGCAACATGCAAACCTCCACTGTCAGTCAGTAGGTGGCTACTCATGAGGTGCATTGGTCAGGTTTTAACCCAAGTCTCACATGGAGGGCAAGAGTGCTACCAATGAACCACCAATGCTCCCTTGAGAAGTTAGGTTTAAATGTTTGAATGGGTGTCAAGCTGATGTTGACAAGCCCATTTGGATGGATAATCCTAAGTGTCTGCATGTGGAGAGAGGCCAGTCAAACCCAGAACTCATCTCTCTTATTTCTTAGCATCAAAGCCCAAAGCAAAATGAACCCTAGAATGACCTAATGGGGCATAATCACTGGTTGCTTTTTTTTTCCTCTCTTCTCCCAGGAAAGTTCTAGTTCATTTAAAGGGGTGCCATGAGTTGGAGCGAACTCTATGGCAGCTAACAACAACAACTCAGTGAAAATTTCAGCCCAGGTAGGCTGTCTGACATGACCAGAAGCCTATGGATTGGCTCAATTGCTTGGGTTTCAGCTACCTGCTACCTGCATTCCAAGTACACCTAATGATGTAAAAGCTCATTCTTTCCCAAGTTTGTGCAGGTCATCTTTCAGGCCTGGCAATCTTCTTCCAAAAATCAGTCAATGAAATCTCAGTGGATCACATGGTCCAATCTGCAACCGATCATGCGGACGGCATAGGACTGGGCAGTGTTCTGTTCCATTGTGCATGGGTGTCACCATGAGTCAGGGTTGACTCAAGAGCAGCTATCAACAACAATAGCACCCCAGGAATTTATCCTGTAAGGCAGGGTTTCTCATCCTTAGCACTATTGACATTTTGGCCTGGATACTTCTTTGTGATGGGGACGGGGCAGGGGCATGGGGGCTGTCCTGTGCTTTGTTGGATATTTAGCAGCATCCCTGACCTCTACCCACTAGATGCCAATAGCATTCCCTCCAGTTGTGAATATCAAAAAACATCCTCAGACATTTTAGGTACAAAAATGCCCCTGGTTAAGAACGTCTGCTATAAGGTATTAGGTCACCTCTAGACGTCCTTTTCTCCACCCTCTACATCCGCCTTCACCTGGCTGACTCCAGTCATCCTTTCCCAGTTGGCTGAGACATTGTTCCCCTCCTGAGAGCCCTCCTTGACTTCCCAGAACCTGTTTAGTCCCCCTCCTCCGGTTCTCATCAATTTTACTCACCTGGATTATGGCACCTGTCATACTTTATGACAAGTGCCTGAACATGTCTGCTCCTCCATTAGACTGTGAGTTCCTTGGGGACAGGTCCCCTTACTGTTTATGTCTGGGGAGTTAAACCCCCACTGTCTGTCAGTGTGAGTTATATCTGGGAGATATCAGATAACTATTTGGCAGTAAAGAAAGATTAGCCCCATTGTGCTAAAGAGGAAACTGAGGTCAAGGCAGTTAAGTGACTTCCTTGCCCAAAATCATGAAGCGAGGTAAATAGTTCAGCTGATTTTAATTCCTACATTTCTCTGGATTCCAAATATTTTTCTCCATATCCATGGGAATCACTGGAGTCAAAATCATCATTTATCACTTAAATCGACAAAGCAGATTTCTAACAGCTCTGCACACTTCTATTCAAGCTTATATCATCCATTCTTCACATCAGCCAGATGGGCTTTCTAGACCCAAATCTGACCGTAACTGTGATGGTTAATGTTATGTGTCAACTTGGCTAGGTCATTATTCTCAGTTCTTTGGAAGATATTATGTAATCATCTTCCATTTTGTGATCTGATGTGAACAACCAATCAGTTGGAAAGGGAGTTTCCTTGGAAGTTTGGCCTGCATCCAATATATCTGGATGTTCTGGCAAAGCTCACTCACTCTCCCTCAATCCTGCATCTGTCTCGTCATCTGACTTTCAGATTTTGGGACTTGAGACAACAGCCTGGTGTCTGACCTGCATATTTTGGATTTGGCGGTTCTCTCAATTCCGTGAGCCAGCAGCCTGCCACCCGACCTTCAGATTTTGGGTTCGTCAGCTCCTGAAACCACATGAGTCAGGAGAAGCCTCCAGCCTATTGCCTGACCCACGGATTTGGGAATTGCCAGCCTCCAAAATTGCATGAGCCATTTCCTTGAATTAAATCTTTCTATATATTCATATATATGCTTCATTGGTTTTTCTCCTCTAGAGAACCCAACCATCCTATCTGTATAACGTTTTGATAGCCTCCAGGTCACAATCTCTAACCTGATATGAGAGCCCCTGCCTACCTCTGCACCCATCTCCTGCCTTCTCTCAGTCTCCCACTTTTCACCCCCTCTCTGGCTATCTTTCTCTTCCTTAAGTGGGCCAACTCTCTCCCACATCAGGGCTTTGGCACGTACTTTTTCCTTTCCTGAAATATTCCAACCTTCCTTTTCATCTAATAAACTGTACCTTCTGCTCTCAGTTCTAAGGTCACTTTCTCTCCCTTCTTCACCACCCCTATCTTAGTCACTAGGGCTGACATAATAAAATATCACAAGTGGATGTCTTTAAAAAATAGAAATTCACTGTCTCACAGTTTTGGAGGCTAGAAGTCCAAATCAGGGCATCGGGTCTAGGAGAAGGTCCTTCTTTGTCAGTAGTACTTGAGTTCCTAGGCATTCTTTGGCGTCTGTTTTCCTGTGTCTATTCTGTTCTTTTTATAAGACATCCCTAAGTACTGATTAGGTTTAGGTCCCATCCTACTCTGGTATGACCTCATTAACATAACAGAAGAAAGCCCCTATTTCCAAACAGGGTCATATTTGCAAGTACAGGACTTAGGACTTCAATACATAATTTTGGGGGGACATAGTTCAATCCCTAACAACCCCACAGCAAGAACTAGATCAAGTCCCCCTGTTTCAGGCACTCATGGTCCTTATCTGTCACTTTCATAGCACTCATCATAATTTGCAATTAAGAATTTGTGACTTTTTGTGTTTAATGTCTGTCTCTACCACCCTTCTTCTATAATACAAGTTCCAGGACAGTAGGTCTATGTTCATTTTTCTCATCATTGTAATACCATTACACTGCACAGTAGCTCAGTAGATAGTACACAGTAGATACTCAATAAATACTCTGGAGGGAGAGAGGGAAAAAGGGAGGAAGAGAGAAAGGAAGGAAGGAAGGAACAAAGGAAGGAATGAAGGAAGGAAAGAAGGAGTGCTCAAAGCCATGATTAATAAATGGCATGCAGTAAACAGAATTTTCACTGACAGCTTACACAGCATGTCATTCTTAAATTCTTCTCTCCCCTTTGACAATACCAGGCCTGCTTCCCATATTAAACCATCCACTCATCTAATCTGTCATGTAAGCAATTGTTGTTTGGAATTTGCTACATAAAAAAAATCAGAAATCAATAGAGCTGCAACCTTTAAAGGAAATGGCATTTTACAGATGTATCAGTGCACACAGAGAACATGACGGCTCTCGGGCCATGCGTGTGCTCCTCTGGAGATACATTCCAGGGTTCTCTCTCCCTTGGTGCCTGCCTGCACCTCGGCTGCGGTTGGATTTTCCCCACTTGGGAACATGAAGTCAGGCTTACTTCCTCTGCAGACAGAAGGAAACAAGGCTGCCCTTTGGTAGGGAGGCGGTGGTGTTGGGTAGAGAGTGGGAACTGGAGCCCGTAAAGAAGAAAGGAAATCAGAGCCAGCAAAGGATGCAAGGGGACAGAGGTGGTTCAGTGGTAGAAATCTCACCTTCCATGTGGGAGACCAGGGTTCAATTCCCAGCCAATGCACCTCATACACAGCTACCACCTATCTGTCAGTGGTGGCCTACGTGTTGCTATGATAAGGAACAGGTTTCAGTGGAGTTTTCAGACTAAGAAGAACTAGAAGAAAGGCCTGGCAATCTACTTCTGAAAGTAGATGAAAACTGTATGGATCACTGCAGGGACCAGGAAACATTTTGTTTCGTTGTACATGGAGTTGCTGTGAGTTGGGAAGACTCGATGGCAGCTAACGACAGAAGATGGAAGCAGCCTGGGGAGAAGCAGAAGCAGCGATGGGGCACTACATCTCTCCGTTTCCTTTATGCTTTCTCTCATCAGAGTGGTGAGGAAGGAGAACCCCACCTTCCCCCAGCTTTCCATGGATATGTCTGGTTCTCAGCAAAAAGGGTACTTTGAGACAGGGCTGGCATTCTGCAGTTGAGTCTCATCTGTCCATATGTGCCCTGCCCTCTGGCCCCTGGACATCTCCACACCTGTCCCTCTGTCCCCATTCAGAGCTTCCACCTCCATCCCCAAGTGTTCCGGATTCTCAGAACTCCTTCTCTCAATCACAAATGCACTGCTCTGGGTCTGGCCCCTGGGCATGCGATCTCTCAGCTAGGGGCAATCTGACGAACGGATGGAGGGAGAGATGGCCCTTCCCTGAGAACACACCCTGTTACTGGGGCCAACAAGTGTGTTCACAGACTGACTTCAATCTCATGCCCTCCCAGACAAACAAGGGGGGCAAGGACTAGTGTGTCTATTGTAAAAATGAGGAAAGTGGAGCTCAGGGAGGTGAAGTGATTTGTCCAAAGGCATATCTGGTAAGTGTCAGTTAAGACCTCAGCCCAGCTGTGTTTTGTCCTCAGTTCCAGGCTCTTCCCTGGATGCTGTGTTGATCTGCCTGGAGACAGGATCTTGACATTTCAGAGTCTAATGCTGGGACCCGGAGATACACTATGAGGTAGGGGGAGAAACAGCAAACTGTGGCAGAGAGAACTTGGATTTCTATTGTGTCAGTACTGGATTAAACATCCCACATGTGTGGCTAACTCCTTGTGGGATCTGGGATGTGGGGTGACTATTTCATGTATCTGAGCCTCAGCCTGTTGCTGTTAATTGCCATCAGGTTGGCCCCTGACTCATGGCGACCTGATATATAATAGAATGAAACATTGCCCAGGCCTGTACCATCTTCGTAATCATTGGGATGTTCGAGTCCATTGTTGTGGCTATTGTGTCAGTCCATCTCGTGGACAGTTTCCCCTGTTTTCGCTGACCCTCTACTTTACCAAACATGATGTCCTATTCTAGGGATTGGTCTTTCCTAATGATGTGTCCAAAGTAAGCAAGCCAAAGTCTTATCATACTCACTTTTAAAGAACATTCTGGTAGTATTTATTCTAAGACTGGTTTGTTTTTTGGGCCTTCCACAGTGTGTTCAATATTCTTTGCCAACACCACAGTTTGAAGGCATCAATTCTCCTTCTGTATCAGACGGCTTCAGTTTACCCATCTTTAAATTGGGGGGTTTGGACAAGACTAGGTGACTGATCCCTAGGGAAGGGCCCTCTCTTACTATGGTCTCCAAAGTTCCGTGTATTTGTAGAAATAGCCAAACACCTAGAATAAACTAACCCAAGGGAGGAACAAAGGTTTCTGGTGAGTATATATGTGTATGTGTTGTTTTCATCACTTCTCCTCACTGCCAGGATCTGTTTGGAGTTTTTCCACCCTTGACAGCTGTGTCTGACACATCTCTGCAGCTCATAATGAGCTTTCATTCAAGCCACTGATCAATAGCAGGAACCAGCAGGTCTGTCTCTCTTGCTTGTTTTCTCTATCTTCAATCTGCCAAGACAAATTAGGCTATTTCCAAGGTCACTCAATATTCGGGGAGAGAATGGAAAAAGGTATCTGGTGGGCTATTCGTAGAACAAGGCTGCAAACAGACAAGCTGAGAGCTCAGCTGTGTGTTCCATGACAGATTCCATTTACATCAAGGTCAAAGAGGGTATGTTTTCTCACTGAACCTTTCCCCACCTCAGAGTGGCTGACTTGTTCATCAGCTACCAAGTCAGGGTCCACCCTAGTGGAACACTGACTTATAAACATGAGACCAGCCTCACTCGTCAAGAAGTACCGTGTAATCTCGGAACCCCAGGTGTCCCTTGCTACGCAGTCAGCTTTATCAGTCTGTTGAAACATTCATCACCTGGCTAAAGAGCAGAATGGGGCATAGGGCCTCTTTCCCTGCCAATGGAATACTAATATACTAATAACTAAATACTAATATACTAATAACCAAAAGATTGAAGGTTCAAGTCCACCCGGAGGCACCTCAGAAGAAAGGCCTGGTGAACTATTTCTAAAAAATGAGCCATTGGAAACCCTATGGAGCACAGTTCTACTCTCACATACATGGGGTCACCATGGGTCAGAACTGACTCCACGGCAATTGTTTCAATCTCTTGGCAGGTAGTTACACTCACCCCATCAGCTCAATGGAGTCATCTTAGAGAAAGAATCTGCTCAGCCTCCATCCTGAAGACACACATAGAAGTTTTCTGGTTCTGAAAAACAGCACAATATGCACAGTGGTCACCATATTTCCCCAAATATTTGAGAGGAATCTGAAAAAATAAAATACAAACTATCACAAGTGCAAAGGGTTTTCAATTTCAAATCAGTAAGCGTTAGTTCAAAACTAAAAATTAAACTCAGGTCACAACATACAAACTTGGAGGAGGATTTGCCTTGCCTATCTCTAAAAATAAACAAACAAACAAAAAAAAAAAAACGTTGCTGTCGCATTGGTCCTGATTCATAGTGACCCTATAGGACATTAGCAGCTGAGCTCGTAACCACTGCACCACCAGGGCTCCTGCCTATCTCTAAAGACACTAAAATACTTGTCAAACAATTAAAGAAGTTGATTTAGAAGTAGGATCCTCTCTCTCAACAGGTTTTAAAAGCCAATTAGAATGGTCAGGGTTTAGAAGTAGATGCTTTCTAGGAAATATGTAAATATAATATGAATGTATGAGAAAGGAGTCCCTGAGTAGTTCTAACAGTTAACATGCTCAGCCAGAAACCAAAAGGTTCGAGGTTGGAGTCCACTCAGAGGCACCTCAGAAGAAAGGTCTGGTGATCTATTTCTGAAAAATCAGCCACTGAAAACCCTATGGAGCATAGTTCTACTCTGACACACATGGGGTCACGAAGAGTACAGTTTGTCTCAACAGCAACTGGTTTTAAGAGAAAGAGAGAGCGAGACTTTTCCCTAACCCCTTATTTTCTATGATGCTTTAAAGGTGCCGAACTTGGCTCAGTGAATCACAATACTTTTTCGGGGGTAATAGTCTCTTGGTATTGTTAAGGAATTCATTCATTCATTTGTTCATTCCACAAATTGGATTGAATGCTCACTGTGTTCCAGTCAGTAGGTATTGGGAGGTATAGCTGTGAACAAAATCACTGCCCTCATGGAGCTTACATTCTAGTAGGAGAGAGAGACAATAAACAAGTACATATACAGTATGTTAGGCAATGATACATGCTATGGAGCAAAATAAAGCAGAGAAAAGGGATTAAACGTTGGGAGTTCTCATTTCATGAGGGGAGAGGAAAGGCATGCTGACTATTGGCCCATAGCTCAGCTCTCTATGGTACAGGGAAGGAAGCTGGCAAATTACATTTCCCAGATCCCCCTGCCAGCTGGGACAGGTTTAACCCCCAAACCCAAACCTGTTGCCATCGAGTCAACTCCGACTCATAGTGACCCTATAGGACAGAGTAAAACTGCCCCATAGGGTTTGCAAGGAGTGCCTGGTGTATTCAAACTGTCAATCTTCTATTTAGCAGCCAAACTCTTAAACACTATGCCACCAGGGACAGGTTAGATTCTGCCAATAGGAGGCACTGATGGGAGACTAGAAGGCAGGAGAAAGGGGGAAGCAATATTCTTTCTGCTTCTAGTGGTGTTTCATGCAACTGCCGCTACCACAGTGGCATGTGGGGTTCCTGGGTCCCTACTCGGACAGTGATGCCAACAGCAGCAGCTGGACGGCACTCAGTGGCTTGGGCTCTGGCCATGGTGACATCAGCATTAGGTATCTTCTAGCTTCTGAGCACCAGTGGGAGTGAAGACTCGTCTTCCTGCAAGGTGGTGGTGGTAATGGTTCCAGTAGCAGCATAGGTTCCAGCAATCTCCACGGCACAGCGCGTATGAAGTCTAGGTTATACCATGTTATGGATAGAATCCTGTTGCCCCCTAATATGTGTTGGGATCCTAACCCCTATACATGTGGATGTAATCTAATCCTATATAACGCAATCACTTTCCATAATGCAATCTAACGTGATGCAATCCATCAGTTGAGGTCACACCAGTATAAGATGGACACTAAACCTAATCAAGTCTGAGTTATGCAAGGAGCAGCAGAGCAGAGTGACGTGTAGGCACATACCAGGGAAGACAGATGCACATGAGGATTACCAAGAACCAAGGAATGCCCAGGGCTAACAACAAGAAAGGAATTGACATAGCTGAGCTCCTAACTTGGAATTTGATTTCCCAGACTGTGAGAAAATAAATTTCTGTTCTTTAAAGCCACCCACTTGTGTTATTGATGTCATAGCAGCACTAGGAGACTAAGACTCACACTTACCTTTTTCTCCTCCAGCCCTAGGGATGAGAGTGGCTTCCTGCTGTCCCTAATCTCTGTGCAAATTTACCTATCTCTCCAGCCCTTTTTCTTTTCTATTTTTTTTGTTTGTTTGTTTTTGTTTTTGTTTTTGGTAGCCAATTCCCTCTATTCAATTCTCTTTTTGAAATACTTAGAGTTGTTTTTTGTGTCTCTGACTAGACATGGACTCATCCAAACGGGCTCACTGAGAAGGTGAAATCACTGAGTAGAGACCTGAAGAAAACAGAGGTTTCTGACTAGCAGGGAAAAGAGCATTCCAGGCAGAAGGAAGAGTAGGTGCCAAGGTCCTGAGGCAGGAGCATGCCTGGTATGTTCAGAGCGCAGCAAGGAGGCCAGGGGAGTTGAAGCAGAGTGAAGATAAGAGACTAGAAAAGAAGACGAGATCAGAAATTGAGATCAAACTGGGAGGCCCTCATAGGCCAATGAGATGTCTCCATTAGCCTAAAAAATTCTAAAGATACTCTATTGAATATGTGGAAAGGGAGAGAAACGGCCATATAAGCTGGGAATCACTATGACTCTGGAAGAATATAGAGTACAGTGTATGCCTGTTCCAACTATATGATAATGGAGAAACTGTGAGAACTATGATTTAGAAAAGGGGTTGGCAAACTATGGCCCATAGGCCAAATCCAGTCCACTACCTGTTTTTGTAAATAAAGTTTAATTGGCACAGAGCCATACCCATTCAGTTACATATTGCATATGTAACTACTCTATATGCTACAATAGAGGCGAGTAGCTACAACAGACATTATACGGATTACAAAGCCTAAAATATTTACTCTCTGGCCCTTTACAGAAAAAGTTTGCCAATGCTGATTTAAAGAGTTAGTCCTCTCAATAATGAAGTGGAGGTAATTTCAGAATACAAGAGGAACCATATACAGCTAATGAGAAATTATGTAACTTTGACCTACGTCATATAGAATCCTGGCATAAGTGAGCAAAAGGATGATAAAATAGAAATCTACAAGCCTTGAACCACAGACGTTTTCACTTCAAAGGAGTCTGGGTATTGTCAGAAAAGTATGAATGGTACCCAGGCAATGATTGAGGCAATGAAGAGAGGCACTCAAATAGGCCAGTGGCAAGATCTCTTCAGCAAGACTACACTTGCTTAAAAGTAATCAGAACAAAACAAAAGGCAGTGTCCAATATGTGGTGGAAATGCAGCAATGTCAGACAAGAGAAAGCTTCATGGCCTTTGAAAAACCAAAAAAAAAAGAAAATAAACCAGTTGCCGTGGAGTCTATTCTGACTCATAGTCACCCAATGTGTGTCAGAGTAGAACTGTGCTCCATAGAGTTTTCAGTGGTTGATTTTTCAGAAGTAGAGCATCTGGACTTTCTTTTGAGGTGCCTCTGGGTAAACTCAAACCTCCAACCTTTGGGTTAGCAGTGAGTGTGTTAACCATTTGTGCCACCCAGGGACTCCTTGAAATGCAAACCCTAATCCTAAACACCCTTCGTGGAGGTAATTTATCCTCAGTTTCCACTTCCTCCTCCCAGATCCCATCTCCCCAAAATGAGTACCCTCACTCTACTTCATCTTTCCTTCCTTTGCCTAGGTTATACCCTACTCTGCACACTGAGAACAGAAATAATAAAATTCTTCTTTGAATGTGAAAATTTAGCTCCTCATCTTCTTAAAATGTGCAGAACCAGAGACTAACATTTGCATTTCACAGTCTCCACATTCCCACAGACCTTGATGAGCCAAAAGGCAGTTAAGACAAGCATTCCTGGGTAAACGCAGTTTTCTATTGGCAAATAAATCTCTTTATATTAAGGTGAAACAATAATAATCATTTTAAACAATTATGTGGAGTGTGATTACAAAATAGCTCATTTGGAAAGAACTTTATCAGCTTATGAGATCCTGGAAGATTCTAAGACAGAAGGTGCTATGGGTAAAACCAACTGTTACGGGGCTTGGTTCTTTCCCAGCCCACGGAGGCAAAATTCATATTTTAATACTGTAATGAGAAAACAATGCAAATTCTGATTAAGTAAAAAGTAAGAGCACTTGTTACAGCCAAATGCAACATCTCCCATATCCTTCCTGGCACTGAGGAGGAATTATGGGAGAGGTTTCTAACCACCTGGGGCTCCCAGGTACCATTCAGCTGTGCGCACAAACATTCTGAGCACATTCCCTTTGGCGGCTAGGTAGTGGTTAGGGTTTGACAACAAATGCAAACAATTACACCGTGCAATATTCCACTCGCTATTTACCCAAGGTTTCCAGAAAGCAGAATTCCACCTGGCTCAGTCTAAGTCATGCTAAGCTCGTTTCAATGGTGTGTTTTCTAGAACAGTGTAACCTCCCTGACTTGGGCTTGTTGGTAAAATGTTGACCCTGTGTCACTCATTGTCAGAAGGGCAGGGGCATTAAGCCTTGTCGCCAAGGTATGCCTTTGCTACTTCTGAGTACTATAGTAACTTCTAGGATAAAAAAATAGCTAGCATTCGTTCATTCAACAAAAAGTGATTGAACCCTTCCTTGTACCAAATGCTGTTCTAAGTGACAAGGATACAATAATGAAGACAATAGTTGGATTCTTCCTTTATGGAACTTGGTATCCAACAGAGATGGGAAGAATATTTGATCATCAGATCAATGACTTTGTGTAAAGATGTACCTAAAACTTTTTTTTTCCTCCCAAATATGGTAACCACCCCCTTTATCTTATTTACACAAAGACAAATATTATTTATATTTCTTTCATAACAAAATTAACGGCAGTTTTGAGCATAGCCTTTATCTAAATCATAAATTTTTGAAATCTGAGCCCATGCAATGTTAACTCCTAATTGCCGTGGTAAAGATAATATCAACTTCCTGAACTATCCATGAACTTTTTTTTCAGCTCATGTTGGTTTTTTCCTACTACCATGCACATAAGGCCTACTTCTCCCCAAAATAGAAACTGTGGGTGCTTGAAGAATATATTCTCATTCTAATCAGCCATTTCTATCTTCATTTTCTCACCTTCTGCTCCTTCTTTGTTGTTGTTAGGTGCCGTCAGTTGGTTCTGACTCATAGCAACCATATGTACAACAGAACAAAACACTGCCCAGTCCTGTGCCATCCTCACAATCATTGCCATGTTTGAGCCCATTGTTGCAACCATTGTGTCAGTTCATCTCGTTGAGGTCTTCCTCTTTTTCACTGACCCTCTACTTTATCAAGTATGAAGTCCTTCTCCAGAGGCTGGTCCTTTCCTAATAACATGTCCAAAGTGAGATGAATCTCTCCATCCATTCTAAGGAGCATTCTGGCTGTACTTCCCTCGTTAATCCACTGCAATCTGGCTTTTGCCTCCATCATGCCAGTTGGCTCTTGTCAAGTTTATTAATGACTTCCCTGTTGCCAAATTCAACAGACCTGTTTCACTCCTCAGCTTACTTAGCCTCTCAGCTGCATTCAGCATAGCTGACCACTCTGTCTTCCTGCAAACACACTCCATCCTTGTCTCCCATGTCATTGCGTCGTGTCGTTTCCCTCTTACTCTTCTTGGCCTCATTTGCCCACTAATCCATCTTTAAATATTGATATGCCCCAAGGATGTCTCTGCAGCCTTTTCTCCTAGTTTCATACCCTTTCTTTTAACTTCCATTACTATCTTTATGCCAATGACTTTCAAACCTATGTTCAGTTTAGGCTTCTTCTCTGAGCTAAAGAGAAGAATATTCAACTGTATATTTAATATTTCCCCTTGTATATACCACAAGTACCTCAAAATCAGCATATAGAAAACTAAATTTTTTATCCAATTTCCTAACCTATATTTCTCCAAAGTCCCCTTTCTCCAAGGGTAGCACCCGCAGTTGTTGCAAACCAGAAACTTCAGAGGCAATCTTCCTTCTTCCATAACCACCACCCCCCAATCAAATGTCAAGAACTCTTAATTCTACTCCCTGGATATTTTTAGGACCCACTCAAAGCTCTCCAAATCCACTATCACCACTAGAGTCCAAGCCAACATCTTCTTTCCTCTGGACCACTGGAAAAGCCATCTTCCATTTTTACCCTTTTGTCCCATTTGCCATATTGCAACCAGAGTGATCTATTAAAACACAAATCTGATAATGTTGCTCCCCTGCTTGAGAACCTTCTATTGCTCTCAATTGCTCTTGGGATAAAATCCAAAACCCTCAATCGGACCATCACTGGTCTGACACCTGGCCCTTGTCCTTTGCTGTCCAGCCAAACTGACCTTTCAGTTCCTCAAACAAGCCAAGCATCCCCTAACCTCAGTCCTTTACATATACTATTCCCACTGCTTAGATTGTTCTTCCTACCTCTTTCAGATTTCAATAGAAATGTCATTTTCTTTCCAGAGAAACTTTCACTGACCCTAGACTATGCCAAGAAGCCCTTCTTTCCAAGCATAGAGGACCTCACTGTGCACCTCCCTTTCTAACACTTACTACAATTATAATTACATGATTGATGTGTATCTCCCATGAAGGAACATCAATTTCATGAGGGCACATGATAGCTTAACAAGCACATTTGAAAGAATGAACAAGTGAGTGAATGAACGACTAAAAGAGGTTCAAGAACTTTCTACATATGATGTGTGGCAACCCATGACTTATAGTCCAAAGTGATTTGATGAGATCTCTCATGCATATTCAAACAATTCTGTGGAAAAATAAGTAAATGTTGCTTTGTCATCATAAGAAGGTAAGCAACATGAGAAGAAGCAGGTTGTTTAGTTAATTCATGCTCAGTTTTAATTAACTGGTTAAGTGTTTTCTCACAGCCCTATTTTTCTCTATCTTCTCTGCATGTTTCAAGCAGCCAAGAACTCAATAAGAAAGATGGCATCCTGTTAAAAGGATGACACACGACCAGGCAGCATTTTGTTCTGTTGTGCATAAGGTTGCTATGGGTTGGAACCAACTCAACGGCATCTAACAACAACAAAAACAATGTCAAGCCTGGTCTTGGTGGACTCAAAACAGCATTCATTCATCTCTTCTCAGCTCACCTTTATGTTTATCTTACCATCCGTGCAAGCATGCCCTGAAAATATTTAAAAGCCTAGTGGTTGGCATTCACCTAGACTCTATTCTGTCTCACCTGCTGTGACCTTCTATATGCGTTCTTACCTTTTTCAAGAGTATCTCCAACTCCTGATTCTCCCGCCACTACTTTACTGCCCATCCCTAGCTGTGTCCTCCTGTGTCACACACACTACTCCAGTGCGTCAGGTAAATATTGCTGTGTAACAAACCAGCCAGAAGCGGAGTGGCTTAAAACCACAATCACTTATTATTTATCAACTGTCTGAAGGTTGACTGGGGTGAACAGATTTACACTGGCTTCAGTTGGAGGTGGCTGTGCTCCCCATGCCCCTCATCCTTATCCCGAGACCAGCGGATTCACTTGAGTATGTCCTTTTCATGGCAATGGCAAAGATGCAGAGGTAAAAGTCCCAATGCACAAGTCCAAATTGAGCCTTTGCTTGTGTCATATCCACTAGCATTCTATTGGCTAAGGATATTCACACGGACAAGTCAAGAATCAAGAAGTAGGATATTCACACCTCCACTGAGGCTAAGGATGTAATCACCCATTGCTAGGGATTGAATTGTGTCTCCCAAAAAATTGAATTTCGTCTCTACAACTTGGCTAGGCCATGATTCCCAGTATTGTGTGGTCCTCCATTTTATAATCTGATGTAATTATCCTATGTGTTATAAATCCTAACCTCTATAACGTTAATGAGGCAGAATTAAAGGCAGTTATGTTAATGAGGCAGGACACAATGGACAGGATTAGGTCATATCTTGAGTCAATTTCTTTTGAAATATGAAAGAGAGAAGTGAGTAGAGAGGTGAGGGACTTCATTACCATTAAGTAAGAAGAGCCAGGAATGGAGCATGTCCTTTGGACCTGGGGTCCCTGTGCTGAGAAGCTCCTAGACCAGGGGAAAATTGATGACAAGGACTTTCCCCCAGAGCTGACAGAGAAAGAGAAAGCCTTCCCCTGGAGCTGGTGCCCTGAATTCACACTTCTAGCCTCCTAAACTGTGACAGAATAAATTTCTGTTTGTTAAAGTTATCCACTTGTGGTATCTCTTTATAGCAGCACTAGATAACTAAGACACCCATATGCCCGAGATCCACCTTAAACATAGCCTAGTATTCCATACACAACACAGGTTGGAAATTCTCCAGTGTCTGTTCTCTTTAATCCTTTCAGCCCTTTATGTGGCTCTGCTTCCTGGTTGGTCTCATCTTCAGGAAAAGAGCATCAGACAGCATGGTTGATGATGACTATTTGATGGTGAGGACCAAAAAAATGGTCAATATTGTTTATGTTCTTCTTTGAAATTTTTCTAAGGTGAGTTGCTATCTTTTGGCTGAGAAGAGTTCATTTTAAATACAAGCTTAAATAATATAAGTGTTGTGTACAGTTTGGTGTCATCTATGTCCTTTTTACTCAAAGTGTGGTCCAAGGACCAGCAGCATCAGCATCACTTGTGGGCTTGTTAGAAATGCAGAATCTCCAGCCCACCCTAGTTCTACTGAAACAGAACACAACTTTTAACAAGGCCTCCAGGTGATTTGTATGAACAGTAACGTCTGAGAAATACTAAATTATGCCACCACTCCTTCAAAAGCATGGAAATATGAAGAGGATAACTTTGGAAACGATGACCAAAAGATCATATGATTAGTCACCTCTTTTTAAAGGCATAGAAAGGAATATCAACCAGAAGTGTTGCTGTTATCTTTAGATTACTGAACTCAAAGCTTTGGTTTTCAAAATCTCTTGTGTTGGGGGTGGGATGGGGATGATGCATTCCTCAGTGAACAGTCTATTTCTTTTGAAATCATGAAATTTCAAACAAATTACAAGAAAGGTCAGGCTGAAAATTAAAGCTGTAATTTTATTGGGTGACACCTCTCAGGCAGACAAAGCAGTTTTTCTTCACTGAAATACTTTTATTAAATTTCTGGACCATTTAAAAGGGGAAGGGAAAAAAAAAGGTATACCTGAGTGAACGGGCCAATGCAGTCTGGTAGTTGAATAGAAGTGTAAAACATTCTCAACTTCTGGGCAACATGGCACTATAGACAGAAGCACCACACCATCCCTCCACAGCAAAGATCCGAAAAACCAACTCAAACATAGACACATGTCAATCCTGAAACCCTAAGCATCAAATGATGAGATAAAGAACTCAGCCAAGCACCAAATGGAATAAGAAACTGATCGAGAACAGACAGCAAGGAGAGATACGTGCAGAGGTCCCCTACTAGCTACTGCAGCACAGATCTGCCATCTTGGACTCCTATCAAAGATCGGGGAACAGGGGGTATGAGAAAGCAGCTTCACTGAGTTTCCAGCAGGAGACAGAACAACTGGTAACCAGCAATATACACTTTCCCACCCCCCACTCTTCTTCACCCCCACTAGGCCTCCTCTGCTTCCCATGGCCACAGTCTCTTGGCCAGGAAGCACTGGCTTCACCCTGGTGTCACCTGGATTCCACTTTCCCACAATGGCTGGCTCCCTGAGTGCCATTTGTTGGCACTGGTGTTGCTTTTTTCTGCTTCTTTAGATTTCTTCCTTACCTCTCACCACCTCCCCCCACCCTTTTCTCTCAAATACCTGGCTCCGTGTGCCATCTTTGCTTCTTCCTGAAAGGCTGCAAAACACTGCTCAACTGTGAAACTGCTTTCTGGCCCATGCTGCCATGCTGGTGGGACCCTCAGTGCTTTTTTTGTTTGTTTGTTCTGATTTGTTCTGTTTTGATTTGTTTGTTTGTTTTCTTGGCTTGGGAGACCCTTCTACCAGGCAGCACTTTGTGGCTTGGGAGCTACTCCCTTACTCTGCGCATACGCAGAGTGACATCGCTGGGGCATTTCTTTTTTCTTGTTGTTGGGTTTTTTTTTTAATTTTTGGGTTTTTTTTTTTTTGTTTGTTTGTTTCTTTCTTTGTTTTTATTTCTTCTCTCGATTTTTCCTTTTTTGTCTTCTTTACCAGTTTCTCTTCTCTCTATAATTACCTTCTCTTCCTGTCTCCTAAATACCTGGCGTTTTGTGACACCTCTTCCCCTTCTAGCCAGGCTGCACTTCATGACCTGGGAGTAACTTCCCCAGTCCTACCAGCAACACTGGTGGGATCCCTGGGGGGTTTTTCTTTTTTCATTTATTTTCCTCTAATTTTTATTTATTCATTTTTTTCTTTTACTCTTTTTCTTTTTTTTAACTTTTTGTTTTTATCCTTTTCTCCATCTCTCATCTCTCCACTCCAACAGAAAGCTCCCTTAGCACTCTTGTTTCTTTGTGTGTATGTTTCTGGCTTCTGTTCCTCTCTCCTCTCTCTCCTCTTTTCCATACCCATCTTAGCTCCACACATCACAATCGCACCCTTCCTTTTTGCCTACCTGCACCATGCACTAAACATCATAAGCCCAAGCAGCACAGGCATGGCCTACCGGAACCTGCCCTGCACTGATTCCCAGTCTTCCCTGTCGGCGCTAGTACGTGCTACAAACAACCCACCTCAGCAACTCCCCTTCAGCTGGACCTTCTCTGCTGTACCACACCTGAGCTACTGAGCCTGCCCATTGGAGAAGGAGGTGAAAAGTATCACACCCACAGACGAGCAAACAGCAAAGAATGCACAGCAGGCCTGCTCAGATATAACCAAATAAAACAAAAAAGCAGGATGAAACAAACAAATCTACAACCAATAAACAAGAAAAATAACGACTGAATACCCCAAAGACAGCAGACAATATCAAAATATATAGAAAAACAGGACAGGATGGTTCCAACAGGCATCCAAAATAAAACATCAGATGACATTACGGTAGAAGAAAAGGCACTAGAACTACCTGGTAGGGAATTCAAATCTCTAATACTCAGAATTATCCAAGACTTGAAGCAAAAAGCAGACAAAAATAAGGAAAAAATAAACAAAATTCATGGAAAAGGCAGACAAATTAATGGAAAATACAGACACAAAAATGGAATAATTCAAGAAAATAATACAGGAACAAAATGC
>NW_004443937.1:8087629-8089492 GCF_000243295.1 Trichechus manatus latirostris
AGGTCCCCCTGTCTCTCTGCTCACTTCTTCTTTTATATCTCAAGAGATTGCCTCAGGACACAATCCAATCTTGTAGATTGAGTCCTGCCTTACTAACACAACTGCCACCCATCCTCCCTCATTAACATCATAGAGGCAGGATTTACAATATATAGGAAAATCACACAATATCAGGAACCATGGCCCAGCCAAAATGATACACACATTTTTGGGGGGACATAATTCAATCCATGCCAAGAACCCAGATGTAAATCCATTCACCTACGGTCACCTGATCTTCAATAAGCGCCCAAAGTCCATCAAATGGAGAACAGACAATCTTTTTAACAAGTGGTGTTCGCAAAACTGGATGTCCATCTCCAAAAAAAAAGAAAGAAAGAAAGAAACAGGACCCATACCTCACACCATATACAAAAACTAATTCAAAATTGATAAAAGACCTAAACATAAAGCCAAAAACTATAAAGTTCATAGAAGAAAAAATAGGATCAACGCTAGAGGCCCTAATACACGGCCTTAACAGGATACAAACCATAACCAACAACACAGAAACTCCAGAAGATAAGCTAGATAACTGGAATCTTCTAAAAATCAGACACCTATGCTCTTCAAAAGACTTCACCAAAAGAGTCAAAAGAGAACCTACAGACTGGGAAAAAATTTTTGGACAGTACAAGTCAGACAAAAGTCTAATCTCCATAATCTACAAGAAAATCCAACATCTCTACAACAAAAAGACAAATAATCCAATTTAAAAATGAACAAAGGAAATGAACACACACTTCACCAAAGAAGACATTCAAGCAGCCAGCAGACATAGGAGGAAATGCTCCGGATCACTAGCCTTTAGAGAAATGCAAATTAAAACCACAGTGAAACACCGTCTCACCCTGGCATTACTGGCATGAACCAAAAACACTGGAAATAACAAATGTTAGGCTGCAGGGAGATCGGAACTCTTATGCACTGCTGATGGGAATGCATAATGATACAACCATTTTGGAAAATGATATGGCGCTTCCGTAGAAAGCTAGAAATAGAAATGCCATACGATCTAGCAATCCCACTCCTAGGAATATATCCTAGAGAAATAAGGGCTGTCACACGAATAGACATATACACACCCATGTTCACAGCAGCATTGTTTACAATAGCAAAAAAATGGAAACAATCTAGATGCCCAACAACAGATGAATGGATAAACTAACTATGGTACATACATACCATGGAGTATTATGCAAAGATAAAGAACAATGATGAATCTAAGAAGCATCTCATAACATGGATGAAACTGGAGGACATTATGATGAGTGAAATAAGTCAATCACAAAAGGACAAATATTGTATGAGACCTCTCCTGTAAAAACCCATGAAAAAGTTTACACACAAAAAGAAACAATCTTTTTTGGTTATGAGGGATGGGAGGGGTGGGGGGGAACTAAATAGACAATAGATAAGAGGTAACTTTGGTGAAGGGTAAGACGGTACACGATACCAGGGAAGCCAGCACAACTTGTAAAGGAAAGGTCACGGAAGCTCCATAGACACATCCAAACTCCCTGAGGGACTTAAGTGCTGGGGGTAGGGCTGTGGGGACAATGATCTCAGGGAACATCTAGCTCAGTTAGCATAACACAGTTTATAAAGACAGTGTTCTGCCTTCTACCTTGGTGAGTAGTGTCTGGGGTCTTAAAAGCCTGTGAGCAGCCATCTAAGATACTCCACTGGTCTCACCCCTTTGGGAGCAAGCGAGAATGAAGAGAACAGGATACAAGGAAAAGAATAGTCCAGAGGACTAATTGTCCACAGCTACCAAGGCCTCCACCGGACTGAGTCCAGTACAGCTAGATGGTGCCCGGCTAC
>NW_004443937.1:8090576-8118698 GCF_000243295.1 Trichechus manatus latirostris
ATTGTTGCAGCCACTGTGTCAATCCATCTCCTTGAGGGTCTTCCTCTTTTTTTGCTGACCCTCTACTTTACCAAGCATGATGTCCTTCTCCAGGGACTAGTCCCTCCTGATAACATGTCCAAAGCATGTGAGATGTAGTCTCAGTATCCTTGCTTCTAAGGACCATTCTGGCTGTACTTCTTCCAAGACAGATTTGTTCATTCTTTTGGCAGTCCATGGTATATCTAATATTTTTCATCAACACCATAACTATACAAATATAGATGGGAAATATGAAAAAGGAAGTGCATTTTCAAATATAATCTATTTATCAGGAATGTAGGGGGAATTGTGCTAAATGTAGTATGTTCAAGAGAAAAATACATATACGTGGGAAACGTTCCTTGTGCCCCTATGTAATTTATCCTTCCCTCCATCCCTGTCCCCAGGCACTGATCTGCTTTCTGTCATTACAGATTATCCTACATTTTTTATTATTTTTTTATAAATGATATATAAATTATGTACTGTTTTTTGATCTTGTCTCTTTCACTCAACCTAATGACTTTAAGATTAATCCATGTTGTTGTTTGCATCAGTAGTTAATTCATTTTTATTGCTGAATAGTTCCCCATTGTACGAATATACCACCATTTGTTTGTCCATAACCTGAAAATGGATACCTGGGTGATTTCCACCTGAGACTATTAGAAATAATGTTGCCGTGAAAATGTGTATATGAATCTTTATGTGGACATACGTTTTTGTTTTTTTTTTTTCTTGGATAAGTACCTAAGAGTGGAATTGTTGGGCCATAGGTGTATAGTTAATGCTTTAAAAAAAAACACTCTCAAACTTTGGTTAGTGGCTCTATCATTTTTTATTCCTACCAGTAGTGCTGAGAACTGAGAGTTCCAGTTCCCCTACATCTTCATCAACACTTTGTATGGTCAGTCTTTTTAATTTTAGCCATTTAATGGAATATAGCAGTATCATAAGAAGCCCTGGTGGAGCAGTGGTTAAAGCACTCAGCTGTTAACCGGAAGGTTGGTGGTTTGAAGCAACCAGTCACTCCTCGGGAGAAAGATGTGGCAGTCTGCTTCCGTAAAGATTACTTACAGCCTTGAAAATCCTATGGGGCAATTCTACTCTGTCCTATAGGGTAGCTATGAATTGAAATCAACTTGACGGCAATGGGTTTGGGTTTTGGGGTAGTATCATACTATGGTTTTAATTTGCATTTCCCTGATGACTATCTTTTCATGGTTTTTTTGTCCATTTGTATATTTTCTTTTTGAAGTGTCCAAATATTTTTACTATATTGTTTTGCCTCTTATTAACTTTACAAGCTCTTTGTATATTCTGGATACAAGTCCTTTGTCTGACATATGAGATTAAAAAAATTTTCAGGTCCTTTCTCACCCTCATATTTTACTATTCCATGATACGGATGTATTCCTGAGTATTCAGATACTTTTAATTATGGAGTCAAATTGTGGAATGAACACTTTATTTTTCACTCAATTATTTGCACATTATGCAGATGCCATCCACTCAGAGTGAACAGATAGAAGTTAAAGGATGCCAAAGCTTCTCGTTTATTTATTTTGTTTTTTAGGATCACAGCAGTTTAAAATGCACAGCGTGGCTTAAGTCTACTAAGAGCAACTATTTTGTCCATTGCCCAGCAAGCTGCGGAAGAAATGGGACCTATTTTATGAAAAGAAGGAGGGAAAAAAATCATAGAAAAAGACATCTGCCATTCCTTAGGGCCCAAAACAGCACTTGTCCCTCAAAACCAAAGGAGCTACTTAACCAAAATATGATGGTGAAAAGAGGCCACCAGTGGGATTAACAAGAGACAACATACATGATACTGGCAGATAAACCAGGTCTCACTGGGAGACTAAGTGGATAGGTATGGTTGCAGGTCAATGTGGCCAAGGGAGTGAGCAAGACCTGAGAGCTGCCAGGAAATGTCAAAACCTCTGGGTTGATGAAGCCAAGATTGGGGTTCCTCAGAGTACCAGAGCCTCTGATACCTCCTTAAATGCTAGGAATGTGTCCAGCACTATTCTAGAGCTTGGAGACAAATAAGCTGTTAAGGCAGGATTCCTGCCTTCAAGCAGCTTACACTCTAGTGAAAGCAGATAACTTAAAAAAAGGTATAGCCTAGGAAGAAAATCCAAAGGGAAATTCAGGGACGGAGTGCAGGTTAGCTGGCTCATCACACAGCACAACACCAGGCATCAGAGCCCAGCACATCTGAGCAGTGCAGCACCAAGTGCAACTGGTCATGTGCCCTGGTTTTTCTGACAACCCAGAGCAGATGACCTCCTCAAGTGAAGGACTCAAAGCAGCAGAGGCGGAGTAAGACCCAAGGGTAGAACCACAAAACACCATGCTATCAGCAACAGTGATGCTATTAGTTAAAACAGAAAGCCACATATTTCAGATAATGAACTTAAACTTCAGAGAAACTTAACCCCCAAATTGTCTTTTCACAACCACGTGTCTAGACATCTATGGTCATCACGAATGCTTGGCAAAGCAAGGGCACCTAGAAAAAAAATGACCCCAGAGTCCAGAGGTCATAGATGGAGATGGTACTTTGCCTCTAGCTACCTCCCTTGGCTAAAAGAGTTTGCCTGTCCCAAGGGAGAAGGTTTTGTTATCATTGCTTTAATTAATTAGACACATGCTCAAGTTAATTTTTGGTAAAACTCTATGAAGTGATGTTTAGATTCTTCTCTCATCCATTCCTTTATGTGTTTGTCCATTTAAAAATCATATTCAAGTGTTAATAAAGTATAAATATGTATACATGTTAGATTGATCACATTATTTAGAAACAACAGATCAAAGGATATTTGGTAGCTGCATATTCTCCAGGGTGTTTGAAAGGCTATGCAGCTAGGAGTAATTTTAACCACACTTCAGAACTTCCCCAGTGAAGGTCCCACTGCCTCGGGGGCACAGGCACTGCAGCTCGGCCCACCAGTCAGGCCCTGAGCATCAGGACCCCACATCACCCAAAATGTCCCGAAAGTCAGGTGCCTCCCCTATCGCTCTTCCAGAAAATGGATGCTATGCCCTGCCTGCTTCCTCCTGTTGCTTCACATCAAAAATTCCTAGTGTTTGTGCATCTTATTGGCTGAGCCTAAGTCACAGGACTACATCCAGCAACAAGAGAGGCTGGGAAAATGAATGTCTGACATCCATTCTGGGTATGAAGGATTTATATTGTGGGACATTTTTCAACAAAGAATGTTTTTTCAGAAAATTCTGTATGACCGTAAAACATATTAAATGTCCACACTGCACATGAGCAAACAGCCCCAACCATTAAAATATGATCGTGGAGTGACACCCCTTGATGAAATCCACCAGGTCCATGGTTAACCAGACACTTGGGGGTGGAGGAGGGGAAGAGGCTAGAACTATTCATGACACTGGTATGACCATACATCAAGTATTACTGAACTTCATACTAATTCCCATCCAGTCAAATGGCTCTCACCAATGTTCTATTTCTTTTTTCTCATCTCTTATCAGGGGTTCAAGGTAAGCTTCAGCCACAGTTGCTGCCACGGAATGATGCATCTAAACAAATCTCTAAATTATTGTTGCTGGTGCACAAACTTGCACTCATTTTTAAGTGCTTTTGTTTGCTCCACACACAATAATGTTTAGCTAACAATCATTATTGTATTTTGACAAGTATGTTGAGAGTTGTTTAAAAAAAAAAAATACTTCTAGACTTCCATGGGAGCAAAGCCAAGTGCCCTGAACAATGATAAATACATTGAAGGCCACAGAAAGTGGAAAAGTTCCAAAGAATAACAAAGGCTATTTCTCAGATAAGAGCAGGCTGAAAAGAAGGTCATGCTGGCAAGATAGTCTCTTAAAAGAGACGATCAAAGCAAACTATTGAAATGAATCTATACTATGAATATCACAGAGCTGTCATTTAACTCTTGTGCTTGGTTTCATGAAATAAAGATTAATGATTATAAATCAGAGATAAGGGTCAAATTATTAGAGCAAATGGATAACTGTAATATCAGATAAGTTCTTGTCTTATGTGATATTACAATGAAGTCAGTCCGAAAATGCTCAGGTAGGACTCTGTCTACCTTTACCAAATATATTATACATTTGAAAAACATGCACACACACACACACACACACACACACACACACGAGTAGTGAACTGCTTTGTTTCAGGACAACCTCATCAATAAAATATGAGGAAATTAATTCACAGTTATCTATATTCTTTCAAATAACTTTTTCTAGGAAAAAAAATTCTCAGACATGTTTTTTAATAAGAGCACCTCATCACTTAAGAACCCCGGGTGGCACAGTGGTTAAGCGCTATAACTGCTAACCAAAAGGTCAGCAGTTTGAATCCACCAGCCGCTCTTTGGAAACCCTATTGGGGCAATTCTACTCTGCCCTAGAGGGTCGCTATGAGTCGGAATCAACTCGATGGCAATGAGTTTGGTTTGTTTGTTTGTTTTTTAATCACTTAAAAAGCTTCAATGTCTCTTGACTATCTTAACAGTCTGAAAGATATGAAGATATACCTTAAATATCAAGAGTGACTTTATGATTCTGGATAGACTTTGTGTAAACTCCAAAGCCATATATGATATTTATTATTAACATAAAGTATAATATATACCCTATTTTAGATGAAACTTTGTTTTATTTCATGTTTCTAAAAACAATGATTATATAACAGTAATTGAGCATTTGATGCATAAAAAAGCAAACAAATATTTAGCTTAAAGTTAATTTCTTATGGTCTTAAGTGGGGTAATACATAAAAATTTAAGCTAGTAATGGATTTTTCTTAAATGGATTCAACATGTGAATAAAAAGACTTTGGTCAAAATAAATATCTTAAGACTGACAGCTTTGAAAATATGACTAGAGTTAGCCTTTAGAGCTGTCAGCTTAGGAAATAGTTTCTTAAAGAGCCACTTCGTTAAAACATATTTCCCTTCATGCAAATATGTGGCTGTCAGACTGGATAAAAACTCCTAACCAATGTTCCGTAGATGGCCTGCCTCCCGATTCAGCACTGCCTTGCACATGATAGAGCTCCATAAACCTAGAAACCATGGATTGTTAATGAGTTCTCTTGAAAGTAGTGGGGCTTCACATTTTCCAAGCTTTCATAAGGACTTTTCAAGCAAACTTCACATATTGCACTGCAGAAAGTCACACAACCACCTCTTTCCTATCTCTGTTGACCGAGAGGCTTAGCTGGACCTGTAGGGCTGCTTTCATTATGCAGGAAATGTTGTCCAACCTCAATCTGCCATTCTTATTACCTGCAGAGACAGAGATGAATGGGGAAGACGTATGCTAGAGAAGGAGGTGATTTCCCTGATACAGGTGCTAATCACATTTGTGACATTAAGCATGGACAGAGAAGAATTGCACTCATAGCCAGATGCTGGGAGTGCCCTTTATTTGCAAGTTTCTTGGTGTGGATATCTGGTCCTAGACAAGAAGGTGAAGTTAGGAAATTCACGCCATAGCCTCTTTCCTCCAACTTGGAACACTCACTTCCCCGCTTCCAAGGGCCCTGGGTTCTCACACTACTCCCTACAGGGAGGGCATTCTTATACATCCTTCAGCCTCTCTGAGCTTCAGGTTCCACATCTGTAAAATGGTGATAACAATATTACCATTTTTGTGTTTGTTAAAAGCTACCATACATAGTTAGGCCAATACAAGTGTAAGATATTTTTCATTTATATCAGCATAGGTAATACCAATCGAGTACTGTTGATCACATCGTTTGGTTATTGTTTTAAGCTAAATCTAGCCTGTTGTTATTGTTCGCTGCTGTCAAGTCAGCCCCAACTTACGATGACACCATGCACAATGGAATAAAACTCTGCCCAGTCCTTCACCACCCCACTATCAGTTTTGGATCAGACCATTGTGATCCATAGGCTTTTCATTGGCTGATTTTCAGAAGTAGATCACTAAGCCTTTCTTCCTAGTCTATCTTAGTCTGGAAGCTCCATAAAACCTGTTCAGCATCATAGCAACACGCAAGCCTCCACTGACAGGTGAGTGGTAGCTGTGCATGAGGTGCCTTGGCAGGGAATCAAACTCGAGTCTCTTTCACAGAAGATGAGACTCCTAACACTGAAACACCAATGCACCAAATCTAGCCTAGCTACCATTATTCATTAAGAGCATCACCTTCTACTGCCACTGGCTCTGAAGCCAGGCACAAATGAGTTAGAGCCTTGGTTTTATACATTTTAAAAGGTAATATTCATTTAGCTCTTACTGTACACCAAGCACTGTGGTATGAACTCATTTAACCTTGCAACAAACTGAGAAGCTAGGTGCCAGTAACTGTGGTGGGATGGGGAAAGTAGTCAAGGAATAAGGGACCTCACTGTTGTGTGCCGTTGAGTCAATTCCGACTGAGAGAGGCCCTATATGACAGAGTAGAACTGCCCATAGGGTTTCCTAGGCTGTAATCTTTACAGGAGAAGATCACCAGCTCTTTTCTCTGGTGGAGCAGCTGGTGAATTCGAACCACCAACCTTTCCGTTAGCAGCCGAGTGCTTAACCATTGGACCACCAGGGCTTCTTTAGGGGACCTCTCTGGTGTTCCTCAAATAACACGCAGGCAGTTAGCTACCTATCTACATGGAAAGACTATCTTTGGAAAGAAGACTTCCTCTAATGTGATCATCATCCTCAACAAGAATCATCCTCTGTGTGTGCATGTCCTAAAGGCAAGGCACATGGTTCTATTCCCATCCTATCTCTAATATGTTCTGGGAGCTTGAGCAGGTAAATTTCATTTGTCTTAGACCCGGTTTCCTCAACTGGAAAAGAAAGGCCAGATGGAATCTACAGTTCTTTAAACCTCTAACATTGTATATGGTTACTTACATCAGTCTCATTTTATTCCCCAAAATACTGGCCCATGTGGGCTAGCTCGCAAGGAAGGAAGTTTATCATAGTATGGTTAAGGTTGGAATCAGGAAATGTCAGGCCCCAAGAAAGCTCTGAGGCCAGTCATTCCATCATGGATCCTCTGCTTCTCTGGCCTCTGCTCTGTTGTTCTCTTTCTTCTATTCACCTGTATTTTTTTTTTTTTCATGATCCTAATAACATCAGTTTTCACATTTTCTTTCTCATGACTTTCTAGAAACTCATTTCCCCACCATAAGCTGGTTCAGCCTCTTGGTTTTCCAATTTCTAGGAGAACTATCCAATTGGTACAAGTCAACACTTGGAGCCAGGCCACATAGGTCATGGTTGGCTGCTTCTGGGCCAGGACCCAGCCCTGATGCATTCAACTGTGGCCAATGAAGGAAAAGCTTCACCTGTCACAAGACATGGTCTCAGTCTCCGTAGTAGGGGCTGTGAGTGGGGAAGTTTCCTCGAGGAGGGGAAATGGTCAGTAAGGGCACTGGAATGTTTCTAGTATGGTTACCACATTTTATCAATGTCTCATTTAAGAAACATTGTTTTACCAGTGAATGGTAGCCACACATACTGCTGTAGCTTGAACACATACATCAGTTGCCATCAAGTTGACTCTGACTCATGGCGACCGCATGTGTATCAGAGTAGAACTGTGCTCCATAGGTTTTTAATGGCTGATTTTTTGCAAGTAGATCACCAGGCCTTTCTTCCAAGGACTTAAACCTCCAACCTTTCCATTAGCAGCTGAGCATATTAACCTTTTGCACCACCCAGGGACTCTGCACGTGCATGCACACACACCTCTGAAAAAGCACCAACTCTGTGCCTGTACAATTGCAGATGCAAAACCTCCTACTTTTCTTTTATGCTTGAGAAAGAGAGAAGCAACCCCTGACACCCAAGAGCCGGCCTGACACTATTAGCTAAACCTTAATATTCTCTTCTCAAACATAAACAATTTCACAGGACACCAACACTCCATGATCTTGACGGCTCTCAATAAAGATGACATTACTCCACAATCACATCTGACACAGACAAACAGGAACATTGTCCAAGCCATGAAATAACCAAACATCCCCCTATCCTGGCTAACCTGATGACTGCTGCTCCTGCTGCTTCTCTTCAGTTACACCTTCAGTCTAGCCTCTCTCTCCTTCTAGATAAGGTTTATTGAGATACCCAGACATAGAATCACCCCTGCTTCCTGACAGCATCCAATCTAAAGCAAAGCACCCACTTCCTTAATCCCTTCCCAAAACTTCTGACACAGGCCAAATCCCATATAAATCCTTTCTAACACCCTCTTAGTGAGATGCCCCATGGTTTCCAATGTTAAGATTTCTCTGCTGCTGCAACAAGTAACCATCTAACTTTTTCAGCTACAAGTGTGTTCCTGGTTGCCTTTGGCTGAAAGGCATTGACATGCTTTATAGTTTATGAAGCAATTTCACCTATGTTATATTACTTAAATGAGGCAGTGTGGTTCAATGGCAGAATTCTCACCTTCCGTGAGGGAGACCTGGGCTTGATTCCTGCCCAATACACCTCATGCTCAGCCATCACCCATCTGTCAGTGGAGCCTTACATGTTGCTATGATGATGAACAGGTTTCAGTAGAGCTTCCAGACTAAGATGGACTAGGAAGAAAGGCCTTATGATCTATTTATGAAAATTAGTCAATGAAAATCCTAGGGATCACAGTGTTCCATCATGGGGATGACAATCATGGGGATGATGTATAATCGAGTGGATTTCATGCCATTGTGAATGTTGTCACCATAAGCGGGGAACCAACTCGATGACAGCTAAAAACAAAAACAACAACATCTCATTTAATCCTCACGTTCCCCTGTGAATAGCAGTATCACTATTCAAGAAGTGAAGAAATTAAGGCTTCATGAAGGCTACCCAAGTTGCACAACTGGTCTTCAGCAAAACCAAATTTAAATACAGAACTGGCTGATCCCAAGTCCACCCGGTGCTTCTAATTCCAGAGTGAAATAACCTCCCCAATGCAACTATTTCCCATAGAATAATTATAGAAACCAAAGACAGTCACATTTATAGCAGTTTGTCTTATCACCTTCTGTCTCTGTCTCTGTCTCCCCTTCTCTTAGCATGCATGTATGCACAAACCCACGCGCACACACACTCTCCTCATGTTAAATAGCAAGGCGACAACACAAAACCTAACTATCACACTTCTACCCAAAAGCTGTGGTCAGTTAGAACCAGAAAGAAGCTCGGCCAGTTCCATGATTTAGGAGAAAACACCAGCAGCACGTGGAGACAGCTGCCCCGGGTGGTGTGCACTTCCTGGCGACATCTCCACATCAACATCAGCCAGCCTAGGGTGGGTTGACCATTAACTATCCTTCTCCCTACTTCTCTCTGCTCTGCAAACTGTCAGTCTTCAGCCTCCATTGCTATTCCAGCAGATGAACATGAACCAACTCCTCCTCTCAAACTCTTCATTTAAATAGAGGTGAAAAGTCATCCTAATGTGTACTTACGATGAAGAGTTGCTCCTATAAATGGAGTACTGAATGGCAAAGTTAATAAAACATAGAAAAAGAGGCATTTTCTCACCTGAGAACTTAATTGCTACAGCAAATTTAACAAGGAGCTCTTGACATTCCATTTCAGAAAAAGTGTTTTATTCTGAAATTGTACCTTTGATTTATAAACTGCAGGGTGAGGGCCCACCAATGGCCATGGGAACATTTCTCTTCCTAAATACCAAGGTATAATTTACGCATGTCAAGACTAAAATTAATTCATTTTGCTTATAATATAACTCAAAGTGACTTTAATTTATGTCATTATAATTCTGAAAAATTAACTTTGAAAATAAATTAAACCACTAGCCATCTTCCAAATTCACATATCCCTTGGGAAGGTGTGAAGTCCAAGGGGTCAAGTTATCACTATGAATGCCAGTTGAAGAAGGTCCCAAGGTACTCTTCTGCAATGCTTTAAACCAATAATATGACTAACAAAATATTTCTTTCAACTTCTTACAAATATTTTAGGGCTTATTTTTCTTGACAAGGCTAAGTGATTCATTTTAAAAGAATTTTATATGACAGAAAATACAAATATACCTAGTTTTGAACAACAAAAAAATTGAAAATCTAGCAATTTCATCAACAAAATTTATTAGATGTTGATTCTGTCAATCAGGATCTCAGCTGGAAGTAGATGATGCACTCAAAATAAATACTTCTGGGTGGGTTTATTTACCAAAGTATAGATAGATAGCTGCCATTGAGTTGACTCCAACTCATGGTGACCTTATTTACAACAGAACAAAACATTGCCCAGTCCTGTGTCACTGTGGCCAATGTGATAATCCATCTTGCTGCTGGTCTCCCTTACCCTTGTTGACCCTCCACTTCACTAAACATGATGTCTTCCTCCAGGGACTGATTCTTCCTGATGACTTGTCTAAAGAAAGCAAGTTCGACAATGTTCTGTTGTGATCCATAGGTTTTCATTGGATAACTTTCAGAAGTTCATTACCAGGCCTTTCTTCCTAGTCTGTCTTAGTCTAGAAGCTCTGCTGAAATCTGTCTACCATGGGTAACCCTGCTGGTATTTGAATACTGGTGTCATAGTTCCCAGCAACACAGCAACATGCAAGCTACCACAGTACAACAAACAGACAGGTGATGGAGCAAAGGTGTGGGCATAGGGAAATCACAAGGGGTGGTGGCAGGCACCTGGAGCTAGCATCAGTCAAGGTGTTATCACCTCATGCCAGAGGGACCAGGGGAGGAAGTGGCTACCAGATCCCAGAAGGACAGAATCCAGTAGAGGAAGCTACTAGAAGAGCAGTGGCCTGGGAGTAGGGGCATCAGTACGCAACTGGTCTGAGAAGACTCACAGAGACCTCACAGGGAGGGAGTCAAGGGATAAAGACCTCACCTCCCTCCTTTTTTTTTTTTTTTTTTTTGTTTGTTTGTTTGTTTGTTTTTGTTTTTCCCAGAACAGTCCATTGGCCAAACCCAACTGGAATCCAGAAAACACAGGTCACTAACATAATCCACAGAGGCTGGCCTTCTGGGAAGAGAGTGGAGTGGAGAAGGCTGGGGAGTAGATGTAAAGAGATGCACAGAAGATGTCAGCACGCCCACTATACTCAAGGCATGGTGCTCAGTGTCATGTGGACACAAAGCTGAATAGCAACCTCTGTCTGCCCTCAAGAAGCATACAGTCTATAAACCCGTTACCCATTGCTGTCGAGTAAATTCTAACTCCTAGTGACCCTATAGGACAGAGTAGAACTGCCCTATAGGGTTTCCATGGAGCAGATGGTGGATTCAAACTGCTGACCTTTTGGTTAGCAGCCTGAACTCTTAAGCACTGTGCCACCTATAGGAGAGACAATATATGAGTATAAAACAAACAAATAAATATAAAATAGAAATAAAGCATTGTAGAATTGTAGTGGAAGAAAAAATTCGAATTGTAACAACATCCATCTCTGTTGCCTATCAGCGGGTTCTTCTCATGGTAACCAATTGTCATCAAGTGGATCCCAACTCGTGGTAACCCCACATGTGTGTCAGAGTGGAGCTGTGCACCATAGGTTTTTCAATGGCTGACATTTGGGAAGTAGATCACCAGGCCTTTCTTCTGAAGTGTCTCTGGGTGGACTCGAACCTCCAATCTTTCAGTTAGAAACAGAGCACATTGACTGTTTGCATCACCCAGGGACTCCTTATTTGGTAACCAAAAAACTCAAACCAAACCCGTTGCTATCCAGTCAATTCTAACTCATAGTAACCCTACAGGACACAGTAGAACTGCTCCATAGAGTTTCCAAGGAACAGCTGGTGGATTTGAACTACCGACCTTTTGGTTAGCAGCTGAGCTCTTAATTACTGTGCCACCAGGGCCCCTATTTGGTAACAGCACCCTTATTTTCCTTAGGGCAGTGGTTCTCAAACTTTGGCATACATGACAATAACCAGAAAGGTTTCATAAAATGCAGAAAACCTGGCCTGACTCCCAAATATCTGATTCAGTAGTTCTGGGGTGGGGCTTAAGAATTTTCATTTCTACAAGGTTCCCAGGTGATACATATGCTGCTAGTGTTTGGGGATCACTGTCTGAGAATCACTGCCTTAGGGAAGTCTCCCACCATGCCTCAATCTCAGTCCCTGTGGACCAGTGTCTTGGTCACCTAGTGCTGCTATAACAGAAATACCACAAGTGGATGGCTTTAAAAAAGAGAAATTTATTCTCTCACAGTCTAATAGGCTACAAGACCAAATTCAGGGCATCAGATCCAGGGGAACACTTTCTCTGTCAGCTCTGGAGGAAGGTGCTTGTCATCAATCTTCCCTTAGCCTAGGAGCTTCTCCATGCAGGAACCTAGGTCCAAAGGACACGCTCTGCTTCCAGCACTGCTTTACTGGGGTGTATGAGGTCCCCAAGTCTCTCTGCTCGCTTCCCTCTTTTATATCTCAAAAGAGACTGACTTAAGACACTATCTAATCTTGCAGATCTCATCAATATAAATGTCACTAATCCATCTCATTACATTATAGTGATAGGATTGACAACACACAGGGAAATCACATCAGATGACAAAATGGTAGACAATCATACAATACTGAGAATTATGACCTAGCCAAGTTGACAGATGTTTTTGGGGGACACAACTCAATTCATGACACCTGGGTAGGGGTATCAGCTTCCCACCTACCCAGTGCTGGTCTATGGCCCAGTCCAAACCATTCAGCATCACTCATCCTCCTGCATCCTGACAATGCTGACCTCAGACTCACCATCGCCCTTTTCCTCTCCTGGAAACAGGCCTGGCTTCATCTGCTCATGACCTTGTTTGCTCAGGGAATTTATCTTCAGGAAATAACTTAAGGTCTGTGTCAGGATTTAGCAGCAAGGATGTTCATTGCAACATTATTAACTATCTAAACATCTAGTTATAGGGATGTGGTTAAATAAATTATGACATATCCATGAAATAGTATACCACAAAGCCATTAAAATTTTGAATGCAAAAATACATTCCTCGATAAAAATAACGTTTACAATATATTAAGCTAAAAATAAAGCAAGTCACAAAATTATGTGTAAGATATAATCCTTTTTTAATATATGTTTATATATATATGTATGTATGTATGTATGGGTATATATATAAGTTAATACACCATTGTATTAACCGATTATTTCTAGGTAGGTAGAATGACGAATGTATTTTAATTTTCTGTTTTGTTTGCCTGTCTTCTCTTTTTAAAATGAGCGTGTAATGCTTTTGTAATAAAAATAAACAATAAAAGAAATTTCATTTTGAAACACATACTCACACTGTTATGACACTGATTCTGTCTAGTTTAAGGGCTCAAAAAATAAATACCTGTATTTTTCCCCAGTTTTCTCAGACTACTACCGCTTCACAAAATCTGGATATATTAGCTATAATTAGGTTTCACTGCTTGTCACCTCAATTAAGAGAGACTTAGAACTGAGAAGATTTTATTCTCTCTCATAAAATTTCTGGAGATCAGCAGTCCAAGGTCAACATGACAATTCTACAAATTCCGAAGGGCTCTGTCACCTTCCAGCTCTCTGCTTCATTGTTGCTGGAATGTGGCCATTTCTGTGAGGTCCAGGTTGGCAGCTGGAGCCTTGGTCAAGAAATGATGGTAATTTGAACGCTGGATGAGGGAGCTGGTGGGGGCTGTATGTGGATATAGGCCATCAACTGAAACACCCAACCACCATTAACCATAATTTTGTTTGTTTCCTTCCTTTAAGCTTGCTGAATTTTAGGCTCCTTTATCAGTAAAATGGGGATAGCAAAAACAAACAAACAAAACAAAACCAGTTGTCACTGAGTGGAGTCTGACTCATGGCAACCTCATGTGTGTTGGAGTAGAACTCCTCCACAGGATCTTCAATGGCTGTGAACTTTTCAGAAGCAGGTCGCTAGGTCGTTCTTTCAAGGCACCTCTGGGTGGATTCAAACCACCAGCCTTTCAATTAGTAGCCCAGTGCTTAACCATTTGCACCACCCAGGGTCTCCAAAATAGTGACAGTAACTCACTAATTTACTTTGAGGATTAAAAAAGAAAATGTATATGAAGCACCCAGTACAGCCCATAGCACCAAATAGAGACTCAACCAATGGAAGTTGTCTTCTTTAGATCTCTTTTCTCTTTCTCCTGCTTCACCTTCATTCCTTGATCCTGAATGATGACTCTTGCATTCCATGCTTACCAATCTATAAGATGGCAACTTGAAAGTTGATGAATATATTCCTATTTCCTTAAGTGAAGTCTTTTTCATCTCTAGCAAGTTTAGGGTCCACGTTTATGGTGAAATTCAAAATACTATCAAAACCAATGAAAAACGCATCCACCCAAGATTTAAAGTTAATTAAGGGAGCCCAGTATTTATACAGTCATTTGCATGGAATTCTTTTTAAAGAGAATAAGTTTTCTTCAATTTTAGCCCTCTCTATTCCCAAATGGATTTAAGATGGCATCCAAAATGCACATGCTGCAGAAAAATAATTTGAATTAAAGGAAGAAAAATGAAGCAAAAAGAAAATGATTTAGAGCCATGAGCAAAATTAGTAAACTCACTAGGAGTTAGCTACTAATTTGGCCCTGAGTTTTCTAGAAGCCAATATGCCCAGGAAGCCCAGTGGGTTATGATTCAGTGTCCACAAGGCTAAAGCACACCAGTGCTCAAGACAAACCCCTAACACAAAAACCAGAAAACAATGCCTCCCATGGGCCCCTAGAGTGAAGATACCAAAAATGTAACAATCGACATCGTTGGAAGCTCCAGAACTGCCCTGAAGAATTGCTTCCTAATTGTTCAGTTTCCTAAAGTCAGAACTCAAGTTAGCATCATTTATAATTTAAATGGTCCCGGGAGGGCTTAGGAATTAATGCTGCTGTTTTGTGATGCTGTATTAGTTGCACGCAAGGATAGCACGGAAGCTGAAAAGCCAGAGAGGTCTTACAGTCCAAAGGCTCTCCGGCTGTACCTTGTATTCCTAGAATTCCGCAGAGATGCCCTAGAGGCAATGTAGGATTGGAGGAGCTTGTAGGAGGCCAGACTGGGGGCAGGGTCTTCTACCCAAATCCCTTGTGTCAACAAGACCAATCCTGCTTAATTTAAAAAAAAAAAGTTTGAAAGCCACAACAGCTTTAGGACAGCTAAGCAATTCAGTAAACACACTTCTGAGTCATTTGAGGGATCAGAGAACCTGGATTAGGATTCAAACTCAGATATTCACTGAAGTTGTGGGATTTTGAACAAATTACTTCACCTCTCGGTCCCTCCGTTTCTTCATCTGTCAGATGGGAATACTAATAGTACCTGCTTTTGCTGAAGATCATTCAAAAGGAGTTGCAGCAGTACATCAACAGGGAACTACCAGGAATTCAAGCTGGATTCAGAAGAGGATGTGAAATAAGAGATATCATTGCTGATGTCAGTTGGATCCTGACTGAAAGCACGGAATACCAGAAAAATGTTTACCTGTGTTTTGTTGACTATGCAAAGGCATTTGACTGTGTGGATCATAACAAATTATGGATAACATTGCAAAGAATGGGAATTCCAGAACACTTAATTGTGCTCATGAGGAACCTGTGCTTAGACCAAGAGGCGGTAGTTTGAACAGAACAAGGGGATACTGCGTGGTTTAAAATCAGGAAAGGTGTACACCTTCACCATATTTATTTGATCTGTATGCTGAGCAAATAATCTGAGAAGCTGGACTATATGAGGGAGAACGTGGCATCAGGATTGGAGGAAGACTCATTAACAACCTGCGATACACAGATGACACAACCTTGCTTGCTAAAAGTGAAGAAGACTTGATGTACTTACTGATGAAGATCAAGACTACAGCCTTCAGTATGGATTGCACCTCAACACAAAGAAAACAAAAATCCTCACAACTGGACCGATAAGCAACATCATGATAAAGGGAGAAAAATTGAAGTTGTCAAGGATTTCATTTTACTTGGATCCATAATCAACGCCCATTGAAGCAGCAGTCAAGAAATCATAGGACGCATTGCACTGGGCAAATCTGCAGCAAAAGATCTCTTTAAAGTGTTTTTTAAAAAAAAAAAAAAAAAAACACAAAGATGTCACTTTAAGGGCTAGGGTGGACCTGAACCAAGCCGTGGTGTTTTCAATCACATCATATGCATGTGAAAGTTGGACAATGAATAAGGAAGACAAAACAATTGACACCTTTGAATTGTGGTGTTGGCAAGGAATACTGAATATACCATGGATTGCCAGAAGAACAATCAGGTCTGTCTTGGAAGAAGTGCAACCAGAATGCTCATTAGAAGCAAGGATGGTGAGACTTCATCTCACATATACTTTAGACATGTTATCAGGAGGGACCAATCCCTGGAGAAGGACATCATGCTTAGTAAAGTAGAGGGTCAGCAAAAAAGAGGAAGATCCTCAATGAGATGCATTGACAGAGTGACTGCAACTATGGGCTCAAGCATAACAATGATTATGAGGATGGCAGTATTTCGTTCTGTTGTAGGGTCGGAACTGACTCGACAGCACCTAACAACAACAACCTTGTAGGGTAAGGAGCAAGCCAGTAGTGTCTCTAGGGTTGGTGTCACGCAGTGTGGTAACTCAAGATGTCACTCCCCCATGCTAATTACCACAATATTGTTGCTAAAACACTAGAAGGTTTGACAAAATCAGCGACTATAAAAACATCGGCAGCAACGAAAACAACAGCACGTGCTTGTCGCTCATGCAGACCAAAGCACCTGGTTCGAAGCATCATTGTAACTGGGTAATAATGACAGCTCTGACTGGAGCACATTAGAAGGTTCAAAAAGTAAATTAGCATAGTTTTGCCTTGTAGGTTTATTGATACATGTAAGCTGGGCTTACAAAATTTTTTGTTGTTGTTATAACTAACTACAGGAATATTTTGTTAAAAAATAATAAATTTCTACTGAAACAGTGCACAAAAATTTTATAGTCATTTTGTTATCACCTTCTCTGACAGTGTCACCTGGTGTGGTCCACACCCCTCGCACCACCCTAGTGATGCCACTGTAAAGGAGCCCTGGTAGTGCACTGGCTCTACAGGACGAAGGACCTGGTGATCTGCTTCCATAAAGATTACAGCCTAAGAAATCCTATGGGGCAATTCTACTCTGTCACATTGGGTTGCTGTGAGTCAGAATCAATGCCACAGCGCCTAACGACAACAACACCTTGTAGGGTTGTTGCAAAAATTAAACTGTTTCCGGCAGATAAAGCCCTTAGCGCAATGCCTGGCATAGAGTAAGTGCTCAATAGATGTTTAGTAGGAGAAGTTGTGGTAGTAAAAATATCAACCCTCCAATCTAGTCCAACCTCCTGCATATGAAGAAACTTCTGCTGTAAAAATACTCTGTCCATATAAGGGTTATACAAAAGAAGTGTCCAAAAGTGAAGTGACTTATCCAAAATTACCTTAACATTAGAAGAACAGGCATTTGAACCTAGCACTCCTGACTTCTTCTTCAATGGCCTATCCACAGAAAAATGTGACTGGTCTCCATTTCTCATGGCTGTGCTCCATTTCTCTCTAATTGTCTCATTGTACATATTTTGTGAAATTCAGTATATGCTATGGCAAATAGCTCTTATCTCATGTCTTATGTGTAACCTCTAATTGTTAGTGGCTCCCAAGAAAAGTAATGTCTACCACTGGAAAGAAAACCAGTAACAGTTACCATCGAATCCACTCTGACTCATGGTGACCCATGTGTGTCAGAGTAGAGCTGTGCTTCATAGATTTTCGGTGGCTGATTTCTTAGGAATAGATCTTCAGGCCTTTCTTCTGAGGTGCCTGTGGGTGGGCTTGAGCCTCCAACCTTTTGGTTAGCAGTCAAGCATTTTAAACATTTACATCACCCAGACAGTCCGCTGGAAAGAAAAGGGTAGTTATTCACAGATACACTTCACTGCAGCAGATTCTACACTGGATAATACCTTCTTAAGGATGAGGACCATGTGTTAGCACTTTGGACTTTCCACATCACATCTCCCCATTCTGAACACATAGTAGGCCTTTGTAAATGTTTGCAAGAGTGACTAAGTGACTGATGGTTTATACGAAACTTTTAGTGAACATAAAAAGCGACAGTGATGGATTCTATTGAACTTTTACCAAACATTAGGTAGGTAGTATTACTTGAGGCTAAAAATTTTGAGTATTCAATTATTTACTTTTTCAAGATTCTCCCAACATATAACAATGCTTAATTGGCTTTAGAAGGTCTATATATATACATGTATATATGTACATATATATATATATATACATATATACATATAAAGAGAGAAAGAGAGAGGTTTATCTCAAGGAAATGGCTCATGTGGTTTAGAGGCTGGCAAGTTCCAAGTCTGTGGGTCAGGTGTCAGGCTGGAGGCTTCTCCTGACTCACGAACCTAAGATCAGCAGGTTGGACCGCAGGCCACTTGCTCATAGGCAGCAGAGGTTGACAAATCGCAAGACTGACAGGTAAGCTGCTAGCTCAAGTTCCAAGAACCAGAGGTCAGATGATGACGAGCTGGATGCAGTATCCAGAGCGAGAGCTCTGCTGGAACATTCATTTATGTACTAGAGGCAGGCCACACCCCCAAGGAAACTCCTTTTCAACTGATTGGTACCTCATAGCAGATCTCATTATGGAGTTGATTACATCATTACATAACTGCCAAATTACATCATTACATAACTGCCCAACTAAATCATAACTTCCAAATCACTGAGAATCATGGCCCAGCCAAGCTGATACACAGCCTTAACCATCACAAATGGGGAAGAACATTCCACTGATTTCTGTTTTGTTTTGTTTTTTTTAATAATATTTTATTGTGTTTTAGGTGAAAGTTTACATAGCAAATTAGGTTCCCATTTAACAATTTTTATACACATTGTCCCATGACATTGGTTACAATTTTCACGATGTGTCAGTGTTCTCATTATTTCCATTCTGTTTGTTCTGTGTCCATTGATCTAGCTTCCCTTCCCCTCCTTGCCTTCTCATCTTTGCTTTTGGGTAACTGTTGACCATTTGTTCTCGTATAGTTAATTGTTTAATGAAGCACATTATTCATGGGTGATATTGTTTATTTTATAAGTCAGTCTATTATTTGGCTGAAAGGTGACCTCCAGAAATAGCTTTAGTTCCAAGTTCTAAGGGTATCTTAGGGCAATAGTATTAGGAGTTCCTCTAGTCTCTACCAGTTAAGTAGGTCTGGCCTTCTTTAGGAATTTAAATTTTATCCTACATTTTTCTCCCATTCTATCCAGAACCTTCTATTGTGTCCGTGGTCATAATGGTCAGTAGTTATAGCCAGGTACCATCTAGTTCTTCTGGTCTCAGGCTAGAAGAGGCCCTGGTTCATGTGGACTATTAGTCCTGTAGACTAGTTTCTTCTTTGAACATTTAACTTTTTTCATCTATTTTGCTTTGTATGAGTAGAAACCAACAGTTATATCTTAGATGTCCACTCACAAGCTTTTAAGACCCCAGATACTACTCACCAAATTAAGATGTAGAACATTATCTTTATGAACTATGTTATGCCAATTGACAAAGTTGTCCCCTGACACTATGGTCCTAAGCTTTTCAACCCAATAAACCAATTCCATGAGTTGTTTGGATATGTCTGGGAAACCTCTATAACTGTGTCCCCATGTGCTTTCTGAAATATATATATATATATATGTATGCCTACAGATACATCTATACATGCACATGTATTTACTCCTATATGCCTTTTTATACATATATATGCATACATGTCTATCTTCATAACCATACACCTATTTTTTCGTTGTTTTTACTGTTGTTGCAAAATTGTACATGTTATAGTATTTACCAAAATTGTCCCTTTTTCTTTTGTACTTCTTAGTGTCTTTATTTATCTTAGTCAAGTTGTGCTGACTTCACCCATATTTAGTATTGTCTTTCCCATCACCAATAATAACAAGTGTCTACTATCTCCCTCTCTCTCCACCTCATTCCACCTCTCTCTCCCTCTCATTCCTGGTAATCACCAAAGATGTTGCTTTCTGTGTGTATATCTATTCTTGACTTTTTAGAGTAGTGGGACCATACAATATTTGTCCTTTTGTGATTGATTTATTTCACTCAGCAAAATCTCCCCCAGATTCATCCATGTTATGTTTCACAGATTCCTCATTATTCTTTATAGCTGCGTAGTATTTCATTTTATGTATGTATCACAATTTGTTTATCCATTCAGGATGGGCACTTAGGTTATTTCCATCTTTTTGCTATTGTAGATAATGCCGCAATGAACATAGGTGTGCATATGTCTATTCATGTCACTGCTCTTATACCTCCTGGATATATACCTACAAGTGGGATTACTGGATCATAATTTATTTCTGTTTCAAGCTTTTTGAGGAAGCACCATTTTTCATAGTGGTTGTACCATTTTACAATCCTATCAGTAATGTACAAGAGTTCTAATCACAGAGCAAGGGAAAAAAAATCAAATACACGGAAACTGAATAAGACTCTGCTTAAAAACCACTGGGCAATATAAGAAATCAAAGGTGAAATAAAAAAAATTCCTAGGATCTAACAAGAATGAAAATACATCATACCAAAACCTTTGGGACACAGCAAAGGCAGTCCTCAGAGGTTAATTAATAGCAACAGATGCACACACCAAAAAAGAAGAAAGGGACAAAATCAAAACATTAGCTACATTACTTGAACAAATAGAAAGAGAACAGCAAAAGAAGCCCACAGCCACCAGAAGAAAAGAAATAATAGAGATCAGAGCAGAAATAAATGAAATAGAGAACAGAAAAACAATAGAAAGAATCAACCAAACCAAAAGTTGGTTCTTTGAAAGGATCAACAAAATTGACAAACCATTTGCCAAACTGACAAAAGAAAAACAGGAGAGGACACAAATGACCCAAATAAGAAATGAAATGGAGGACATTTCCACAGACCCAACTGAAATAAAAAGGATCATAACAAAGTACTATGAAAAACTATACTCCAACAAATTTGAAAACCTAGAGGAAATAGACAAATTTCTAGAAACACACTACCTAGCCAAACTAACACAAACTGAAATTGAAAATATAAACAGATTCATAGCAAGTGAAGAGACTGAGAAAGTTAAAAAAAAAAAAAAAAAAAAAAAAGCTCTGGCCCAGATAGCTTCACTGGAGAATTCTACCAAACATTCAGAGAAGAGCTTACACCAGTACTACTCAAACTACTTCAGAACATAGAAATGTAAGGGATACTTCTGAATTCATTCTATGAAGCCAGCATAACCATGATACCAACATCAGGCAAAGACACCATAGAAAAAGAAAATTACAGACCAGTATCTCTCATCAATATAGATGCAAAAATTCTCAACAAAATTCTGGCAAATAGAATTTAGCATCATATAAAAAAAAAAACAAAACACACACGATGACCAAGTGGGCTTCGTACCACGTATGCAAGGATAGTTCAACATTAGAAAATTAATCAACATAATCCACCACATAAATAAATAAAAGAATCACATGATCATCTCAATCAATACAGAAAAGGCATTCAACAAAAAGCATTCATGATAAAAACTATCAATAAAATAGGTATAGAAGGGAAATTCCTCCGCATAATAAAGGGTATCTATACAAAACCAGGAGACCTGATGGTGCAGTGGTTAACAGCTATGGCGAACTATGGCTGCTAACCAAAAGGCTGGAAGTTCAAATCTACCAGCCACTCCTTGGAAACCTTATGAGGCAGTTCTACTCATTCCTATAGGGTTGCTATGAGCCACAATTGACTTGACGGCAATGGGTTTGGCTTTTTTTTTAGTAGAAAACCAACAGCCAACATCATTCTTAAGGAGAGAGGCTGAAAACATTCTCCTTGAGAACAGGAACAAGACAAGAATGCCTTTTATCACCACTACTATTTAACATTGTGCTGGAAATCCTAGCTAGAGCAATAAGGCAAGAAAAAGAAATAAAGGGCACCCAAATTGGTAAGGAAGAAGTAAAACTGTCCCTGTTTGCAGATAATATGACACTATACATAGAAAACCCAAAAGACCTCAGGAGAAAACTACTGGAATTAATAGAATGATTCAGTAGAATAGCAGGATATAAGACAAACATACAAAAATCACTTGGATTCCTATATACCAATAAAGAGAATGACTAAAAGGAAATCAGAAAAAAAATACCATTTATAATAGCCCCTAAAAAAATAAATACTTAGGAATAAATCTAACCAGCGATGTAAAAGACTTATGCAAACAAAACTACAAAACACTACTGCAAGAAACCAAAAAAGAAATACACAAATGGAAAAACATACCATGCTCATGGATAGGTAGACTCAACCTTGTGAAAATGTCAATTCTACCCAAAGCAGTCCACAAATACAAGGCAGTCCTGGTCCAAATACCAACAGCATTCTTTAAAGTGATGGAAAAACTAATCATTAACTTTATATGGAAAGGAAAGAGGTCCCGGATAAGTAAAGCACTATTTTAGTAGAAGAACAAAGTAGGAGGACTTGCACTACCTGACTTCAGAACCTACTATACAGCTACGGTAGTCAAAACAGCCTGGTACTGGTACAATGACAGACAAATTGACCAATGGAACAGAACTGAGAACCCAGATGTAAATCCATCCACCTAAGGTCACCTGATCTTTGACAAAGGCCCAAAGTCCAACACATGGGGAAAAGACAGTCTTTTTAACAAATGATGCTGGCAAAACTGGATGTCCACCTTTAAAAAAATGAAAGAGGATCCATACCTCACACCATACTCAAAAACTAATTAAAAATGGATCAAAGACCTAAATATGAAGCCAAAAAGTATATATAAAGATCATAGAAGAAAAAATAGAGTTAACTCTAGAGGCCCTAATACATGGCATTAACAGGATACAAACCAAAACTAACAATACACAAACACTAGAAGATAAGCTAGATAAATGGAATCTCCTAAAAATTAAACGCTTATGCTCATCAAAAGACATCACTAAGAGAGTAAAAAGAGAACCTACAGACTGGGAAAAAAAAATTGGCTATTACAGTCAGACAAAGATCTAATCTCTAAAATCTACGGAAAAATCCAACACCTCTACAACAAAAAGACAAATATTCCAATTAAAAAATGGGCAAAGGAAACAAACAGACACTTCACCAGAGAAGACATTCAAGTGGCTAACAGATGCATGAGGAAATGCTCGTGATCACCAGCCATTAGAGAAATGCAAATCAATACCACAATGAAATACCATCTCACCCTGTCATTATTGGCATGAATCAAAAAACTAGAAAATAACAAATGCTGGAGAGGCTTTGAGGAGACTGGAACTCTTATGCACTGCTGGTGGGAATGCAAAATGGTACAATCATTTTGGAAAATGACATGGTACTTCCTTAAAAAGCTAGAAATAGAAATACCATATGATCCAGCAATCCCACTCCTAGGAATCTATCCTAGAAAAACAAGAGCCATCACACGAATAGACATATGCACACCCATGTTCATTGCAGCATTGTTCACAATAGCAAAAAGATGGAAACAACCTAGATGCCCATCAACAGATAAATGGATACACAAACTATGGTACATACACACAATGGCGTACTACGCAATGATAAAGAACAATGATGAATCTGCAGGGCATTATGCTGAATGAAATAAGTCAATTACAAAGGGCAAATATTGCATGCGACCACTACTATAAAAACTCATGAAAAGGTTTACACAAAAAAAGAAACAACCTTTAATGGTTACGAGGGAGGGGTGGGGATGGAAAAACACTGAATTGACAGTAGATAAGTGGTAACCTTGGTGAAGGGTAAGACAGTACACAATACTGGGGAAGCCAGCACAACTTGCACAAGGCAAAGTCATGGAGGCTCCATAGATACATTCAAACTCCCTGAGGGACCAAATTGCTAGGCTGAGGGCTATGGGGACCATGGTCTCGGGAAATATCTAGCTCAATTGGCATAACATAGTTTATAAAGAAAATGTTCTGCATTCTACTTTGGTGAGTAGGGTCTGGGGTCTTAAAAGCTTGTGAGTGGCCATCTAAGATACTCCACTGGCCTCACCCCGTCTGGAGCAAGGGAGAATGAACAAAATCAAAGACATAAGGGAAAGATTAGTCCAAAGGACTACTGGACCACAACTACCACAGCCTCCACAGACTGAGTCCAGCACAATGAGATGGTGTCCGGGTATCACCACTGACTGCTCTGACAGCAATCACAATAGAGGGTCCTGGACAGAGCTAGAGAAAAATGTAGAACAAAAGTCTAACTCACAAAAAATAATAATAATAATAATAAGACCAGATTAATGGTCTGACAGAGACTGGAAGAACCTCGACAGTATGGTCCCCAGACACCCTTATAGCTCCGTAATGAAGTCACTCCTGAGGTTCACCCTTTAGCCAAAGATTAGACAGGCTCATAAAACAAAACAAGACTAAATGGGCACACCAGCCCGGGGCAAGGACAAGAAGCAGCAGGGGACAGGAAAGTTGGTAATGGGGAGCCCAAGGTCAAGAAGGGGAGAGTGTTGACATGTTGTGGGGCACAACCAATGTCACAAAATAATATGTGTATTAATTGTTTAATGAGAAACTAGTTTGCTCTGTAAGCTTTCATCTAAAGCACAATTTAAAAAAAAGAGTTCTAATCGCCCCACAACCTCACCAGCATTTGTTGTTTTCTGTTTATTATCATTGCCATTTTTGCAGGGGTGAGATGATATCTCGCTGTAGTTTTGATTTGCATCTCCCTAATGGCTAATGATCACAAGCATCTTTTCATGTATTTGTTGGCTGCTTGAATGTTCTCTTTGGTGAAGTGTCTGTTCATGTCCTTTGCCCATTTTTGATTGGATTGTTCATTTCACTGATTTACACTAGGAAGATGTCCATCTGTGAAAGTCCTGTAAATCAATGCAGGACTCTTTCACAACGGCTGACTTCTTTTCTTATTTTCAAATAATTTTGAGTCTGCAAACAGTTACTGGGTTCCTACTTTACCCAGACACTTCTGATATCTGTAGGCCATAGGGAAATGAATCAGAGTTGCTGACTTCCAGCAAAGATATAGATATCAATTAATCTTCACAAACTTAAGAATGTAGATTGATACTAATATAAGAGCCAGAAAGTGTTAATAGAATGTGTGTGCCTGAGTTGGAGGTGATGACTGGAAGGCTTCTTGGAGAAGGTTCCTTTGAGCTAGGCAGATCCCGATGGTCTGTTATGGAGGGCAGGCCATTCTAGCTGGATAGAATGACTCTAGAAAGGCACAGGGGTGGGAAAAGACAAAGCATGTTACAAAAAGTTGTTGTCCAAAATAAGTGGAGCAGAGGACATGTGATGGAGTAAACGGGAGTGGAAAGTTGAAAAGGTTGTTAGGAGCTAGAGCACTGAACCCCAGGAGGGAAATACTGGAGTATTCCAGAAGATAATGGAGGGTGAGGAAATATCTTTGAGCAGGAGAGCCTGTGCTTCAAGTCACTGAGGAGACACACACACAGATACATACCACACACACATAGATACACACCACACACACACAGATACACACCACACACACAGATGCACACCACACACAGACACACAGTACTACACCACACACACAGAGGCGCACACACACAGATACTCCACACAAAGAGACACACACAGATACACCACACACACACAGACACACACACACACAAGAAATCTCATCAAAAGGAAAAGGATTGTATCTTAGAGGAAAAACTGTAAAGGAAAACGTGCTTTTTAAACTAACCAGAACTCAAGTTTCCTGCCTTTGGAACTACAACCCTTCAAAATTCCTGTTCATCCTCTCTGCTCCTTGAAATACTTCCTCACTGTGTTTACAGGACCCGACATCCTCACCTGGTTTCCCTCCTACTTCTTGGACTGTGCCTTCTCAGTATCCTTTTGTGGTCTCTCCTTATCTCTCTCAGTTCAAACTGTTGGAGTGTCCCCGGGCCCAGTCCTTACATCTCTCTTCCTGCATATTAACACTCAGGCTTGATGGTCTTATCCTGCCTTATGGCTTTAAAGACTGTGTGTGCTGGTGGTTGCTGGATTTGCATTTCCAGCCCTGGCCTCACCTGAACTCCAGACTTGTATATTCAGTTGCCCACCTGACATCTCCACTTAGATACATAAAGGTACCTCAAATGTAAAATGTCCCAAACCACTGTCTGGCATCGCCTTCCAAGCCTGTTCCTCCTACAGTCTTCCTTCACTCATTACATGGCAAATCCATCCATGCAGTTGCTCAGGCCAAAACCTTCGACTTCTGTCTTTTGCTCACAACGTCTAACCAGTCCATCAGCATATTCTTTCACTATTCCTTCACTTTACTCAGCATTTAACCCCTTCTCACTACCTCCATTGTGTCATCATTTTCACCTGAATTACTGCTCTAACTTCCTGATTCCCACGCATCTATCTTTAGCTGCCTGCACTTCTCAACACAGCAGCCAGAGTGTTTCTGTCAAAATGCAAGTCAGATAATTTAGACTAAGCCAAAGCCCCCCAATAGCCTCCCATTTCCCTTGGATTACAAGTCTAAATCCTTACAATGGCCTATAAGGCCCCACAGGATTTGTGCCACCTCCGTTATCTCTCTAACTTCACCTCCCATTACTTTCCCCCTTGTTCACTATACTTCAGTCACATGGTCTTCTTGCTGTGCCTTAAACACTCCAGGCACATTCCTGCCTCAGGACCTTTGCACTTGCTATTCCTCAACCTGGGATGCTCTTTCCCCAGCCATCCACATGCCTTACTCCCTCACTTCCTCCAGGCCTCCTTCTCAAAAGTTACATTCTGCAAGCCCTTTCCTGGCCACCCTATCTAAAATTGCAAGGCCTGCCCTCAACACTTTCTATGCTTCTTCCTTGCTTCATTTTTTTTTTTTCTCCTTAGAATTTTTCACTATTTTACTTAATTAATTTGTGTATTGTTGGTTTCCTAATGTAATCTCCATGAGCACAGGCATTTTTGTCTCTTGTTTACTGTTGCGTCCCCAGAACTTAGAATACTGACCAGCACAGAGCAGGCACTCAACAAGCATTTGTCAAATGAATGAAGGATAAAGGAATCTCATTCCAGACAAAAGAAAAACATGGAGAATGGCATGGTGACAAGTGAACTAAAATATTTTTAATGTATTTTCTAACCTTAGAACACAAAATCTGGAGGAAAAAAAATCACTTGAAACTTTGAAGCCATCTAAAGAACATGTTGTGCTTTTCCTGCAATTTCTAATCACTTTTATTTAAATGTTTTATAAATATTTTCAAGTGCTTGATGCATTTTTAAATGCTTCCAAGTATTTGGAAGTTATTTGGGAACACTTCTAATTGTTTTAAAACCATTTTCAAATAATTTCAACTCATTTCAAACGAGCAAGCTTAGAAAATAAACTAGTGTAGTATCCAAAGTGTTTGAAATTGTGCCTTACATCATTTTGAATTTGTAACGGGGAAAAGTTGTTTGGAAACAGTTGTGGAAATTACTGTTTTCAAACTAATTATTTTGAAATTTAAAGTTTTTGTTGTCTTGATGAAGAAGGAGAAGAGAATAAATCCAGAGTTTCAACATCGCTTAGAAAACATTTCCAAACATTGGTGAAATGGATTGAAAAGTTTCAAGGATTCTGTCTACAGCCTTGCACTTAATAGTAAAAGCCTGCAAATCTGTCTTTCAACAGGAAAATTGGAAAATATATAACACATTTAAAAAGTGGAATTTTTTTTAAATGACAAAAAATATTCAGAAAAGAAAGTTAAGTTGCAGAATAATATGCAAATTATGACCCCATTTGTTGTTTCTTTTTGAAGAAGGTGCATGTATTGGTCTATTAGACATACATGTGTATGCCTGGAAGGAGATATATATACGTCTGGAAAGATATGTGTGCATGTCTGGGAGGATGTATCTGCATGTTCGGAGGGATGTGTGTGCATGTCTGGAAGGATGTGTGTGCATGTCTGGAGGATGTGTGTGCCTATCTGGAAGAATGTACGTGCATGTCTGGAGGATATGTGTGCATATCTGGAAGG
>NW_004443937.1:8118798-8191479 GCF_000243295.1 Trichechus manatus latirostris
TGTGTGTGCCTATCTGGAAGAATGTACGTGCATGTCTGGAGGATATGTGTGCATATCTGGAAGGATGTGTGTGCATGTCTGGAGGATGTGTGTGCATGTCTTAAAGGACACTTCTCCCCAACCTTTGACAGAGGTTGCCTTTAAAATGAGAGAATGATTAGAGGTTTAGAGGAGCAGGGGGACTTTATTTTAATTTATCCTCTTTTGCGCTGTTTTAAGATTCTTCAAATGTGGTGAGTTATCTATCAGATTTTTATTTAAAAAATGTGTTGAAAATGGTTTTAAATATTTTAAGCATCAGAAGGTTTGTGATACTAAAATGATTTAAATCTGTTCCCAACTTTTGAGGGATTTAAAATACAGTAAATTGTCCAGAAATGTGAAGGAAAATCTGTCATAAAACTTGATAAGCTCTATATCAACATCACAAAATCCAGGAAACACACAGTTAAAGGACCATTTAAATCTGTTAGGATGTCTCCCAAGAAGATAATTGGGACAGTTCTTGAAAGACACATAGAGTTGGGTCAAGATATTTCAGGCAGAGATGCAGTGCCAAGGCATGAAAAAGGCCCATTGCAGGGAATAGGTGGCAATTTAGCTTGACTGGGGAATGGGCTCAAGACTCCCTCATGATCATTGTTAGGAAGGTTGGACCCAAATTGTGATGAGCATTAGAATAAAGCAGGATGTAAATAAGTAAGTAAATGCATGAGGCCACTGGATGCATTTTGGTCCAACTCCCAAGCCTGTGGGTCTCCTTCTACGGCCCAGGCCTCTTCCGATAAAATGCCCTTGAGGCAACCAACCTTGCACAGAGCCTTCTTTCAAAGGTGAAATGACCCTTATACCTAGCTTATCAAATGAACAGGCTCTTAAACAGTGACCTTCTTAGATTTAGCTTTTAACTTTTTTCCTACTAAAGCAATATGATTGTGTCTGACTTTCCCAATGACCCAGAAGAATAGGAGTATTTTTATCTCTCTTGTTTAGCCAAGGTCACTGAGGCCAAGAGATAATGCACTCAGCAAACTGGTAACTTGGCTGGAACTCAAGCCCACATGTCCTGGTTTCTTCAGTCCAGTGCACCTCGTATTGGGTAACATCATAGAATGACAATGTTAGTTGCCATCCAGTTGGTGACCCCATGCATAATACAATGAAACATTATCTGGTCCTGTACCATATTCATGATCATTGGTATGTTAGAGTCCATTGTTACAACCACTGTATCACTCCATCTCACTGAGCATTTCCCTCGCTTTCACTGACCCTCCAATTTACCAAACATGATGTCCCTCTCCAGCAATCAGCCCATCCTGATGACACATCCAAAGTAAGTGAGTTGCAGTCTCAGACAATATTCTGTGATCCACAGGTTTTCACTGGCTAATTTTCAGAAGTAGATCACCAGGACCTTCTTCCTAGTCTGTTTTAGTCTGGAAGCTCTGCTGAAACCTCTGCACTATGGGTGACCCTGCTGGTATTTGAAATACTGGCTGCCTGGCTTTCAGCATCACAGCAATATGCAATCCACCACAGTACAGCGAACTGACAGACCAGTGATGGAGAATGGTAATAGGTTCTTAAAAACAGAAGAGAGTATCGGAGGGCGTGTGCCACGGTTCTCTACTTTCACCTCCCAACACTGGCTTGCAGCAGCACCTCAGAGAAAAAAATGGAAAGAGACTTTCATTTCTCCCATGAAAGTCCTTCTAGAACACTAAAACCAAACTGTTCCCGTCGAGTCGATTCTGACTCATAGAGACCCTACAGGACAGAATAGAACTGCCCCATAGGGTTCCCAAGGAGCGACTGATAGATTTGAATTGCCGACCCTTTGGTTAGCTCTTAACCACTGTGCCGACAGGGCTCCTCTAGAACACTAGTCATTTCTCATTGTTGAATGAGGTTAACACTTAATTTGTTTCTGGTTAATCCTGAAAGAGGTCAAAATCCATAGAAAACTATTTAAGCTAGAAATCAATGGTTTGAAAAAAAGCTGGTGCTCTGGAAAGGTAAGGAGGATGGAATTTGCTTTGTTTTGATCAGATGTGAACTTATCTTTGAGAAGAAAGAATAAATGACAAGTCACCAGCAACTGGCCTTGCTGTCTGTTTCTCCTTTGAAAATTCACTATCCTGATTACTTGAGTTCATCTGAGGAAAAGACTCAGTGTCTAAAACTATTTTTGCCTTTCTATGACTTAACATCTCTGAGCTTCAAATCCCTCATCTATAGATGAGGATGACAAATATAACATTGAATGATGATAATAAAAATTATCTGGGAGGCTGGACCACAGTTCTACTTCCAGACAATTTGCAGGAATAGAGATCAGGTTTACCCTCCCACCTGAAACAACTGAACAATGACAGAATATGTATGTTCTAGCACCGTTTGTTGAAAAGACTATGCTTTATGCTGTGTTGCATTTGTACCTTGCATCATGCGCAAAAATTAACTCAAAATGTATTACAGACCTAAATCTAAAACCTAAAATTATAAAGTTTCTAGAATAATACATAAGAGAAGGCCTTTGTGACCTTAGGCTAAACAAAGATTTCTTAGATAAGACATCAAAACCGTGTTCCATGAAAGGAAAAAAAGATAAATTGGATTTTATCAAAATTAATATACAAACACATGGATATTTACAGTGGAGATTTACAGTGGCTTTATTTGTAATAGCTAGAAGCTGTAAAACACCCTGACATCAACATGTGAGTGGACAAATTGTGGTATATCTCTGCAACAGCATACTACTTAGCAATAGAATGTAATGAACTATTGATATACTTTACAATGTGGATGAATCTCAAAATTTTTATGCTGAGTGAAATAAAGCAGATAAAAAAGTACATATTGTACGGCTCCATTTATATAAGAACTAGGAAATGCACACTACTCTGAAATGATGGAAAGCAGACCAGTAGCTGCTGAGGACAAGGTCTGGGGGAAAGCAGTGGGGAGAATCACAAAGGGGTGATAATTACACAAGTGTGCAAAGCTGTGCTCTTTAAATTTGTGCAGTTTATTCTATGCCAATTATAAGTCAATATAGTTGTTAAAAAACAAAAGCAGCAACTACAACTATAATAACAACAAAGATCCTAGGAAAAAAGTGGGCTGAGAGATAGGAAAAGGGACCAAACCACAGTGTAGGGGTATGAATAAGGATAAGGGAAATGTCAGGTTAAGCAGGTATTTAGGAGCGAGTATAATGTGGTATTAGGAGCCCTGGTGGCAGTGATTAAGTGCTTTGGTACTAACCAAAATGTTGGTGGTTCAAACCCACCAGCTGCTCTGAGGGAAAAAGAGGTGGCAGTCTGCCTCTGTAAAGATTACAGCCTTAGAAATCCTCTAAGGCAGTTCTTCTCTGTCCTATAGAATCTCTATGAGCCAGAATCAACTCGATAGCAACAGGTTTTCTTGGTTTTTTTTTTTTTTTTTTGGATTTGGATAATATGGTATATTTTCTAAGCTTGCTGATTTGAAATGAGTTGAAAGTTTTTGAAAGTGATTTTAAAACCATTTGAAGCATTTCAAAATAATATCAAACACATTCGAATTCAAATTTTGACACTTACTAGCTGTTGGATTTGAGCACATCAAAATTCCATTCTACTACAGGTGACAGAAAACCCAACTCAGTACATGAAATGTTTTGACTCAAATAACTGAGAAGTCGGATAGTCCTGGCTTCAGACCCAGCTAGAGTCAGACTTCAATCATGGCGGTTAGGCCTGTTTCTCTCCATCTTGGCTCTGCCTTCTGCTGTTCTGGCTTCATATTCAACCTCTACATTCTCCCCTGGGAATGACAAGACAGAGGCCATCATCTCAGCCTCCTTTTCTTAAATTAAGTGGGAAGATGGGGCTTGTTCAGTTGATTCAAAGAAAGTCCCATGATCCCTTCTATTTGGATTGGCTTAGATCATGTGATCACCCCTCAACTAATCTCTGTGGATAAGGAAATTTGATATTCCGATTGGTTTAAAATCTGCATTCCATATACCATTCAGGGAGTTGAAGTGGAGTTCCATCCAGAGAGTGGGGAAGGGATGACCCTTATCAAAATTTGGGGGTTGTATCTAGAAGAAAGTAGCTTAGCTTCTGGGAGGTAAATACCAAAACCTCACTATAAGCACTGTCCCCCATTCTCTGCTTGCTTCCCTTTCTTTTTATCTCTTGTAAGGTAAAAGGTGGTGCAGGCCACACCCTAGGAAAACTCCCTTTACATTGGATCAGGGATGTGACCTGGGTAAGGGTGGTGTTACAATCCCACCCTAATCCTCTTTAACATAAAATTACAATCACAAAATGGAGGCCAACCACACAATTCTGGGAATCATGGCCCAGCCAAATTGATACACACATTTTTGGGGGGACATAATTCAAACCATGACAATACTCTTCCCAGTGGGGTTACTCAGCTGGTAGGTTGTAAGCCTATAGAGCTACTGGTGACTACCTTTTTCACTATTCAGGAGGGCTTGACTGAGAAGAAGACAAATCAGAGGAAAGCTGAGAGAAAGAGAGAGCTTTCCCAATGACCACGTTTGAGCCCTTGGATCTAGCCATAACTGCATGCACTGGTACTCTTAGACTTTCCAGTTATGTGAGCCAATATATTCCTTTTATTATTAATTCAGACTTAATTGGTCATTAGAAACCAAGTCTGTCCTGTCACAAAATCCCACAGCTCCCACACAGCCAATTCAGCCCTGGGCCTTGACAAGGCTTCAGGTCACAATGGAGAGTGGACAGAAAACTTGCTTTTGGAGAATCAAGCTTCAGCTTTCTTGCTCTGAGATTGTCTGCTCCCTGCACGTCTGACTTCAAGCAGTTGAACTGTCTTGACTCTCAGGTTATTTGGACTTTGTCACTGTTCAATTTACAGCTGTGTCAATGTAGAATTTAGGATGAGTAAATGTAATAAATTGATCCTATTTGCTATGATGCCAGAGCTTAGCCAGATTCAATCACTCTTCAGGTGATGCATCTAAAGCTGGGGCCCAGACTGGGGGAGAGAGGGAAGAGGGGAGGTAATGGGGATGAAAGAACACAAGCGCAAGAGAATAAGGAGAGGTACAAGATGCTGTGGAAAGAGCACTGGTCTGGGAGTCCAGGGTTCTGGGTTCCAGTCCTAATCCTGTTTTATTTGAGGGAAGCTTCTTCCCCTTCTCATGCCTCCACTTTCTCCTCTATAAATTGGGAACAATGATGTCTAATCAGTTCATTTTGCCTGTGTGACCAGAAACAGCAAATGAAATAACACATGAAAAAGGGCCCTAAGAACAACGTGAACATTCTTGTTATTGCAGCTAGAGAATGGTGGAGGATGAATGGGCATGATAAGGCTTCTCAGAATCCAGTGTCCCTCCCTGGAGCCTCCCATGAGTCACCAATCTTCCAGGTGGGGCCGTCCTCCTCTGTTCCCCTATTCTTCCTGCAAGAGTGGGGAAAGCAGGAGAGATGGGCCCCACAAGACCTGGGTTTGAGGCTGGCTCCATTGCTTTCCAGCTGTGTGAGCATGAGCGGGTGAGTTCACCTCCCCATGGAGTGATGAAAAGAGTGAGGGAGGGAGAGAAGAGGGGAAAAGAGCCGACAGGCAATAAGGACTTACTACATTTATCAGACATTCCAAGTGCTTTGTGAAAGTTAATTGGTTTAATCCCCAAATGACTCTGTAAGGTAGGTATAATTTCCCTTGTCACACAGGTAAGAAAGTGGGTTTGGGTGAGGCAGTCACTGGTGTACAGCTGGTGAGCAGGATGGCAGGCAGGATGGCAGCCCTGGTTTGGGTGAATCCAGGGGTGCAGCTTTGTTTTACTGCTTCTGCTGGGAATAAATTCAGTAACAATAGCAATAATGTCAATGTTAAATAACAGGAGGAGAAGTAAACAGGACTGAGCACTCACTGTGCTGTGCGCTAAGGGTTTTAAAACATTCTCTCATTTGTAATCCAACTGACATCCTTATGAAAGAGATCCTGTTATTATCCCTAATTTGTTGTTAGTTGCCATCAAGTCAATTCTGACTCACAGATGAGGAAACTGAGGTCCTGAAAGTTTAAGTGACTTGCTCAAGGTCACAGAGCTGGTAAGTGACCAAGGCAGGATTTGAACCTCGGCAGTGTGGCACAAACAGTTAATCACTCAACTACTAACTGAAAAGTTGGAAGTTCAAACCCACCCAGAGGCACCTCTGAAGAAAGACCTGGGCATCTGCTTCATAGCCTTGAAAACCCTACGGAGCACAGTTCTACTCTGCACACAGGGGGTCTCCATGAGTTGGAATAGACTCAATGGCAACTGGTAGAGTGACAACAGACAAAAGGTTAACAATCTGTTAATGGCGATGCATTATCTGTGAGTTGGAATCGACTCAACGGCAATGGGTTTGGTTTTTTGGTTTATACAATGGCATTTTTGGAAATACAGAGTGAGGTGCCCAATTCACATGCAGGGGCTCCAGGGCCCCAAGCTTGATGGGGTAGCTGCTCCTAGGCCCCTCACAACTTTGCTAGGCATTTCCCGTGGGCAGTGCCTTTCTGGCTGATGCTCAGGTTCTAGCTGCTGTGTGCTCTGCACTGTCTCTTTTTCCCTGTCTTGGGCCAGGGGAGGGCATCCGTTCACCAGAGCTTCTGCATCGCAGGCCTTTTGGGACTTCTCCCCTCTGCCTCCAGGGCCTGTAACACGTGCCAAGTCACTCAGTGCCACCACCTGATAACACTCTCCATGGCACCTTGAGGTCCCGCCTGCTCAGTGAAGCCTGTCTGCCCGCCTCTCTCTTCTCTCACCTCCTTCCCTCTCTCATTCCCCTCCATAGTTATTTCTTTAACATGAGTTGGTGTAGCGAAGGCAGAACTAAGCCAGGACTCTCCAAGGGCACCTCCACCACCTGCCTCCATTACTAGGAGCATCCATTTGATATCCTGCAGGACCCAGGGGGACTGTCAAGGCCATCTCGATGCCACTCCCCAGCCTCCTTCCCATCTAGATGGTCCCAACCCAGGTGCTCCTGGTTCCTCTGGGACCCTGTTCACAGCCCACATGCCAACCATTCTGATACTATTGTCATCTGACAGCTAGCATCTGCTGTTGCAGCCATTGTCCCAACAACCCAGTGAGAGAGATATGATCATCTCCCCAATATCCCAATAAGAAAACTAAAGAGTCACATGACAGCTTCAAAGTCCCTCAGCAAGTAAAAGGTGTTGCCAAGATCCAAAGCAAGACCGGGGCTCTTTCCTGCCGCACCACCCAGGGTTCCGTGTTGGCTCACTGGCAGGGGCAGCAGGGCAGAAAGGAAGAGATCCACTCTGGGGCCGGGAGACCCAGGAACTATCCCCAGTCTGCTGTCCTCTCACAGGGAAACTTGCCAAGTCCTACCCTTCTCTGGGCTCCAGGTGATCATCTGTAAGAAGGGGCTTGTTGTTGCTAGTTGCTGTCAAGTCAGCCCCCCACTAAAGGTGACCCCATGCACAACAGAACAAAACACTGCCCAGTCCTGCGCCAGCCCTGTGATCAGTTGCAGATCTGATCATTGTGATCCACAGGGTTTTCACTGGCTGATTTTTGGAGGTAGATCATCAGGCCTTTCTTCCTAGTCCATCTTAATTTGGAAGCACCACTGAAGCTTGTTCAGCATCAGAGCAACACCCAAGCTTCCACTGACAGACAGGTGGTAGCTGGGCATGAAGTGCATTGGCCAGGAATCAAACCCATGCTTCCCACATGAAAGGTGAGAATTCTACCACTGAACCACCAACGTCCCCTAAGCAGAGAGGCTTAGAGCTGGATATTGTAACAGTAATACTATCAGCAGCCTCCTTTTCCTAAGTACTTATTCAGTGCCGGGTACTGTGCTTGGTGTATTGGACTGGTTAGGAGCACGGGCTCTGAGTTCAAATCCTGCCTCCACCACTTACTTGTGAGTAACTTTAGGCAAGTTGCTAAAGTTTTCTGTTTCCTCCTCTGTAAAATGGGGATAATACCTACTTCAGAGTTGCCCTGAGGATTTAGTTAATGTAAATAAGAACACTTAGAGCTGCTTGACATATAGAAAAAGATAAATTTAGATACTGCTTCTATTTTTACTACTTTTGCTTTAATTATCTCATTTAATCCTCTCAACAACCCTCTGAAGTGGAGACTACGAGCTCCATTTTATGAACGAGGAAACTGAGGCTTAGCAAGGCTAATGAACTTGCCAAAGACTATACAGCCAATTCACTGCAGAGCTGGGATTTGAACCAGGTTGCTTGGCTGCTAACTGAAAGGTTAGACGTTCAAGTCCACCCAGAGGCACCTCAGAAGAAAGAGCTGGGGATATGATTCTGAAAAATTAGCCACTGAAAACACTGTGGAGTACAGTTCTACTGACATGCATGGTGCCCCATGAGTCAGAAACGACTCGACAGCAACTTTTTTTTTGCCTGACTCCAATGTCTGGGTTCTCTCTTTTCGTCATGGTTTCTCAACCCTGACACTATTGACATTTGGGGCCCAATAATTTGCTGTTGTGGGGGTCTGTCCTGTGCGTTATAGGATGTTTAGCAGCATCCCTGGCCTCTGCCCACTAGATACCAGTAGCATTCATGCCGTAGTTGTGACAACCAAAAATGTCAAGGGACATATTTGCCCTGGGGTGGGGGTAACATTGCCCCAATTGAGTATCACTGTCCTGCAGACTCCCCAAGGTCCATTCCAGCTCCAACATTCCACATTTCTATTTCTATTAGAACGGTGATCTGTTGACACTCTTGGGAGAGCAGAGACATGATGATGCTGTTTATAATAGGGAGCAGGCAAAACCTGGTGGAAACTTCCTTCCTGGGGTTCACCTATCTTTGTCTTCACAGAGTGGCAGCTGGTCCATCTGGCACCTTCATGAGCATTAGAAAAAGGCACACCCTCTGGGCAGATAAATGACTGCATTGCATCAATTCTTAGGCACTTTTTTTTTTTTTTTAACTTTTTAACTTGTTTGAAAATGGCATACCGGATTTTATTGATAGCATTTGTCTTACTTTGCTGTTGTTAACAGCCTTCGAATAACGAAATGTTGCCTGGTCCTGTGCCATCTTCATGATCATTGGTATGTTTCAGTGGATTGTTGCAGCTATTGTGTCAATCCAAGAAGCTGGCGTATATGAAGAAGCACATGGCATCAGGATTCAAGGAAGACTCACTAACAACCTGCAAATATGCAGATGACACAACTTTGCTTGCCAAAAATGAAGACGCCTTGAGGCACTTACTATGAAGGTCAAAAACTACAGCCTTCAGTATGAATTACTGTCTTACTTAGTTGTACATAAAATAGTGGTGCATCTTACAATTGATGGCATCCTAAAACTGATAATATACAATCTGCAAAGCACCCCTCCTCCCAAGGACACAAATGAGAAAACGCCACCACCTCTGAGCAGAGGCAGCTCTAAAAGCCCTGGCTTGGCAAGTGGATGATGCATTGGTGTGAAGAAAAAAGATGCCCCTTCCTCCAGGCAGACAAAACCTATGGCCAGGGCACAGGGCTTGGGGAAAAAGCACAGGCTCAATTTCAGCTGCAGGTTCTTTTGTGCAGTGCACAACCTCACAATAGTACATGGTGACTCTGCTGTCTCCCAGGATTCTCTGACCCACTCTGCCAAGCCCCAGAGACTAAGAACTAAAATAGGATCAAAGACCACTGAATATCACATGGCTTCTCAGAGCCAGAAATAATTTCAAGCTATAATTTTTTCAAGTGGATTTAGATTTTTTTTTCAAACTCCAAAAAAAGCGGGTTGTTTTACAGACTAGGAATGCCAACCAATTACCTACAATTCAAAGGCAAATGAATAAACATCCATGACATGATATTCTTTTTTTAAAAAAAGGGAAATGCTTCCTCAACAGGAGACAAATGTAGCAAAACATCTATTAATACTGTTCCCCGAAGAAGAATGAGTTAGTATAAAACCAGGCAGGACAGCAGCTAGGCATCTTTCTCTGCCTATATAAAATAAAGCCTTCCTTAAAATTGATGTGATTACTTGGGAAGCCCAAGTTTCTCTATTTTTTTCTTCTGTGATGGCTGCTTGTGCCTTAATGTGCTTTAAATGTGTAATAAAAATATAATGAAAAACATACATTTATTCAATGTGGCTGCTACAACATATGCGATAAAGCCCAAATCCTATGAAGTTGGATTTTATGGCATTTCTTAAACCTGTTTCTTCTACTTATAGCTGCCCTACAATATTGGCCAGAATTTAGTGCTTTTCTCTCCCTCTTCCATTTCCCAAGAAAATTATCAACCTGGAACTTCCAATTCTTATTCCTGCTGCTTCCTTTTTCTTTTATCCAGGTCCCAAACTGCACCCTAACTCCACTATTCTTCCCAATCTCTCCTCCCCATATTCCACACCAAGATAGTTTACGCTAGGCATGGATTATCAGAAAACCCACAGAGAAACACATGACTAGGCTCCTCCAGCCAAAAACAATTTTTTATATTAAAATGATAAGCAGTGGCGTTAGAGCAGGGGCCAGCAAACTACATCCTGCAGGCCAAAACTGGCCCTCCTCTGTTTTTGTAAATAAAGCTTTATGGGAATACAATCATGTTCATTTGTCTGTTCATTGCCTATAGATGCTTTTATGCTACAAAGGCAACAGAGTAGTTGCAACAGAGACTGTATGGCCCGTAGAGCCTAAAAGGTTTACTATCTGCCCTTTATATGAAAAATTTGCCAACCTCTGGATTAGAGCTGGAGTCCCTGGGTGGTACAAAAGGTTAACATGCTCAGCTGCTAACTGAAAAGGCTTGAGGTTTGAGTCCACCCAGAATTGCCTTGGAAGAAAGGTCTGGCAATCTACTTCCGAAAAATCAGCCATTGAAAACCCTAAGGAACACAGTTCTATTCTGACACACATGAGGTCACCATGAGTTGGAATTGACTAGACATCAACTGGAGTGGGTTAGAGCCAGGTCTCCAGAACTCGAATGCCTGGGTTTACATTCCAGTTCTGTGCTTTGCTGCTCTGGGATCTTGGGCAAATTAATTTCACTATCTGTGCTTTAATTTCCTCATGGTTAAAATGAGGATAATAAAAAGAACCTGCATCGTAGCATTGTGAAAATGTACAGCACTTAGAGTAGTGCCAGGCATGCACTGTGGTAAGAACTCAGACATTAGGTATTGTTACTATGCCGCCCAGCATCCTCTGCTCACGCTCTCTCCCATGCCTTGACTTCCAAAATGGTAGACAGATTCATCTACTATTCCTTGCCTTCCCTTTCTGACTTCTCTGAGACTTCTCAATCCACTGTCTTGTCTCCCACCTTTGCCACTCCAAAAGACCACTCCCATTTGCATCGCCATATCAGAATTACACAACCAAATTTTACCACTCCTTGAACCTTTATTCTGTTCCACTTTTTAGTGGCCTCTGATACCATAGACCACACTCTTCTTTGGAATGGTTTTTCCTCCTTATTCCAGGTTGCTGGGTGGTGCAAATGGTTTGTGCTTGACTACTAATGGAAAGGTTGATGGTTCAAACCCACTCATTGGTGACATGAAAGAAAGATCTGGTGATCTGCTTCTGTAAAAGGTCACAGTCAAGAAAACCCTGTGGAGCTCAGTTCTACTTTGTAACCTATGAGGTCCTGTAGAGTCGGAACTGACTTGACAGCAATGGGCTGGTTAGTTAGTTAATTAGTTAGTTCCTTTCCTCCTTCCTTCTTTTCTTCCTTTCTTCCTTTCTCCCTGGGAATATCTATCCAAGGGTGTTGATTAACTGCTATGGTTGCTCTAGATTCTCATGCTTTACAGAAAAGTAATTCCTTTCCAGTGCTCAATCCATCATTAAAACCATGCTGAGACCCCCACGGACAGCATGCAGCCACATTCTACCCACAAAGAATGTGCCACTCATGTTCATCAATCCTTACTCTGACTTCTGCCTTCTTGATGCAAGGATCTTTGACTACTCCCTCTCCTAGGACAAAAAATAGCCTTTCTTCCGTGAAAACACTTATCATAGTTTGGGTTCCCCAAGAAGCCGACCCTAAGACAAGATTGGAATGTAAGTAGCTTATTTGTGAGGTTATCTTGGGTAATACTCAAAGGAGAGGAGAAGTGAAAAGACAAGGAAAGAAAACCATAGAGGGTGTGTAACCAAGAAACTTACAGTTATGTGCAGCTGGAGCTTAATTCTGATATGGATCTCTGGAATACAGAAAAGAACACGTGTCTCCAAGTCATCATACCCAACTGGTGAGGAAAAGCCCTTTCAGGGATTTATACATTAATTCCAATCAGTCATTGGTTGAGGGATGCTCCCTGAGGTGTTAAGTCTGAAGGGCAGAGATGCTGCGATGGCAACTGGAAGTCCAGCTGGCCAGAGTGCCCTGGAATGAGAAAGAAGCAAGCGGTATGGGCACTTGTAGCATCTATATACAGTATGTCAAATAAATTACCCCAATGGAAGGAGGCACTGGAGTTCTGCCAGGTGCTAGGTATGTCTATTCCAATTATGCATCCCAGAACTGAGGAAATAACCAAGGAATGGGTTCAGGGACCTGCAGAACCTATTGTGAAATGGTCTTGAGCTAAAACTCCATTGATCATCTGACCTCCATATGCCCCTACTCTGACTGGTAGACCCCAGTGACATTTTGGGTCTCCTGAAATTAGTGTCCATTAAGAGCCAGTGTCCTGTAATCACCAAAAAGTCTGATTATTTCTTTTTCCCCCATGCACAATCACTCTGGTAAAAAGCCGTAGGTCCCTTTGGGGAAAATTGGGAGAAAGATTAGAGAGTATAAATTTTTGGCAGTGTAGCAGGGTTCTTCAAGAGGACCTTGCCTCCTCTTTATTCAAAGGGTTTTGAGTCTGTTAACTGGCTCATGTCTGGGAATTGATTGGGGGTCATGCCTTTCTGTTTCGGTGATTCGTTAGGCCTCTGTTCAGTCGATTGCTTATATAAATTAAGTAAGAATTTAGTAGACTGCCCATATATTTCTCTTCTAGGGACACCATGACTGATTAGCCAGTGCCATCAATCACACTGTTCTGATTACTACTTTGACTCTGCTGTCCATTATGGTAACCACACCCACCTGGTCTTTGGCAATTAAGTGCTGCCACTTGGCCCCTGCCACCCTGGGATCCAATTATCACCATTGCATTTAAGTTTCCCAATTCAGTAGTAGCAGTTCCCACTGTAATATATGACCTATAAGGAAGCACAACCATAGCACTCTTCAAGGATGCTGGGGCTCCCCTCACAAACTTATTTCTTATAGCCATGGTGAATGGTGTGTCCTCTGGACACTCTGGTATGGGAAAGCAGACCTTACATGATAAATTCACTCTGGCATTCCAATTTCCCTAAACCTTTGGATACCTTGTTCTACAGTATATCAAGGCAGTGCTGGCATTTCAACTTCCTTTAGTGTAGGCCATCTTTAGGTCCATGTTTCAGCCAATCAACCAAACAAAAAAATGTTAGATAGTGCTTTGTACCCCTCAGGCAGAAACACTGAATTCAGAATCTCTGCTTAGTGGGACCATGCCAATAAATCCAAATCCATCAAATTGTATGTTTCTTCCACTATCATCCCACACACTTAATATCCACTCCCAAACATATTTCTGCCATTTCTATGAGCATAAATTGGAAAAAAAAAATGCAGTTAGTTTGATGTGTAGCATACCTCCTCATGGGTCATATTTTTTACCTCCCCCTTCCAGGCCTTCTGGGAATTAAGTCTAGTTATAGGTCAAGAAACAAAGAGGAGTGGTGAGGGTGGGTCCTGGGGAGGCCATAACATGCCCTCAGGCAAAGCAGGACTAATCCGTGAGACACGTGTAGAAGGGCTGCTTCTACTGGCAAAGACGACTCAGCAGAATTCAAGGTTTCAATGCCCCCAGCTTCACTGGGATCTGCCCATATGTCCCCATTGCAATTTTTAGGATCGAATTCCTTCCTAATCAATGCCCTCATGTTATTAGAAGAAACCCTGGGAGATTGGGAATTCAATTTGTGTTGTTATTCAGCTACTCACAGGATAAGACTCTGGGTTTGGTTTTCAGAAATCTCAGCCCTGTGGTTACAGGCAATAAGGCTTTCTTACAGGGCACACAAAGAAACTTTTTGGTAATCTATGGGGCTCTTGAGCTGGGAATTTGAAGTCCTAAGCTTCTCCTTTTTTTTTTTTTTCTCACTTTGTCCAGTGCAGTTAGGAACAACCAGCCAACATCACTGTGCTCATTAGTTTTACTAAAATGCTCCAAAGTACCAAATACATGGTAACCCAGAACCTTGTCTCTTACAAGAACTTTATTAGAAGTGTTCAATGTGGGGAGGTTGGAATTTTACATAGAAGTTGAAATATACTTGTTAATAAAGCTACCATGTGGCTGTTAGGAAGCAGTTGCTTTCACCAAAGATGACTGAATGTGTTTGAATTTGGAATACAGAGTATTTTTTCTTCTGATAAAATTGCTCTGGGATGTTTAAAATAATAGCTCTTTACCTCCAAGTCATTGTTAATGTCACTAGGCTGTCAGTCAACCTCTGTCTTCATTTCATTTGTCCTGGAAGAAAATGTCCCCCTTTCTCTGCACTTAAGACATCCTCTCTCCTCACTAGTACTACACACCAGAATGGCCTCATATCAAGTTTTTAATGCATTTCTTTTCTCTTTATATAAACACACATGACACTTTTGTGAGTTTGGCCTATATGTGACAATGTGAGCAAGGAGAGACAAAGATATTTTTAACATTAAGCCATTTCAAATTCATTCATTTTGCTGTCATTTGTTTATGTACTCATTCAATCAACAACTAGTTTTTTGAACATTTACCATAAACGAGATATTGTGTCAGTTGTTAAAGGTGGGAGGGGGATATTAAAAATTAATAAGCCATAATCTCTGTCTTTAAGGAGTTTCACAAATGATTGTGTTGAAGTGAACATTTGTTATTTTGCATCTGCCCAGTATCCTCCATACCCTTTTGATGGTGACATCCTCATCTCTCTCTCTCTTTTTTTTTTTTCCCATCTGCTTAGATTATTTTATTTATTTATTTATTTTATTGTTGTGCTTTAAGTGAAAGTTTATAATTCCAGTTAGTCTCTCATACAAAAATTTATACATACATTTTTATGTGACCCTTGTTGCTCTCCCTATACTGTGACAGCACACTCCTCCTTTCCACCCGGATTCCCCGTGTCCATTCAACCAGCCCCTGACCCTCTCTGCCTTCTCATCTTGCCTCTGGACAGGAGCTGTCCATTCAGTCTCATGTATCTACTTGAGCTAAGAAGCACACTCTTCACGAGTATCATTTTATGTCCCATAGTCGAGTCTAATCTTTGTCTGAAGAGTTGGTCTAGGGAATGGTTTTAGGTTTGGGCTAACAGAAAGTCTGGGATCCATGTTTTCTGGGGTCCCTCCAATCTCAATCAAACCACTAAGTCTGGTCTTTGTACTAGAATTTGAGTTCTGCACCCCACTCTTCTCCTGCTCCATCATGGACTCTCTGTTGTGTTCCCTGTCAGGGCGGTCATTGGTGGTAGCCAGGTACCATCTAGTTCTTCTTGTCTCAGGCTGATGGAGTCTCTGGTTTATGTGGACTTTTCTGTCTCTTGGGATAATACTTTCCTTGTGTCTATGGTGTTCTTCATTCTCCTTTACTCCAGGTGGGTTGGGTCCAATTGGTGCCTCTTAGTTGGCAACTCACTAGCTTTTAAAACCCTAGACAACACCTTGATCTCTTTTAAGGGAGCTATCACCTCCCCTAGAGTCCCTGGGTGGTATAAATGGCTAAGCACTGGACTACTAACTGAAAGGTTGGCAGTTCGAATCTACCCAGAGGCCCCTTGGAAGAAAGGACTGATGATCTTCCAAAAACCAGGCCATTGAAAACTTTATGACGTACAGTTCTACTCTGACACACATGGGGTTGCCATGAGTTGGAATCAACTCAGCAGCAACTGGTATCACCTCCCTTGCTCAATATATGTGGTCCTCACTCCAATTCTGATGTTCAGGCATGTGACCCAGACTGGTCAAGCAGCTTACTGAATCCTCTAAAGCACAATGACTGGTTAAGAGATAATCACATGATCCAAGTTAATCCTATCAGAGTGAACCACAGAACTTCTGTGGGACACTCAGGAAGAAATGCTTTCTCTTTTTCCTGTTGAAGTTGAAGTAAGAATAGTAGGCTGGAACACCTGTAGCCATTTTTCTGTCATGAGAGGAGAGGCTATCTGAGAATACAGCCCAAAATACAAAGTAGACCTGAAGAATGAAGAGATGAAAATGAAATCTTTATATCATTTGCACCATGAACCAAACAGCCCCCTCTCCCTGGACTTTTTGTTGATATGACCCAATAATTCCCCTTTTATGACTAGGACATCTTGGGCTAGATTTCCTGACAAATAGAAAGCAGCTTAACCAACTCAAGGTGAAATAAGATGGGTTTTGTTGTTGATGTTAGGTGCTGTCGAGTCGGTTCCAACTCATAGCAACCCCACGTAAAACAGAACTGCTGCCCAGTCTTGCACCATCTTCACAATCATCTCTACGTTTAAGCCCATCATTGCAGCCACTGTGTCAATCCATGTCATTGAGGGTCTTCCTCTTTTTCGTTGACCCTCTACTTTACCAGCATGATGGCCTTCTCCAGGGATTGGTCCCTTCTGAAAACATGTCCCAAGTACATGAGATGAAGTCTCACCATCCTTGCTTCTAAGGAGCATTCTGGATGTACTTCTTCCAAGACAGATTTGTTTGTTCTTCTGGCCAGTCCACTATATATTCAATATTCTTTGCCAACACCGTAATTCATATGCGTCAGTTCTTCTTTGGTCTTCCTTATTCATTGTTCAGGTTTCACATGTGTGTGAGGTGACTGAAAATACCTTGGCTTGGGACAGGGGCACCTTAGTCCATAAAGTGACGTCTTTGCTGTTTAACACTTTAAAGAGGTCTTTTGCAGCAGATTTGCCCATTGTAATACATTGTTTGATTTCCTGACTGCTGCTTCCGTGGACATTGATTATAGATCCAGGTAAAATGAAATTCTTGACAACTTTCATAATTTCTCCATTTATCACGACGTTCCTTATTGGTCCAGTTGTGAGGATTTTCATTTTCTTTATGTTGAGGTGTAATCTATACTGAAGGCTGTAGTCTTTGATATTCCTCAGTAAGCACTTCAAGTCCTCTTTGTTTTCAGCAAGCAAGGTTGCGTCAGCCTTACATCCCACGTTGTTAATGAGTCTTCCTCCAATCCTGATACCATTTTCTTTTTCATATAGTCTAGCTTCTCAGATTATTTGCTCAGAGTTCAGATTAAGTAAGTATGGTGAAAGGATACAACCTTGATGCACACCTTTCCTGATTTTAAACCACGTGTATCCCCCGTTCTGACTCTTGGTCTATGTACAGATTCCAGATGAGATTTACTGATAAGGAATTTCAGGTGTCCATCACTTCCAGAAGACAACAATGTAATGTGAACACTGAGAGATTAAATGTGTCTTTAGGATGTAATGACAGAGATGTGGAGTGTAAAACCACAGAGACGTGGTTCTTAATTTTGATCTTGGTTGGTAAGACCACATCTAGAGTGTTCACCAATTCTGGGTACAACACCTGACATGTGAAAGATATTCAGAAGAGAGAGAGCGGGATGAGGTAGTTTCTGAAAACCACGTCGTAAGAATGACATAATTGAGATGCTTATTTAGGAGAAGAAAATGCACGAGAAGTTATTGTTTTATACCTATTTGCACAATTATTTAATTATCTGAATGGCTGGGCCAAATTTAGAAACACTAAATCAGTAGTACTCTCCTTTTGAATGTGTTTCAAGCCAGCCTTTGACTTTTGGGTAACCAAGGGACTTAAAATTTGACAACACACTTTGCTGGTCTGTGAAAGCAGGCCTAAAAGTAGAATTCATCAGTTCTACTTGAAAGTTAATTCTGTTACAAGCAGTACTGGAGTACTGGAAGTCGTCCATTCATCCAGCAGTGCCTGGTCTCATTTATCACCAAAGGTAACAGCGCAAAGCACTTTTCATGTTGGCCCAATCAGATTCCTTAACAAACTATTACTTAAAATAGTAGACAGTTGTCATGGATTGAATTGTGTCCCCCAAAACTATCTGTCAACTTCGTTAGGCCATGATTCTCAATATTGTGTGGTTCGCCTCCATTTTGTGATTGTAATTTTCCTATGTGTTGTGAATCCTAATCTCTGCCTATGGTTGGTGAGGCAAAACTGGATTATGTCGAAGAGGATTAGGGTAGGATTATAACACCCTTAGTAAGGTCACATCCCTGATCCAATGTAAAGGGGGTTTCCCTGGGGTGTGGTCTGCACCACCTTTTATCTTACAAGAGATAAAAAGGAAAGGGAAGCTAGCAGAGGCGGGGACCTCATACCACCAAGAAAGCAGCATCAGGAGCAGAGCGTGTCTTTTGGACCCAGGGTCCCTGCATGGAGAGGCTCCTAGACCAGGGGAAGATTAATGAGAAGGACCTTTCTCCAGAGCCAACAGAGACAGAAAGCCTTCCCTCGGAGCTGACACCCTGAATGTGGACTTCTAGCCTACTAGACTGTGAGAAAATAAATTTCTCTTTGTTAAAGCCATCCACTTGTGGTATTATTTCTGTTATAGCAGCACTAGATGACTAAGACAACAGTGTAACATAACACAGCTGCCAAATCAATGCCACCACAGCCCTACCCAGTTATTAGCTAAAAATGCCTATGTCTCTTCAATCTTATGTAACTAAATAGCACACTCAAGCATTAGGGGATTTATTTAACAAACATCTTTGCAGTGTCTAATCACACGACATTGGGCAGGTAAACTCTAGACATTGGGTATAAAATTCAGCAGGATACATTGTATGTCCTTAAAGAACTTACATTTCATATAGGTGATGCTACATACATAAGAGAATCACAAATGTACATCAGGGAAGCCATCTCAGCAACATTAATGTTTCATGACTCTTTCTTGTGCTCTAGACAGACAGTACTAATTGATCATGAAAATCTTTCCATTATAGATACAGCCTCAGAATCCTTCTCAACACAACTTTCCAGGCTGCTGTTATTAATCAATCAGATTTTGTCCATCAGATGAAATCTCCTACCATGCCTGAGTTGAAGCTTATAGGAAGAAGAGATTGATTCCTATCACTGAGATTGGGAAAGGCACTTGATTTGGTATTCAAAGAATAGGTAGAATTTCTCCAGATAGAGATTTGAGTAACATTCTTTCCATGTGGAAGAAACAACATGAGCCAGGACTGAGGTGGGAAAGAAAGGATAATGTGGTTTGGTTGAAGCCTAAGAAAGGGAGAGTGGGAGATGAGGCTGGAAAGATTCACTGGGAACAGATGGTTGAAGTCCTGGATGCTATATTGGCATTCAGAAGTTGTTTAAAAAGAGAACCATCAAGAATATTATATCAAAGAAGTATGATGTTTTAGAAATATCATTGGCTGGACTCTCTAGGAAGAACAAGAACAGGAAGAGTCCAAAATAAATTAATTAAAATACACAGAGTCAAAACATAGAAAGGTTATGAAGGCCTGACAATGAAAGTTAAAAAAAAAAAGACAGTTGGGAGAGGCATCATGAAGTAGAACAGACAGCAATGATGGTGCTCTGAACCTGGGAGTGGCAGAGTGAGGAAGGAGGAAGAGCAGGGTTCAAGGATTTTGAGTGAGCAAGAGACTATGGAATCATTAAGATGAAAAAGTCATGCTCCACGTGGAGTATGCTGACCTTGACACGCGGGTAGGACATCCTGTTGAGGCTTCCACACGGAAGTCGAAAATAAGGGCCTAGAATTTGGGAGGAAATAGAAGGTGGAGATACAGAAGCGAGAGCTCGAGTCATGAGAAGGGAGGAGCTTGAGTGTGGAAAAAGAGGAAAGATGGTCAAGTGCCACTTGAAAGAAAGCCTATATTTAGAAGGTAGCCCAAACAAGACAGTCTCATGAAGAACCCAGAAACAGGGCACATTTTTTTTTTCTAGGATAATAACTCCCACCCAGGTCTACAGTTGATTTTGAATCAAATAGCAATTTATTTTCTGGCAAAGAAAGCCCCTAACTGTTGGAACTAACTATTGGTGAGGTCATCTAGCTTTACAGTTATTTGTGCAATTCTTTAATTGTCTGAATGGTGGGGGCACTTTAAGAACCACCAGATTAACACTGCTTTTCTCTTGAATTGTGTTCAAGTCAACCATTGGCTTTTGAGAAGCCAACCAAAACCCAACCTGTTGTAGTGGAGTCAATTTCAACTCATGGTGACCCCATGTGTTAAAAAGTAGAACTACTCCATAGGGTTCTCATGACTATAACCTTTATGGAAGCAGATCACCAGGACTTTCTTCTGTGACACCACTGAGTGGGTTTGAACCTCCGACCCTTAGGTTAGTAGTCAAGTGCAAACCGTTTGCACTACCCAGGGACCTATTTGAGTAGTCAAGGAACTTGAAATCTGAAAATATGTTTTGAACAGAAAGAGCCACGTTGGCAAGAACATCCCAGGAAGATGTTGTGAAGAGGCTGTGGTAGCTGCAGACTCAGGTTCAAGCCAAACTGGCCTCAGGGGGCTGGGTGGAGAGAAGCACCCACTCATGCACTCCACGTACACTTATGGCCTCCCTCTGAGGGGTCCCAGCCTAATGCTGATAATACAGAGGTGAACGAAATCCAGGCCCTTCCAAGCCTCAAGGGGCCTGCAACCCAATAGGGAAGACACACTTGAAAATGTTAACAAAAGGGTGATGGGCAGAATAGTTAGTCTGCCCAAGAAGAAGGGGACTCAGAACCTAGGAGATTCTTTTTTGACTTTCAGAAGTCCTGTATTGGGCCTGGTACCACTAAATATGGATGGATGGATAGATAGATGGATGGATGGATGGATGGATGGATGGATGGATGTTATATTTGTTGATGACAGTGATGCGGAACTATAATAGTTAACATATTGGAGTTATTAGTCTTTCTTCTCTTGCTAGCTAGAGAGGATACAAGTTACCGTTTATTCCCTTCTCTTTCTACACACTGCAATAAGGAATTGCAAATCCCACAAATTTTTCCAGTCTTTGGGAGATTGCAGGAAAGGCAAAAAGTACAAAAAAAAACAAGTACATGATAATTCTTGTAAAGAAAAGGTTGAGAGTTAATGAACTACACACCCACCACCCCACTCCACTCCTACACCACGTGGGTGGTGTGTGGTGGGGGCAGAAAATCTAGAGCGATGAGAACTGTTCTTGGGTATAAGAGTTGTTGTTGTTATTAGTTGCCTTTGAGTCGGTTCCAACTCATAGCAACCCTATGTACAACAGAAAGAAACACTGCCCAGTCCTGCACCGTCCTCGCAATCGTTAGTACTCCCGAGCCCATTGTTGCCGCCGTTGTGTCAATCCGTCTTGTTCAGGGTCTTCTTCTCTTTCAGTGACTATCTACTTTATGAAGCATGATGTCCTTCTCCAGGGACTGGTCCCTCCTGATAATATGTGCAAAGTATGTGAGATAAAATCTTGCCATCTTTGCTTCTAAGGAGCATTCTGGATGTACTTCTTCCAAGACAGACCCGATCATTCTGGCAGTCCATGGTATATTCAATATTCTTCACCAAGACCATAATTCAAGGGCATCGATTCTTCTTTGAGCTTCCTTATTCATCGTCCAGCTTTCGCATGCGTGTGAGGTGATTAAAAATACCATGGTTTCAGTCAGGTGCACCTTAGACCTCAAAGTGACTTCTTTGCTTTTAAACTCTTTAAAGAGGTCTTTTGCAGCATATTTGCCCAATGCAATGTGTTGTTTGATTTCCTGACTGCTGCTTCCATGAGTGTTGATTGTGGATCCAAGTAAAACGAAATCCTTGACGACTTCAATCTTTTCTGTTTATCGTGATGTTGCTTATTGGCCCAGTTATGAGGATTTTTGTTTTCTTTATGTGGATGTGTAACTCATACTGAAGGCTGTAGTCTTTGATCTTCATCAGTAAGTGCTTCAAGACCTCTTTGCTTTCAGCAAGCAAGGCTGTGTTATCTGCATATTGTAGGTTGTTAATAAGTCTTCCTCTAATCCTAATGCTGTGTCTTCTTCATTAAAGTCCAGCTTCTCTGATTATTTGCTCAGTTTACAGATTGAATAAGTCTGGTGAAAGGATACAACCCTGATGCACACTTTTCCTGATTTTAAACCATGTAGTATCCCCTCGTTCTATTTGAACGACTGCCTCTTGGTCTATGTACAGGTTCCTCATGAGCACAATTAATTATACTGGAATTCCCATTCGTCACACTGTTATGACAGACGAGTGGTGGACAGAGTTTGTATCCTCCAAAAGTTGCTGAACTCAGAGGCTAGGAAAGGACAAAGGCCCGGGACATCTTCCGTGTTGTATATGAGGTTCAAATTGAGATCAGAATCCCTGCCTGGGTTGTGGTTCCCTGAAGTAACATGTGGTGAACACAACTCCTTTGCATAGTCTAACCTTCCTTAAACTTAGGCTTCAGAGCATGTGACTAGCTCTTATTAATGAACTATAAATGGAAATGACATGTGTCCCTCCTAAGAAATGATATACCGTCTTCATCTGTCTCTTCCCTAACTCAGTGATCTATAAATCACTAATTCTAGATATCATGGTTAACAAAAAGGAAGAGGCTGGCAGAGTGAGAAATAAACCTTTGCTGCATTATACCATTGAGATAACAGGGCTTATTCGTTATTACAGCATTGCCTAGCATTGTTCTGGCCAATACATAACACCACTCTGGTCATGAGCTACATGGGCCACAGTTTCACTACAGTTATGATGTGGTGTTGAATGAATTTTTTTTAAAAAGGCATTATACTCATCCCCATACCTCCTCACCGTCTAATTTTATTTCACCATTGTTTGCCTCTAAAGTATATACACTCATACACTATTTTATTTTCAGATCTACATATTAAATATATATACATGCATATATATATTTAAATCATATTTTTAGTACAAATGAAAGCTAGAAAATGCAAATGAAAATATTAGTCCTGTTTTACTTATCCATCCCTATCCAAATCAACCATTGTGGTTTTTCGTTCTTTTTGGTTTCTTTGTTTTGTTTTGTTTTGTTTTTCTTATATACACTGTATTAGATGATCATATATTTTAAACATGCTTTTCAGAGCAACAAAACACTTAGAAAAGCAATAACTGGGGACACAATTGCTATTACATCTATGTATGAATGGGAAGCTAGGATAAAGTTTAGTATCCATTTTCAAGGCAATCCATTTAATTTCACTTATAAAGGTGGCTTGGAAGATAGATCAATTTTATTTCAGTAGCTTCGGGGTAAATTTTAACTACCCTCTCATTTTTCCTATTATAAAAAAGGATGCAGCAAAAATAGGAAAGCTTAATTTTTTTCCAACCCTCCAGCATAAGTATTAGGGGCAGCCAGAAACAAAATTAAAAAAAGGAAAAGCTTTTGGCTGTTATATTGTTACAATTTATCAATACTGCCCCATAAAATTTTTATGTGACATCTCAAGATGTGAAAAAAAAAGTCATAAGTTTAAAATAAAACTGTCCCCCTAGTTCTCTTATAGTCAGTCTACATATGAAGCTGTGGCAAATATTATGCATAAATAATGAAGAAAAATAAAAGGTAGGCTCAAAGGAAAAAGAAAGAGAATAAACCAAAAAATATTCATTATATATTAAACAATGCCATTACTCATTACACCATCCTCAAAGTTTGTAGAAAGATAGAAAAATGGTAAATTATCAGTCTCATATCAAACATAGTAAAGTCACAATTATTTTTCTATTCCTTCCATTGATCTATCCATCCATCTACCCAGCCAGCCAGCCAGCCAGCCAGCCATCATCCACCTATTCATCGTTTATCATTGCTCCATCCATCTGCTTCTCATCCACGCACTCATTCATTTCTTTCAACGAAGATCCAAGTAATCTGTGAAACATAAAGTGCTACCCTTTGTATGCTATCATGTAAATAACTTCAGTACAAAGCTGATAGAGATATGACATAGGAAAGGTACCAAAAAGACGCTGAGAGTTGAGAAGAGGAAAGCAATCTCATAGTGCAGATTGAGGAGCCTTCATAGAGAAGGTTGAAGTTGGACATTCAGCAGCTAGGTGAAAAGTTGGAGGTACAGGTCCACCCAGAGGTGCCTCAGAAGAGTCCTGGTGATCTGCTTCTGAAAGGGTGCCCATTGAAAATCTTATGGAGCACAGTTCTGCTCTCACACACGTGGGATTGTCATGAATCAGAATCGGCATGATGGAGATTGGTACTGGTTAATGCCTAGCTCAGTGCCTAGTAGTTGAGGTTGAGATGGAAAGGAATGTTATTAATAAATTGCTACCTCTTTCACAGTGGAAACCCTGGTGGCATAGTGGTTAAGAGCTATGTCTGCTAACCAAAAGGTCGGCAGTTGAAATCCACCAGGTACTCCTTGGAAACTCTATGGGGCAGTTCTACTCTAGCCTATAGAGTCATTATGAGTTGGAATTGACTCAACGGCAGTAGGTTTGGGTTTTTGGTTTTTCACAGCAGGTTTCAAAGCCAATGAGTCATATACAAATTTCTGCAAACCACTCTTGGAATTCTCAGTCACTAAAAGCAGCAGAAAAAGTTTGACCACTTATTTAATAAAATAAAAAAACAAGATAGAATGCAGATCAAGGTGGCAAGGTTTTTTTTGTTTCTTTTTCTTTTTAACTTTGTTAAGCAGAAAGTTCTACAGTGCCTTTCCGAGTGGGTCCTGCAATCAAAATGTCATCAACTTGCCTCCTCCTGTTTTCCAATCTCTCAGGAAAACTGCAGTTAAAAAAAAAAGGTAGAACATTTTGACATTCTTTCTATGCCACTGTCCAAAAAACGTGACATTTGGTCAATGTCAGCATTCAGGTATCGTTCACATCAGACACTGTGATTTTTCTTCTTTTAAACTCAGGGTCTTACTTTTCGGATGACAGCTCAGGTTATCCCCCCAACCCATCCCAGCAAAGGAAAAAAAAAAAAGAAGTCATTCAAATCCTCTACCCTTAGGTTTGTAAAAAGGATCCTGAGCAACACCCCTGGAGCCCACTCAGGGGATTGCTGTTTTGGAGAGGACTGAATTACAGTTGAGGCAGACTTGCTCTTGTCTTCTGTTTTCCATTTCTCTTTTCTTAACTCTGTGGAGACTCAGAGCTGGGAATTCTCTTTGCAGGAGCGGCAGGCGAATCTCCTGTTTTCCCATCAACTGCGCCACTGTTTAATCAAGGAAGCTAATCAACTGTGGAGTTCATTATGGATGTCAGCAACATTTCCTGTGTTATGACTGATGAATTCAACTTTGGACTTAATGCCTTTGTTCAAAATTAGATGACAACAGAATAGAGATTAATACCTTTTTTTTTTTTTTAAGCCACATCATGACACTTAATGAAGGTAGCTCTCTCATAGCCATCACACCCCACTGGTGGTACAAGAGATGATTTAAGGCAGAGTCTGGACAATTTTAATTCTAGTAAGTAAATATATATACATGCATGTGCATTAATGTGAATCATATATATAACTATTGGTTTTTCATTAACAGTAGTGATAAAAATTTTCCTTTTTAAATTTAAATAAAAATGAGTCCAGTGTGTGTGTTTTGAATAAATAAATCTCTACCCGACCTCTCTCTTGCCAAAAAAATCAAAACTACTTATTGAATCACTTTTTTCCTATCTCAATCTCTTTCTGGCCCTTGAGCCGACTCCAGCTTATGGTGACCCCATGTGTGTCAGAGTAGGACTGTGCTCCATAGGATTTTCACTGGCTGATTTTTCAGAAGTAGATCACCAGGTCTTTCTGGGTGGTGGAAATGGTTAACACTCTCGGTTGCTAACCGAAAGGTTGGAGGTTCAAGTCCACACAGAGGCGTCTCAGAAGAAACAAGTTACTGTGCCTTCCCCCAAGAAAGTTTCTCCCCCAGCATTGGTCTAAGCTGAGTATTTAGTCCTTAACCAACAGGCTCATGCATCATTTAAAGTGCCTTCTCTTTTCCCTCCTATGCTTCCTTCCTTTTTTGATTAATCAACAATGTTTCTTAGTAATAATCCCAAAAGAACGTCTTGATAGATTGTACCCATTAAAGAACTTTCTCCTCTGAGAAAAGCACTTGAAATGTTCATCAGGTTGAAGCAGAAGGGGGACCTGCAGTGGAGTCCTTAGCAGTTATAATAGGAAAAACTAATAAAGCTAAAAACTTTCATTTCACAACAATGGGGAAAGAGTCTATTTTTTTATTAAGTTCTTAAGACAACAAAATCACATTATTGTACTACGAAATTGAGCAAAATGCAGACGTTTCTGCATAATTACAAGTAACCATATTATCTTGATTTTTTAAAATCTTCTTTTAGCCTCTAGAAGTAGCACTGTACTGAGAATACAGAAATCTCAGCACTTACCCTTTTCAATAAATTCCTGTTTTCATTTGCCTTACTTAGATGTGTTATCAATGTACACTGTAACTTGTTTAGGAGGGGATCTTGATTCACTGGAGGATAAATGTGAATTGTTTTCATCTTTTCCAGGAATTGTCACCAATTCCTTTGTGTAATCCCTGTCGTTGCCAGGATAGAAGTCTCCTTAATGACATCTCAGTGTGAATGTGTGATGTGTGGTCACTTCCGGTTATTAAAACAATCTCAATTTGGTCCTTCAGGCTCAATCATGTCTATTTTGTTACAAAACATCAATTTCATATTCAATTTCAAGCTAACCTCTCTCCCCTCCCTCTGTAATATAGGCTAAAATGGAGGCTCCTTCAATTACCCCGGAGTGGAGGAGGGAGATAGGTAGGGTCTGTTGTTTCTTTCATACCCCCTCTTTCCTCATGACTGCTGGTGAGGGGGAGAGGAAGGAGAGGGAAACAGACATCTCCTTTTATGACTAACCCATGGCTGGGCTGAGCCTTCTCCTTGGTTGATCATGACCACTGGTCTATTTGTTTGTTTACAAGCTGAAGGAACATGAGCGGGGTTCTAGCAGGTCCTTCTGATGGGATTGTCACTCCATTACAGGTAAAGCCTCAACTCCTCAGCCCTTCACAATCTGATTCAAAACTGTCTTCCCAACCTCAACTCCTGCCAACCCACTCCAGGGATGCAATGTTCCAGCTCTGTGAAACCTTTATCAGTTTTCCAAACATGTCATACTCTGTCTGCCCTGCTTCCTGACTTGTCCATTTGCTTCCCTATTCCACAAATTAGATTGCCCTTCCCCCTCTTCTGAGCTCTATAAATTCTTATTTAACCAGCTGGACTGTCTTGAGGTGCTATGACGACCCAGGCAGGTAGAGCTGAGGATACTCCTGGTTCATCTAGTTCTCTGGAATTCTGAAACAGAGGAGCCTATAGATACAAGGTTTAAAACCAGGAGAAAACTGAAAAAATCCAAATTTTTAAAATAAGTCATCCAGACAGATACCGTATTTTTACGTAAATAATGCTAGTCCTCTGCATTTGTTTGCTGGCCAAGCCCTACCCCTCCCCAGGCACCCTCACGAGCGCCACCATGCCAGTCGTCTTTACATGTTGCTGTAAAAAAAAAAACAATCAGCATAGCTTACAAAAACATCTCCTGGGGGGAGGGCGAGGCCTGCAAACAAACGCAGAGGACAGGCATTATTTGCATAAAAATATAGTAGATGATATCTTCCCTCTACTTTCAGTATTTTCTATAGTGTTATAATTCTTCTATGACAAAAAAGTCAGTTTAAAAATAACAATAAACACTAAAGCCATCAAGAAAGCATTTACTATTTCTTTCACAAGCCCAATAATTACTCCCACATAAATGATGCTCTTTTCTTAAAACAAATAAATATTTTAAATGATCTGGCAAAATAAACCCTTATTGTTTCACTGAATGTTAACTTCTTGAGAAAAAAACACACAGATGCACACACGTACACACACACACACAGCTGAATTCTATCAAAACAGCCTTTGTATGTTAAGTGACATACTGTCTTCTGAAGTGAATAATGTAAGATGTTGCCTCACATCAAAAATAAAGACAAAAAAAATACAAGAACCAGTCACTTTATAACACCATATCCTCTGTGCTCTAGAATATAGTACGAAAAGATTCTAAATTGACATGTATAAATCACTGACCTTTTTACAGAAAGGAGGAGATTTATAATTGGTTATCTAGCAGAATTTTCGATTGTGTTATTTCTTTCCTCTCCCCTCTCCAAAATAAACCGTGCATATAACAGAAAGGAGCCGTAGTGGTGCAGTGGTAAAGCGTTCGGCAGCTAACCGAAAGGTCTGCTGTTCAAACCCACTAGCTGCTCCGAGGGAGAAAGATGTGGCTGTCCACTTCCATAAAGATTACAGTCTTGGAAACTCTATGGGGCAGTTCTGCTCTGTCTTAGAGGGCCACTACGAGTCGGAATCAACTCGATAGCAGTGGATTTGGTTTTAGTTATAACAGAAATCCAAAAGTTCAGAAAGAATATTTACTTTAACTGAGTAAAACATTCCTATTTCTTTTCTGAAATGACATTTGTTTAAGTTTTCATTTTACTATATTCAGGGGAAGAGAGAAACATTGAAAATTGGTTTGGGCTTTTGCCTTCCTTTAGAAGGTTTAACAAAATTTCTATGATGGACTCCACGGTAGAGTCCGCTGAGACTCAGTGTGCATGGGCCCGATAACTGATTGTCTTCACCCCACTAAGCCTCCACCAAGATGGTGGGGAGACAGCAGGTCCCAAAGACAGCAGAGCCTGTGTGTAAAACTAGATGAATAGCTGCTGAGCAACTGGGAAAATGCAGTACAATTTCTTCCATCAAGACCAAAAGCACCATAGATTTTTAAATTTAATTTAAAATTCAATTTTGTATTTGAGGAAAAGAGAGTCTTTAGGGAGATATAATGGCTTGGTGGATCTGTATGAAGCAGGCGAATGATGTAAAGTCAACACTAGCTATCACCAGCTTCCTGAAAATCATATTAATGGTCTTTTTTTTACTACCATCCAAGGTGTGGATGGGATAATATGGGCCTTCACAGTGACAAGGTCATGGAGAGGGTATTCAAAATCTTCTGTAAGAAATAGAATATATGTAGAATACTTAGGGTTATCTCCCACTCTGGATAAATATTATACAATCTCTTAGAATTATGAGTTTTAGTTACAAATTGCTCATCCTGATACCAGTTACAGTCGAGTCGATTCTGACTCATAGTGACCCCATGTGTGTCAGAGTAGAACTGTGCTCCACAGGGTTTTCAGTGGCTGATTTTTCAGATGTAGATCATCAGAACTTTCTTCTGAGGTACTTCTGGGTGGACTCGAACTTCCAACCTTTCAGCTAGCAGTCGAACGTGTTAACCATTTGCACCGCCACCCCCACCCCCAGGACTCCACTCATTCTAATAAGTAGCTGTTGCTAAAAAACAAACAACAAACAAAAGTCTTCCCTCAGAAGGGAATTTTGATGACATGGAGGCAGCATAATGTAGTTAGAGCTGAGAGTCTAGGAGTCACTGGATGCTGAGTACAAATCCCAACTCTGACGAGAACTAAACGTGTTACTTCCAAAAATCAAAATATCCATCGCCCTCGAGTCATTTCCAACTCATAGCGACTTAGGGGGAAAAATCACAGCTTCCGTCGGCCTCCATTCTTCAAATGTGAAGTAAAGTTGAATGAGAATTGCAAGTGTTCAAAACTCTTAAAACGAATTAAGAAACATTTTGTTCAAGTGAAATTTTATGCAAAAGCCCATAATATAAATGGGTAAATAAATTAAGCGACTCTGGTCTGCCAAAGTCCCATCCATCACGGGAAAACCCTGATGATCTAAGGACCACGGTTCGAAATAACCTGGGGTAGAGCATGTGACCCCTCACAACCCTTGTAGCCCTTACGCAGTAAATCAGGGGCAAAGAACAGCCCACACGCCAGATCCCACAGGACACTGCTTATTTTTGTTTTAAAAAGATTATATTGAACCCAGCCACGCCCATTTGTTTACATATTGTCTATGACTGCCTTCATGCTACAAGAGTAGAGTTGAGTAGTTGTGACAAAGCCTGAAACATGTACTTTCCGGCCCTTGACAGAAACAGTTTGCCAACCTCTGCTCCAAATACTGGTAGCTCAGTACTTGGCACACAACTGGCACGCAAGCAACTCTAGCATCCTTCCCACCACCCCATTCTATACATAAAGCAAGTGGGACAAAGAGAACAGAACATGGTAGATTGGGTCTCAAATAATGTGAAGTAGTCATCATTCTGACCATGTTATTGATAATTAATGGGGTCACTGCCTTTCTAGTTAGCATTTTTCTAACCAGAGGACTTCTAGAAAAAGAAATAGGAACCTTAGGTGACTCATTTCCCAAATGACACACTGCCTCAGTGATTCCAGTTAGGCAAAATGCAGGGCCTTTCTCCTAGACTCCTAGGTTAATTCTAGATTTTTTTGGGTAAAACAAGAATGAGGATTGGGAGAGTCTATAAAGAGAAAACCATTTACACAGGGTCGTTTAGTCAATAAAAAGCAAACAAAAGATTCAATCTGGTTTTCAGAAAGCAGAACTGTGAAGACACAAAGATAAAAAACCAAAACAAAATATTAGTGATAGCAGCAGCCTAAGAGATCAGAGCTCTTAATAAAAAAGAATATTGAATTTACATTTCAGTTGTGCTTCCTATTTTTTTTTTAAGTGGCATATTTTTATCCATCAATCAAATGTGAAAAGTACTCGGTTTGGCCACTGGTTAATTATTGGATCGTCATAACTGATTTCATGCTCACCAATCTTTTTTTTTTTAATAAGATGCATTCGTTAGTGCCTTTATATTGTAATAGCAGCCTCCTGACAAGTGCTTCTCCCATACCTGTCATTTTACAATGGAGTCTACCGAGAGAGGGAAAAAAATCCCTTATGTAAAGAGACTTGAAATATCTTACCATCTAGTCTCAAGATCTAGAGTTTTAAAAGGGAGGAGGATGTTTAACTGCCATTCTGATGCCATATAAGGTTATTAAGAGACCTAAGGAAATATATAACTTATTTAACATATGTGTAACGTCTTCCAAATGAGTATGCAGAATTAACAACCCTGTCTTAGATGCATTTCAGTGAATTCTGAGATCAGCTCTCTATTCGACCTGATGAGTAGTTATTTCTGAGCTCCTATAATTATGCCTTTGAATTATGCTGTTGGTGAAGAATATTGAATATGCCGTCGACTGCCAGAAGAATGAACAAATCTGTCTTGGAAGAAGTACAACCAGAATGTTCCTTGGAAACGAGAATGGTGAGACTTTGTCCCACATACTTTGGACATGTTATCAGGAGGGACCAGTTTTTGAAGAAGGACATCATACTTGGTAAAGTAGAAGGTCATTGAAAAAGAGGAAGACCTTCAATGAGGATTGACACAGTGGTTGCAGCAATGGACTCATATATAGCAACGATTGTGAGGATGGTGCAGGACTAGGCAGTGTTTCATTCTGTTGTACATAGGGTCACTATAAATCAGAACCAACTTGATGGCACCTAACAACAATAACATAATTATCAGGATGACTAATTTAATGAACACGATGGCCAGTGTTCACATCCCTCATAGCAGGGTGTGTGGAAGAGCCTGCTGAGAACATTGAAGGGGTGGCTTCATGATCTCTTTACAAATATCATTAAACTTAGGATTTTCTGCCACTTCTGTCTTGATTGTACTTCATGAGACAAAAATTAGGCTTTTCTCGCTCCTCTGGATTTGCATGGCCCTTTTATTACCCTGCCATATCTGTGAGCACCTCGTACGTGACCATAGGGTCAGAGTAGAACTGTGCTACGCAGAGTTTTTAATGGCTGATTTTTCAGTAGATTACCAGACCTCTCTTCCACAGTGTCTCTGGGTAGACTCAAACCTCCAACTATTTGGTTAGCAGCCAAGTGCATTAACCCTTTGCACTATCCAGGGACTCCACATAGAACATATTTGAAATCAAACCATCACCGTCAAGTCAATTCCAACTCATAGCGACCCTATAGGACAGAGTAGAACTGCCCCATAGGGTTTCCAAGGAGCACCTGGTGGACTTAAGTGCTAAATGAGTGATTATGGAAAGAAGGCTCTCCGCTGGGCAATGAGAAGCCCACTGGTGATATGAAAATACTGCAACTTCAACCAAATATGTGTTGGATCTAAATCCGGGACCAGTATATTTTTTCCCGTAAGATACCCAATAGTAAATGTTTAAGGCTTTATAGACTATGCAGTCCCTGTTGCAAATACTCAGCTCTGCTATTGCAGCATGAAAGCAGCCACAGACAATACATAGATGAATGAGCATGACTATGTTCCAATAAAACTTTACTTACAATACCAAGTGGTGGGCCAGAGTTGCTTGCCAGCTGTAGTTTGCTGACCCCTGAGATAAATGAAAAAGGTGAAATAATAAAGCTTTTATAAGATAATAAAATATCTGTATGACCTTAGCATAAAGGAAGAGTACTTAAATAAGATACAGAAAGCAGTTACCATTTGAGAAAAAATTTTAAAGTGGACTATATTAGAATTAGGAACAATGGAATACTATACAGCCGTGAAACAAATAAACCATAGTACAAATGCAACAACATGAATAAACCTCACAACATAATATTAACAAAAGAAACAACACACCAATGTATACACAAAAACTCCATTAAGAAAGTGATAAGACAAGCTATAGGGTGGGAAAGAAATTTGTCACTCATATAACTAAAAAAGGTTAGTACCCAAAATATATAAAGAATTCCTACATATCAATAAATGTGAAAACAGTTTACCATTATCTATTATATTGAAATACACTCCTAGGTGATAGATACCTCAGATTAATGTATGCCAGGGTACAGCAAAACCATGTCCAAGAAGGTGCAAACCAAACCCAAAACCAAGCCAGTTGTGGTTGAGTTGATCCTGACTCATGGTGACCCCATGTGTGAAGAGTAGAACTGCTCCATAAGGTTTCAAATGGCTGTGATCTTTCAAAAGCAGATTGGTGGGGTTTCCTTCCAAGGCATCTCTGGGTGGGTGGGTTCAAACTGCTAGCCTTTCAGTTAATAGTTGAGCACTTAACCATTTATGCCACCCAGAGACTTCCTCCAAGAAGGTGCCTAATAGCATTATTTGGTGGAAACAACTCAAACATCCATCAACGTTGGAATGAGTACATACTTATACAATGGAATCTCCACAGCAATGGCATGAATAAACCATAGCTACATGCACAACATGGATGGAATCCACAAACCTAATATATAAAAGAAAAAAAAGCCATATGCAAAAGAGGACATGCAATATTATCCCATTTATATAAAGTTCATAAAAAGGCAAAACATAGTGATTACCAAAGAAGTCAGTAAGGTGATCACCTTTAGGGAGTAGAGAGGGGCTGTGATTGAGATGGGTGTGTTGGGAGCTTCTACAGTTCTGGCCATTTGTTTCTTGACCTGTGATTACACAGGTATTTCCTAAATGATAATTTATTAAGCTGTATATTTACATCTGTGTACTTTTCTGTGATTAATATTTCACAACAATTAAAAAAAAAGAGGTTTTAAAATATTTAGGGCCTGCATCTGTGGAATTGGAGATTTTTAAATAAAAGTAGCAGCTTTAGAAAGGAATTTCTTTTCAATGATCCTGCTGTGTCTTTAAAAAACAAAAAAATTTATTGTTGCTGAGAATATACACTGCAAAATATACACCAATTCAACAGTTTCTACATGTACAATTTAGTGACATTGATCACATTATTCCAGTTGTGTAACCATCCTCACTTTCCTTTTCTAAGTTGTTCCTCTCTCATTAACATAAACTCCCTGCCTCCTAAGGTTCCTATCTAATCTTTTAAGTTGCTGTTGTCAATTTGATCCCATATCGATTTTCTTAAAAGAGCATAATGCTTAAGACAGACCTTCTTTTTTTTTTTGCACTAGTTAAGCTAAACTATTGCTTGGTTTTAAGATGACTTTAGGGGATATTTTTGATTTAAGGTTTAAAGATTATCTCAGGGCAATAGTTTTAGGGGTTCATCTGCCTTCCATGGCTCCAGAAAGTCTAGAGTCTGTGAAAATTTTAAATTCTGTTCTGCATTTTCCCCCTTTTGATTGGGATTCTTCTATGGAATCTTTGATCAAAATGTTCAGTAATGGTAGCCAGGCACCATTCAGTTCTTCTGATCTCATGGCAAAGGAGGCATTTGTTCATGGAGGCAATTAGCCACACATTCCATATCCTTCTCCTATTCCTGACTCTCTTTCTTCCTCTCTTGCTCCAAGTGAATAGAGACCAATCAATTGTTGTGCCTTGGATGGCCATTTGCAAGCTTTTAAGACCCAAGACACTATGCAATGAACTAGGAGGTAGAACGGAAGCACTAAGCACTTTATTAGGCCAATTAATAGGAATGCTTCATGAAATCATAACCCTAAACTTCCAAACAAGGAACCAAATCCAACGAGGTTCTTGGTTGCACATAAGCAGCCTCAGCAGCTACTCTTTTTGTTGTTGTTGTTATTGTTGTAAATATATCTATTACACAACTTCTGCCAATTCAACTTTTTACAGGTGTACAACTTACTGACAGCAATTACAATAACTGGCTGTGCAACCCCACCCTTAATCAATGCAATTTTTCCATCACCGTTAACTCCCATTTTCCCCCTCCCTTCTGCCCCCGGTAACCACTAATAAACTTTGGTCTCTATACATTTACCTTTTCTTGTCTTCTTACATAAGTGAGGTCATATAATATTTGTGCTTTTATGATTGGCTTATTTTGCTCAGCATAATGTCTTCCAGCTCCAGCCATACAGTAGCATGTATCAAGACTTCATTTCTCCTACTGGCTGAGTTGTATTCCATGGTATGCATGTACTACATTTTGTTTATTCATTCATCTGTTGATGGGCATTTAGGTTTTTTCCTCCTTTGGGCTATTGTGAATAGTGCTGCAATGAACACTGGTGTATGAGTCTCTTTTTGAATCTCTGCTTTCAAGTCTTTTGGGTATATATTTAGGAGTGGAATTGCTGGATCATATGGTAGTTCTAGTTTTAGTTTTTTGAGGAAACATCACACTGTTTTCCACAACTGCTATACCATTTTGCATTCCCACCAGCAATGGATAAAAGTTCTGATTTCCCCACCTCCTTGCCAACGTTTGTTATTTTCTGGGTTTTTTTTTTTTTTTTTTCAATCTTAGCCATCCTAATGGTATCTCATTGTGTTTTTGATTTTCATCTCTCTGATAGCTGATGACACTGGGCATCTTTTCATGTGTTTGGTGGCCATTTGAATATCCTCTTTGGTTAAATATCTATTCAAGTCCTTTGCCCATCTTATGAGTGGGTTATTTTCTTTTTTACTGTTGTTGCAGTTTTATATAAATTTTGGTTATTAGGTTCTTGTAGGGAATATGATTTCCAAAGATATTCTCCCAGTCAGTAGCTTGTTTTTTTCACTTTTTTGGTAAACTCTTGATGAACAAGTTTTTAATTTTTATGAGATCCCATTCATTTAGTTTGTCTTCTGCTGTTGGTGCTTTTGCTATTAAATTAGATAATCCATTGTTGAAAGCTAGGCCTGACAGTGTTGCCCCTGCTTTTTTTCAAGAATTTTATGGTTTTAATTTGCACATTTAGGTCATTAATCCATTTTGAAATTGTTGTTGCGTACAGTGTGAGGCATGGATCCAGTTTCATTTTTCTGCATTTGGAAATCCAATTTTTCCAGCACTATTTATTGAAGAGACTCTTATTTCCCTATCATATGGACTTAGCACCCTTGTCAAAAATCAGTTGACCATAGATGTGTGGGTTTATTTCTGGACTCTCAATTCTATTCCAGTGGTCTGTGTGTCTATCGTTACACCAGTACCAGTCTGTTTTGATTACTGTAGCTGTATAGAATGTTTTAAAATCAGGAAGTGTGAGCTCTTACTTTCAATTTTGTTTTAGCTATTCAGGGCTTCTTGCTCTTCCATATAAAGTTGGGGATTGGTTTTTTTCTATTTCTGTAAAGAAGGCTGTTGGAGTTTTGATTAGGATTGCATTGAATCTATAGATCGTTTAGGTAGTATTGACATCTTAACAATATTAAGTCTTCCAATCCATGAATATGGAACATGTTTCCATTTATTTAAGTCTTCTTTAATCTCTTTCAGCAGTGCTTTATAGTTTTCATTGTATAAGTCCTTCACATCCCTGGTTAGATTTATTCCTAAGTATTTTATTCTCTTAAATACTATTGTAAATGGAATTGTTTCCTTAATTTCCCTTTCAGATTTCTCATTTCTGGTGTACAGAAACCCAACTGATTTTTGTTTGATGACCTTGTATCTGCAACTTTGCTAAACTTCTCTATAAGCTTTAGAAATTTTCCTGTGGACTCTTTAGGATTTTCTATATATAGGATCATATTATCCGTGAATAGAGCTAATTTTACTTCTTCTTTGATCCTGCTGGGTCTTAATGGATACATCATTATCATCTATTCCTAATATTAACAAGACTAGTACAACCTGTACTGAGGTCTACTTGATACTGTGTGAGTTGTATGAAGGCTAGTACAATGGCTGTCTTTTATCTAGGGTAGACACACTGCATAAATCAGTGCCTGGATCCTAGAAGATATTCAATTACTATTTGTGGAATGAATGGATACAATCTTTTGAAATTCTTCCCATCAAAAGGTGGGGTCTATGTCCCTGTTATAGACTCAAATGTGTCCCCCCAAAATACATGTTGAATTCCTGCTTCTTTACCTATGGGTATGATCTTGTTTGGAAATAGAATTTTCTTTTGTTATATAAATGAGGTCATACCAGTATAGGGTTGGTCCTACACCTAATCATTTCCGAGTTACAAAAACCAAACCCATTATCATGCAGTCAATTCCAACTCTTGGCAATAGGGAATACAGACACCATGTGAGAACTGTCAACAAGCCAAGGAACTCCAAGAAACCAAAGAATGCCCAGGACTACCAACAGGAAGGAACAGACATGATCAAGACTCAGATTTGTACTTTGGTCTCCAAAACTTTGAGAAAATAAATTTCTGTTCCTTAAAGCCACCCACCTGTGGTATTTGTGTTATAACAGCACTGGGTAACTAAGACAGTCTCTTTTCCTTGGATCTAAACAGGCTGTGACTGTTTCAACCAACAGAGTTTGGCACATGTGATACTATGTGACCGCAAGTCTAGGTCACAACTGGCCATATGGCTTCTGCTGGTTCCCTTGAAATGCTTGTTCTCAGTATGCTCCCTCTCAGAACCCCACCTTCATGCTGTGAGAAGCCCAACAGAGAGGCCATCCAGGTGTTCCGCTGACAGTCCCAGCTGAGCCCAGCCTTTGAGTCATCCCAGCCAGCCACCAGACATATGAGTGAAGAAGCTTCTAGAAAATCACAACCCTCAGCCGTTCAGGTCTTCCCATTTGAGGCCCCAGACATCCTGGAGCAGAAACCAGCCATACCCACTATTCTCCCTCTGGGTCCTGACCACAGAACCCATGAGCACAATGAGATGGCTGCTGTTCCCTGTCACTAAGTATATGTTGTCTACTAGAGAGCAATAGCAATCAGAACAGCCACCTTAACGCCAGCATTTCTAATCTTTGTAAGAATTCTGTGAAGTGTTTCATTAACATTTTCTGGGGGGCTGAGTGAGGAACTAGTTCAGAGCAATGAGATGAACTGTCTAACACTGCACGGGTGGAGCTTCCATTTAAACCTGAATCGCCCATCTCAGAAGTTGTGCACTGTTTGTAAGTCAGGTTGCTTTTCTATGGAGAAGAGGGGCAATCCACAACAAAACATCTCAGAATATGTGCACAGTGATAAGAGTTTCCTTGACATAAAATTAGGTGTAGTCTCCAATCACCAGATTTTCTATGAGAAGACTAAGAGGGCTTCATGCAGGTTCTGCCACTTACTAGCTGTGGGGCAGGGGTAGTTTGTCCAGTGTCTGTTTTCTCACCTGTGAACCATCACCCAGGACTCTTGGATATGTCATGGGATAATAGTTGCTTGGGGTTGCCTTTGAGGGTTTTTGAAGATAGGAATCAGAAAATAATTAAAATAAAAGTAATAATAATGCTATCAGACGTACTGCTTCTTGGCCAATTGACTGGCTTCATGAATGTAAAATTCTTACACGTTAGGGGACTTACAGTTTTCAAGGTGTTGCTACAATATTTTCTCGGGTGAAAGCCATTTGTAAACTGTAAAGACCGATAACAGACAGCATTGTTATTGTTATACAAGGAGACAGTCAAAGCCAAGGAGCATCAGTCTACTACAACCGGGGAACTGAAATGAAGAAAGGGAGAAAAAGAAAGAAGGCATGCTAAGGGAACGGAGGGAATGTGGCTTTCTTTCTCTGTATCCCAGGCGTTAAGAACAGGGCTGGACACACATAAAACCATTTACTGTGGAGTCGACTCCGACTTATGGCAACCCCATGTGTGTCAGAATAGAACTGTGCTCCACAGGGTTTTCAATGGCTGATGTTTCGGAAGTAGATTGCCAGGCCTTTCTTCCAAGGTGCCTCTGGGTGGATTCAAAGCTGTAACCTTCCAGCTAGCAGCAGAGCACAGGAACCGTTTGTACAACCTAGGGACTCCTTGCGCCACTCAGGGACTCCAAATTTCCAGAATGGTATCTGGATGTTCTCTCCCAAACCTTCCACTGAAATTTTTTTAAATCTCAGAATTGACAAAAACTGCAATTTCATGGGGAAAATTTTCTTCGCAACTCTGCTGCCTCCAGGTAAGAGCTCTAGAGAACTGCAATGAGGAGTAAAACAGTGAAAGCCTGTCATACTATTTATGATGGCAAATGTGACTCTCCCCTTTTTGAGCTAACCCTCAGATAGGACACAAGTCTGGGAGTGTCTAAGGAAGCAAACCCCCTGCAAGAGGGTGGCTGGGACTCCACTCCATGGTCTCAATTCAAGAACTCCCTGCTTTTCTAAGCTGCTGGAGTTTCAAAAGTGCTGGGGTGACTCAGTCTGATTCTTTTTCCTTCTTGCGCTGTAGCACATACAAAGGAACAGAACATGAGGTCAAGAAAAAAGTAAAATAGAAATGCACTTTCTATCTGTAGGAAGAAACAGGAAGATGGAAGATCATGTTCTGAAGTGACTTCCACTGCTCTCCAAGGAGAGAAATACAATGAAAGACCCAAGAAGTAGGGTTAGAGGCCACTTCCTTGCACAGCTTCCTGGCTGATGTATTTTATTCTTTGAGTCTTTTATTGTATTCTGTTCCTTCTGGGGTGGAGAAAGTCACTTCAGAACATGCTCTGCCATATTCTGCTTTCCATGGAGTCTATAATAGAGTCAGGGATTGGACTGTCTTCATTAGACAAAGGAATTCTTTGTTGATTCTAAATCTTTATAGAGTTCTTACTATGGACTCACATCATGCTAAGTTTCCTGCCTGACCTGGTGCCCCAGATATACTTAGTGATCAAGAGATGTTGGTTATTTATTCTGGTTATTCTATTAACCGTGCTAGGCCCTCAGTTCAAGTTAATGAAACAGACAGGCTCTGACCTCATGGAGCTCACAATGGAATGCAATGGAATGGCAGTGGTTGTGGCAGCACTGGGCACTAAATGCAGTAGCACTGGAGGCAGAGGCAGGTAGCTGCCTGCTACAGATTCATGTTCCCCTGCATCAAGTGGTTTTTGGGAAGCAGCTGCCCACCGAGAACTGCATTTCCAGAGCCCTTTGCATCTACATGGGGTCATGCTAACCATGCCCTAGTCAAAGACAGAAGTGATCTACATGACTTCCAGGTCTGCAACATTAAACTCTCCTGCATAATGATCCCTGCTGTCTCTTCCCCCTCTGTTGGCTGATATCAATGCCTCAGTTGACTGTGGGAGCCACTTATCAAACAAGATAGAGCCTCTGTCAGCCTAGGTTCCTGAATGACTCTGTGGAGCAAAGATTCTGCCCTCACTCCCTGCACCCCTGCCCTCCACTCTTGTCCCATCACTGATTAGACTTTATATTAGTGAAAAATAAACTTATATTCTACTAAGTCACTAAATTTGTAAAGTTTATTTGTTACCACTGCTAGCATTCTATTAACTACTAATACTACATTAGTCTTTTTTTTTAATTAATTCAGCACATTTATTGAGAGTTGACTGTTCCAGGCACTAGAGACATCACAGTTGGAGAGGGACAGAAAATAAACAGATAGATACATAAGATAATGTAAATTGGAATAATGGATGAAAAAAGAGTAACTGGGAAGTATCTCCAAGGAGATGAAAGTTTGACCTAAGACCTGAAAAATATAGAGGAACCAGCCATGCAAATATTGGGGAGAAGAGCACTGCAAGCTGAGGGAGCAGCAAATGCAAAGGTCCTGAGTTAAGAAGTCATTTGTTACATTCTAGGAGCCAACCAAAGGGATGTGTGCTATACCTGCTGTACCAGGATAACAAGCAGAAACTGGGACAGCTGCTGTATCAGGTGTGCTGTACCAGCTGTACCAGGTTAAGAGGCAGAAACCAAACAGCCACTATGCCAGGTGTGCTATACCAGGTATGCGATATTAGCTGTACCAGGAAAACAGGCAGAAACCAAGACAGTCACTATACCAGGTGTGCTATACCAGGTGTGTTATACCAAGTGTGCTTTACCAGGTGTGCTATAATGGCTGTATCAGGATAACAGGCAGAAACTGAGACAGCCTCTGGTGAACCAGGAGGTGAGCCACCCTTCCCAACCATTGCTCCAAGGTCTAACTCTCCTAAAGTCCCAAAGCTTTGCTGCCTTCCTAGCACTGCCTGCTTCTGGCCACAGCCGCCCCTGCTAAGGACTGACTGACCACTGAAGGAATTTTTTTCAGCAGCTGCAGCAGCAAGCACAGTTTTAGAACACTAACTACTTGGAACCATCTGTTTCAATCAGTGAAACATTTTGAATTTATTTATTTATTTTTTTTAAACTGGAAAAAGTGCTAGTGGTTTGAGTGTCCCCAAGAATCTTAACCTAAGAGTTTTTCAACTTCAAGAAACCAAGAACACACGAATTGCTAAGTATTTCTTTATGAAATAAATAAATAAAAGGCAGGGCAATAACAATAACCTCACTATAGAGTGTTTTCTCTAGGAGGGAATAGGAAATTGTTATAGTTTCAATTCGGGAGCTAGGGACCACATCCGATATGAACTCTTCTGCCCTTACATGAAATATTGAATTAATTTCTGTTATCAATTGGAATATGTGGCTGTCTGATTCACTATGAATTACCCTGGCTGAAAATATTTGCTTTTTTTCCTCCTTCATATTCTCCTGTGTCAATAGCCTGGGGGGTAAACTGTCTGACTTAGTTATAGAGAAAATCACTGTTTTTATTTGATGCCTGTTTTTTCCAAGGGGACAAGAAAAAACATTCTGACCGCTATCAAATTTTTTCTAAGAAAAGAAGAAGGTACCATTTCACTAAAATTCTATCACACACTCCTATAAATGAGGTTTCTCTTAGTTAGGGTGGGAAAAGCTCCAGCAAACGATGCAAATAGAAAGGAGGAAATAAGGCAAGAGGAGTACTGAGCAGCTTTAGATGTGACCTTACTCCTACGGGCACAGAGAACAAGAACTTTTCAAAGATCTCTTCTTGTAAAGAATAGTTAAGAAGAGTGGAAAGGGAAAGAGGTAATGGAGTTAGGGAACTGGGTTCTGGTGCTGACTCCATCCTCAAGTGACACTGAGTATGTTGCTATCACTCTAGGCCTCAGTTTCTTCACCAGTAAAATGGGTTGAGTTTGGTCTCTGCCAGCCCTTAATGATCTATGGTTTTTCAATAATGTTTACAGAACATCTAGTATGTGCCTAGGACCATCATAACTACTTGGGATGTATGAGGAAGCAAGTAGTACAAAGATTCCTGCCCTCTTGGAGCTGATGATCTTGACCTGTGCAATAAAAAATTAACTCAGTGGGCTAGGAGATAACATACAAGCCTTTGGAATGTTCTGCCTTATAAGAGTGTCTCTGCATAACTTGGACCATCCTAGGTAGTTTATGCTAGCAATATGATTTATGGTGAATGCCTGTTTTTCATTGCCTGAGGCCTGAATATGCTGTTTTAGTTTGTTATTTGGGGGTAGGGAGGAGACTTGAGATTGAGTCAGCCATGTAGGTGTTCCATATCTACATGACTGACCCCGATAAAAGTCTGGGATACCAAGGCTTGAGTGAGCTTCCCTGGTTGGCAATACTTTGTAGGTGTTACCACACATCATTGCTGGGAGGATTAAGCACTGTCCATATGAAGCCACTGGGAGAGGACAACTGAAATCTTGTACCTGGTGTCTCCTGGATTCCTCCCTGTGTATCTTTTTTCCTTTGCTTATTTTAATCTGTATCTGTGTAATAAACTGTAACTATGAGAATAATAGCTTTTCTGAGTCCTGTAAGTTTTTCTAGCCAATCATTGAACCTGAAAGTGGTCTTGGGGATCCCCTACATATTCAACAATGTTTATGTGCCTACTATGTGCCTGGAGTCCCTGGGTGGTGCAAACAGTTTACACACTAGGCTGTTAACCAAAAGGTTGGTGGTTCAGGTCAAGCCAGGGACACCACAGAAGAAAAGTCTGGTGATCTATTTCTGAAAAATTAGCCATTGAAAAGCCTATGGAGCACAATTCTACTCTGACACACATGGGTTCACCATGAGCAGGAGTCTACTCAACAATAACCTGTTACTGGACCATGTACCTGACACCATCCTTAACGCTTGAGATTTATGAAGAAGCAAAAGAGGCAAGGATCTTTGCCCTCTTGAAGCTTGTGATCTTAGCTATGTCTGTAGGTGGTGTGTGGGGGGTCATGGTTCTCATATTCATTTCCTAACCATAGCTGTCAGGAGTCAGCATTGACCATGAGTAAAAGGAGAATTAAAGATGTGCTGAAGAAGTAAAAAATAGATAGATAGGGTCTTAGGTTAGGTTCTCTAGAGAATCAAAACCAGTAAAGCGTCTAAATATATATAGAGAGAGAGATTTATATTAAGGAAATGGCTCATGCAATTGAAGCTGGAACATCCCAAGTCTGTGGGTCAGGATACAGGCTTCTCCTGATTCACGTAGCCACAGGGGCTGGCATACCCAAGATCGGCAGATCAGAACAGCAGGGCTCCTGCTCACAGGCTGCGACAAGACCGGCAGGCAAGACAGCAGATAAGACGGGAGGTAAGCTGCTAGCTCAAGTCCCAAGAACCAGAGGTCAGACGAACAGGAACCAGCTGTAGGATCCAGAGCGAGCAAAAGATGGAAGTTCCTGGGTCATGCAAATGGTTAACATGTTCAGTTGGAGGTTTGAGTCCATCGAGAGGTGCCTCAGAAGAAAGAACTGTCAATCTACTTCAAAAAAACCAGCCACTGAAAACCTTATTGAACACTGTTCTGCTCTGACACAAATGGGGTTGCTATGAGTTGGAATCAACTCGACAGCAACTAATTTTTTGTCGTTGCTGTTTTTGTTAATGTTGTTTTTAAACATCAAGTGTAAGTGTGGATTTGATGAAAAAGACATACTCATTAAAGCTGACTGAAGTAAGATTATTCATTGTTTCTAGGAGGTGGTTTGGAGTTAAGTAGCAAGAAGTGTTAAAATATCCTTACTCTTTGACTCAGTATTTCCATTGATATATCTACAGACATTTATGTACTAGAATATTCATTTTAGCATTATTTATGATAGTAAAAAGTTCAAAAATTAAAGGTCCAATAACAGGGCCTAGGTTAAATAAACTATGGTACGATCCTATGATAGAAAACTCCAGAACGATTGAAAACCATATTTTTGAAGAATATTTAATGATAAAATAAAGCTTGAAACATATAGTATTAATGGCAAAAAGTTATAAAATATGTGCTGTGGAACTCAGTTTCATTAACATGTAGTGTTCCTGGGATTACATCTGGATTAAGTCAGGAAGGGAGTACACTAAAATATCAATGCGATTACTTCTGGATGTGGGGTTGTGGGTGATTCTTATTATCCTGTTAGCTGAAGGAATAGGAACAGAAGAAAATGAACACCAGATATTATTACACCTCAAATCAGCAAGGAAATCAAGGTTTTAAATTTCAGATGGAAACAATATTCAATTTCCTAATGCCCCTGAGTTCTAGCAGAAAACTTCAAACAGGGAAGGGAATAGGCAACGCTACCTTTTCTCTGGACAGGAAAGATGAGATTCTAAAAATTACAAGTCAAGTATCTATTATTTCTTTTGTTTATTGTTGTAGTTTAAGTGAAAGTTCACATTTCAAGTCAGTCTCTTATACAAAAATTTATACATACATTGTTATGTGATCCTAATTGCTTTCCCTATACTGTGACAGCACACTCCTCCTTTCCACCCCGGATTTCCGAAGTCCTTTCAATAGATAGGGCCTTCTCATCTCACCTCCGGACAGAAGCTGCCCATTAGTCTCAGGCATCTACTTGACCTAAGAAGTACACTATTCACGAGTATCACTCCCACAGTCCCGTTCAATCTTTGTCTGAAGAGTTGGCCTTCGAAATTGTTTTAGTTCTGGCTGATAGAGAATCCAAGGACCGTACATTCCAGGGTTCCTCCAGTCTCAGACCATTACGTCTCGTCTTTTTACTAGAATTTGAGTTCTGCACCCCACCTTTCTATTATTTCTTAATGTGGTGATTTAAAATCAAGCCTTAGTTACTTTGAACAATAAACCCTAAAATAAATATCTCTATTAAAACACAAGCTTCCCCATTCTCAGTAAGTGACACCTTTTACTGTTTGCTGGTCCCAAAAGTTGCAGCAACAGTTTCCTAGAGACAAGGAAACCTTTGAGATCTGGGCCAGAAAAGGACCTGATATTTTCACAGCCCTTTACTGTTTACAAAACTCTGTCACATATACTGTTTCCTATGCATTATTCCACAGTCACTTCCAAGTTTAAATGGAAGGTGCTATGCAAAGCCCTTAGCACAACTGCTGGCACATAGTAGATTATTTCTAAAGTTCAAGAACATGGAGGGCCAATGCCACTGTTAGAATTTTGTAGATGAGGAAAGTGAGATTCAGAGAGGGGAAGCTTCTTGTCTGAGATCACACAGTGGATGATGACCTGAGCCCAAGAATCCTAAGGCATTTCCCTGTACCAGTTTCTCTCTAGGTGGCTTAGTATGCTGGAGTCAAAAGCAAGGCCAAGGAGCTTCCTGTAAAACAGAGATGCTCTGACCCAGCTTTCTGGGAGGGGGATATGAGTAGTAAGAGTATTGAACTGGGTGTATGCTTTGGTTCTGCGTTTCATTTCTGAAAATTTATCCCACAGGAATCATCAAAGAGGCACACAACTGTTTATGTACAGTGAGACTTATTACTAAGTTTTTTGTAATAGCAAAATAGCAGGAAATAATCTAAACATTCAACAATAAGGGAACAGTAAGCTAAAGGAGGGGTCCCTGAGTGGTACAAATGATTAACATGCTCGTGTGCTAACTGAAAGGTTAGTGGTTTGAATCTACCATAGGCAGCCTGGAAGAAAGGCTCAGAGATCTACTTCCAAAAAATCAGCCACTGAAAATCCTATGGAGCACATTTCTACTCTGACACACATGGGGTCTCTATGAGTTTGAATTGACTCAATGACAATTTGTTAAGCTAAAGAATGGTTCAGCCATGTAACAGAATACTATGTACCACCTAAAGTGCTTTCAGGGAATGTTCAATGGCATGAGAAAATGCTCACAATGAAAATGGAAAAAGAAAATAATTTAACAAATATGACACATTATAATCCACAGTATTAAATAATAAAGATTTCAAGAAAGAATGACTGTTTCTTGCAATGCATATAGCAGGCTCTAAGTAAATACTGTACGGACTTTTTTCTTTACTTAAAACAACTTAGACTTATGAAAAATCCTTTCTTCTAATCTCTATCTGCAAAGTGCCTCTATCAAAACTATGTTGACAAGACTACATTTTAGGAGTAATGTTGTTCCTGACCACAACTGTAATACATGCATAAGGTAGAAAACCTGAGAAAATAGAAAAACAAAAAGGAAACAAAAGCACCAAAAAATTTGACATTTGTCCTACCCAACCTCTGCTCCCACAATAACCACTCAACATTTTTGTCCAGAACCCACCCATTTTTCTCCCAAACTGTAGTCGTTCTTGACCAAGTCTCATATTTTACATGTATCCTCTTCTCTCTTTTGACATTCAAAAATGAACTGAAGTTTAAAAATAAATAAACCCTGCCAACCACCAAAACTATTGACCAGGCTTCCCTTCTCCAAGCATTATGTAGGTAGCTCTTTTTGCTCAATGGATGAATAAGTAAAAGAAATAACTCTGAATTAATGAATGCATGGCTGAATAAATGTTCCCTGGCCTGAGTGTTAGGCTGTCTGCAAAGCTGCTTTCTGGCCAATAAACAATTAACAGCAAAGCAACACAGGGCAGAGTTACAGTGAGGTCTGCTCTGTCTTGCACAGGGATATCTGAACTATTGTTGACAACGCACAGTTTGGTAAGTACAATTCACTCCTTGTAATACTTAGCTTCCTTTTGTCTGATGGATTTTAAACTATTTGGCTTGTAAGTGTTCATGTTGAAAGAAGCAGTAGGGAAGAGGAAAAATATCTGGAAACAAGGCCTAATTGTCTTGTCCTTCCAGGAGATGCTCTGCCTTTGAGCTGCTGAAGGTGTTCCTGGGTCCTCTGACCTGGCCAGGGATTTCTCTATTGCATCTCGTTGCCTCCTGGAGGCAAGAACTAGGACACCTACAGACAGAGTTGTCACCCTATGGTTGTTTCCATTCCACTGACAGCAGTCATTCTTCTCTCACTCACAAGGATCAAAATATGAAGAACACAGAATCCTGGGGTCATTTTGTTCATGGTCTTATCTAATGATAAAATGGCAGAGTGACTGAGCAAAGATGTGATTCTCCTTTCGCAAACTCAGTGTTACTTTAAGAGATAGACATTCTTTGATCATTATCATATTGGTTACATTAAGGATATAATGATAAGCATTATTTCACACATTCAACAAATACATATTAAATGCCTACCATACTAAGGAGTCCCTGGTAACAAAAACCATTAAGCACTCAGCTACTAACCAAAAGGTTGGCAGTTCAAACACACCCAGAGGCACCTTGGAAGACAGGCCTGGTGATCTGCTTCCAAAGGGTCATTGCCTTGAAAACCCTATGGAGGCCAGTTCTACTTTGCAGACATGGAGTCACCAGTAGTAGGAACTGACTCAATGGCAACTGGTTTTTGGTTTGGTTTGGACCATACTAAGCCCTGTGCGATGAGTTGGGGATACAACAGGGAATAAGACAGATAAGATTCCTGTCCTTGTGGACCCCACAGCCCAGTAGGGGAACAATAATAAAATAAAGGAAATGATCAGGATTATCTGATAGAAAACAGTAGGGCCGACACTGAGTTGTCAAGGAAGACCTGCTGCCCAGATCCCTCTTCCAGGAAGGTGTTGGTGCCCCAGATGCTGGGAGCACTGTCAGCATGTCCTTCAGCTGTCAGCCCTCCCAGGGACTGCCTCAGCTACACAGTCACCTCACCAAGGGCACATCCTTCCCAAGAGGAAGAAGGACCCACACTCAATACTGATCAATGAAGTAGTATAAAGGCCTGGCCATCTCGCCCAGTTGGAGACAACTCTGAAAGACCATTCCAGCTGCAGAGCTCCCGTGTGGCCAGCCAAGGCTGTAGTCCAGCCTGCATCGTTCAACATCTCTGCCCCCTCCTGCTCTGTTCCCCTCCCTCCTGTAGGTGTTGACCTCAAGCACCCTCCATGATGAACATCCTTCATACTACCTTATTTTATGCAAATAACACTTGCCTTCTACGTTTGTTTGCCAACCACTCCCTCCCCTACCATGAGGTATTTTTGTAAGCGCCACTGTGCCAATTTTTTTTACATGTTGCTGCAAAAAAAAATTATGAAAATACCTCACAGGGGGAGGGAGCTGTTGGCAAACAAATATAGAAAAAGCGAATTATTTGTTTAAATATATGGTGAATCCCATCTCAGTGTCAGCTTCCTGGGAAATGCAGGGCAAGTTGACACCTGAAGGATGAGGGGGAGTCAGCCATGCCAAGAGCCAAAGGAAGCCATCCAGGCTAGGGGGTCATGGGGTGTCAAATCACTGAGGCATGAGCAAGTTGGCATATTTAAGGACGAGAGAGATGGCCGGTGTGGTTGGGACATAATGAGCAAATCAAATGTGTCGGGAGATGGCATTAGAGGAGCAGGCAGGAGCCAGACCATGCAGGGCTGTGTAGACCTCTAATGAAGGGTTGTAAGCCAAAGAGTGTCAATCTACAATATCTACTTTTACGAGATGATTCTAGCGCCTTGCTCTATGTATGGCTGTTGGAAACACTAGAAATATCAAAACAAAACAAAACCCATTGTCGTCAAGTCGATTCCGACTCATTCTGACCCTGGATGTGTTACAGAGTACAACTGTGGTCCATAGGGTTTTCTTGGCTATAATCTTAATGGAAACAGATCGCCAGTACTTTCTTCCATGGTACCGCTGTGTGGGTTCAATCCACCAATCTTTAGATGAGTAGTCAAGTGCAAACCGTTTGCACCACCTACAGACTACTGGGAATACACAGAGACATAATCACTATTTCAGCTGTCCTGGTACATGAATTTGGACAGATAGTGATTATTTCTTTAAGATTGGTTCAAAAGATAACTTTACAGCGCAAGAGGAGGGAAAAACGTCTAGCATCTAATGAGCACTTACTACATGCTTCTACCACCCATCTGTCAGTTTGTTGTACACTAGTGGCTTGCATGTTGTGATGCTGGAATCTATGCCACTGGTATTTCATATACTAGCAGGGTCACACATGGTGGACAAGTTTCAAAGGAGCTTCCAGACTAAGACAGACTAGAAAGAAAGGCCTGGAGATCTACTTCCAAAAATCAGCCAATGAAAACCCTATTAATCACAACAGAATATTGTCTGATACAGAGTTGGAAGATGAGCCTCCTAGGTTGGAAGGCACTCCAAATACACAGGGGCTGCAACAATGGGCTCAAGTATACCAATGATTGTGAAAATGGTACAGGATTGGGGAGCATTTCATTCTGTTGTACATGGGGTCACCATGAGTCAGAGCCAACTCAACAGCAAAAACTACACGTACTTAGCCCCAACAATTCCTTCAGTATAGGCTGGATTACCTATATGTAGCAGGAGGTAGCAGTGGGGGGCCAAGAGAATGCAAGAAAGTAGTTGAAGAAATTCATACAAATAAACAATATCCAAGATATGAGTCCAGGTCTCTTGGCTCCACAATGAATTACTTCCTCTTTCTAAGTACCCCTCCCCAAGATATATGTACTGTAAGGCCAATGATGATCACAGGCATTTAAATGATCAGTTGCTACTCTTATACATACTCCTTCATCCTATCAACATCTGAACTTCCACCAAAATAATTATCCATCTTGGGTAGAAAAAAAAGAAAGCAAATGCAGCTGATTATACCTAAATTCTGTTTTGTGTCTTGAAGAATTCCTGGCAGTGACAATCAGTTTTCCTTCCAGCAAATCCCCATCTCAGCTCTCCCAGGAGAAGGGCTTCCGTCACCTCGGGGTTGCTGACTGCAGGCACATTGAGTACAAGATTCCAATTACCAGCCAATGTTGGCTGTTAAATGTATCCTGAAATTCCACCCATTGTAATTCAGTGTAAGTGGCTGAACTTTCAAAAGTATCCCCCCTGCTTTGCCTTGATCAGGAACAAGACAGCAAGGCAAATGCCTGCAATTGAAGGGCTTTTATAGTCTGGTGATGTGAAGGTCGGGAGAATGTAACTTGCTCCCTCTTGCCTCCCTCCAAGGCTTGCACAATGAAGATTTCTAACACAGAGAATGTAAAAGGGCAAAGGCAAGATGAATGTCCCTTCTGCTTAAGCACTTCTGGGAAAAACCAAGGTCACCAATGCATTATATCATTTCAGGGAGTGAGATTCCTGCATGAACATAAAATGGAGAAATAGTAGACTTCCGACCCCACCTCCACCCCCAAAGCAACCCAGTCAATGCATGCCCTTTTCTTTATTAGATAATATCACTTCTCCCATGTTCCTGCTTCTGCTGTCTTTTGAACAGAACTGCTCCTAAAATCCCAAGCATGCCACCCAGGAAGCAGAAGAAAGACCTTGTGGCCATTGCATTGTTACAAATGATGTCAAGATCACGACTTATTAATTATGAAAAAATAAAAACACTTGAGGCAGCTTAAGGTAGAATATACACAGAGACAAATGCATGAAATCTTAAAATCAAAGCAAAAAATGCAAGAACGGATAAAATTATTCAATTGGTTGAGATTTTCTGAATATATTTTCAAAAGTGAGTGGATCATTTCCTACTGGGCATTTCTTCCAGGGCTGTGCTGCTCTTGTAGGAGTAGGCATGTTTTATTTAATAAACTTTTTAAATTTAGTGCATTATACATCCAGAAGAGTATGATCAATGGAGCATAGATGAAGTTTCACATAGTGAACACACTCAGGTTACCACCAACCAGATCAAGAATTTGAACACCCAAACCTCTGCCTTTCTGCTCTCTGAACCTCCTGAACAGCTGTTGTCCTAGAAAATCTCTTCATTATCCTATGAATTCCTTCATACCTTCTCTGGGCTGGATCCCCGTTTCTAGAATCTCACATTTTCTTTCTCAATGTTTTTTTCTTGCTTGTTGAAGTAAGTCATCCAGTAGTTCCTTGGATGTAAATGTTTTGAGTCCTCCCATGTCCCTGCATTCTGGTTTCATACTTCATTGATAAATTGGAGATACGTGGAGTTCTAGATTAAAAACTATTGGCCTCAGTTTTGAAGTTGTTGTTACCTTGACTTCTAGCTTCCAAGTTTGCTGTTGAAAAGCCAGATCTCGTTCTGATTCCTGGTCCTTTCATGTGTGAACAATTTGCTCTTCTCTGGAAACGTAGTATCTTCTCTTTCGATCCCTGGTGCTCTGAAATTCCGTGATGATGTGCCTTAGTGTGAACCTGATGTGCTGCATACACAGTGAGTCTTTTCAATCTGGAGATTTAAATATTTATAACCACCAGTTGCCATCAAGTCACCTCCAAGTCATGGTGACCCATGTGTGTCAGAGTAGAATTGTTCTCCGTGCGGTTTTCGACGGCCGATTTTAGGAAGTAGATCACTAGGCCTTTCTCTCGAGGCACCTTTGGGTGGACTCGAACCTCAAATTTTTCGGTTAGCAGCCGAGCACCTTAAACATTTGTTTTAATTCTTCCCCTTTTGTATCTTTCTTGGTTGAATACTGGACCTACGGTATTGATTCTGATTTTCTTCTTTCCTGTCAACCATATCTTTGTTCTTTTGGTCTATTTTCTAGGAGATTCTGTCAACATTAGCTTCCAACCTCCTAATTGATTTTTTTTTTCATTTCTGCTACATTTTTAATTTCCAAGAATTCTTTGTTCTTTACTCCGTTTTAAAAATAGCATCCTATTTTGTTTCATTGATGAAATATCACCTCTTTCCCTCTGATATTAATTATAGCCATTTTGCCTCTAGTCACTTCACTGTCACTGTATTCACCAAGTCCATTTCCTCCTGGTATTTGTTTTGGTCTTTCTCAGTTGAGAGTAGAAGCTTTCCTCTAAAGCCTGGCGGTCTCCCCACATCCACTGATATTTAAGAGTGAGGCATTAAAAAGCTGAATGGAAGTTCTCTGTGAGTTGATGTGTCTTTGAGGACTGCTGGGCATTACTGAAAGATCATTGGGTGGAGATTTGGCTAATTCATAGGAGGTCTTTTCACTTGGAGTGGTTACTTTCACCCCCAAAAAATCTTCTCATCTCTGCCTGAGGAGGACATACGTGGCTGCCAGTGTTCTTGGAATTAAGGAGGGGAAGGGGATTGAGAAGTGTCTCCCCCTTATTTCAATTTAATGCCTCAACTGTGCTCTCCTCTACTCTTGATGTCTTCAAGTCTTGATGCCCTCTGGTTGAATCTCTCCAGAGACAAACTTCCTTTCTCCAGATGTTTTAGGCGAGGATCTGTTATCTGGCTGCATAGAGTGGGGAAGAGCCTCTAGTATTAATACGTTTTTTGTTGTTGCTGAGTTGCAATCAATAGAAATGGACTCTGGAAATTTAAATGGGAAAGGAGTTTATTAAATGGTGAATGGTTCATTGAGCATTGGGAGGGCTAAAGAACCAGGCTCCAGGCTCAGCTTCCAGAACTATGGCCAAAACCACTCCACAGAACAGGCCTGATGAGGAAACCATCACAGCCTCTCCTGCCTACTAGATGATCACTGCTTCCACCACCACCTCCATCAATGCCAATTCTGTCTAACAAACTTGACCTTATGCAGACAGGCCAACTGCTTCCACTAAAAGCCCAATTCCTCTGCTTAAGAAATGGAAACCCACATAGATCCTCTTTCAACTTACTTCTGAATTAAAATTTTTTGTGTCTATGTCTGATTGGTACAGCCAGGTCACGTGACTGTTAACTAGCTTCAGGAGAAGCTGGGAATTTGAGTTTGCAATTGCGAAGCAAGACTAATAACTGGAGAATTATCCTAAATTCAGTAAAGGTATTCAAAAAATATGGGCAGCCATAAACATGAGAGCTCTCCACTACTGAGCTGATTCTGCACGTCTGTCTTTAGAGGTATTTGGAGGCTCCAATTTTCAAGTCTCTTTAGGGCTTTGTGGCAAAAGTCGGCTTGCTTCTCATTGGAATTCCCCTTTCCAGGCACTTAGTTTCAGCTTTCTCACTTTGCCAGTCCAGTTCCCATTGGTCTATCTGCTATCTTCGAAACATTTGTTTATATCTTGCATTTGCTATCCTCTTTGTCTGTATATGTTTGTAACTTTTAAATTCTTTTTTGCATAATTTTAATGGGCTTTGAGAGAGAGTAGAAATCAATGCATGCCATGTTGAACCGGAATGTGAGGTGTCTTTGTGTAGTGATGAAGGAAAATATATGTACCAAGGTGATTTATTGATTATTTAATGTGCCAGGATAACCTCTTTTGATATCATGGGACCATGGCAAGACACAGATAGGAAAATGAGCCTATGGTAGGCTGTATAATGCTCTCCCCAAAAGGTAACCATATCCTAATCCATGGAATTTGTAAATATTACTTTATATGGCAAAAAAGGACTTTACAGTGTGATTAAGTTAAAGATATTAAGATGGGGGAGATTATCCTGGATTATCTGGGTGGGCCCTAAATGCAGTCACATGTATCCTTATAAGAGGGAGGCAGAAGAAGATTTGATACAGATAGAATAGGGGAAAGCAATGTGACCAAGAAGGCAGAGATTGGAGTGATGCAGTCCACAAGCCAAGGAATACCAGCATCCACCATAAACTGGAAGAGACAAGGAATGAATTCTCCCCTAAAGCCTCTAGAGGGACTGTGACCTTACAGTCACTTTGATTTAGACCCATAAGGCTTAGTTCAGATTTCTAGCATCCAGAACTCTAAGAGAATAAATTTCTGTTGTCTTACATCACCCAGTTTGTGGTAATCTGTTACAGTAGCCATAGGAAAGTAATACAGACGTAAAAACGGTCAATAATCTCTGTCCAAATCTGAGAACAAAGCAATCAAGAGGAAGGGAGTATATGCCAGTGGAAAGGAACCTAACCCACGAATCAGATGCCTGGGATCAAGTCCACATACCACCACTTATAATTATGTGACATTGGATGAGACACAGTCTAGAGCCTCCCTTTCCTTGCCTCTAAAATGGCGTGGTAATAACTGACTCACATGATTCACTTGGTTATTTGGAAACTCAAATAAGGAAAAAAAGTAAAATAGATGGTGCTCTGTAAATTATAAAGTGCAATCAAAAATTTTAAATGATCACTTTTAATAGATAAACCCACCCACAACATTATCCTAGGTTGAAAGAATAGCATTAAATATTGCAAATGTAGGTTACCTGGGCTTATGCTTTTCAAAATATGAAACGATGAAACCCATTGGAATTTACCTGGTAGAACATGGAGGCTTGAGAATTTGGCTAATAGAAACCTGAGTCCCAGGGAAAGGTTTGATTTATTTTTTTCATCTAAAGCCAGGAATTTCAACCACCTGAATAAGTCTATCAGCTCACTCCAAGATAAATGTGCTTAGTTACAAAAGACTGGGAATAGTATGCCACATCTACCAGGCAAGATAAAATGAGACTTAAAAAAATAATTTCCCTTGGGAAATTACACACATTCAAACAACACTGTCAGTGTTCAAACCTCTGGGGGAATGACTCTTTGAGAATTTTTTTTTTTTTTCCAAAGCCAATTTCATCAGCCAAACAAATAAACAATTCACTAATTCAAACTCAGATTTGTTTTGGCTCCAAAATGGTGTTCCCCGGCATAATTTCCCACCTTATTCAAAGACTTGGCTCTGAAAGTATCTAGGGTATTTCCAAAAATGAAATCTATCCTCAAAGGACCAAGATTTGCCAACATCAAGAATGTTCTTTTAAAAAGGAACATAACTCAGAAGGTCATTCTGAAACAGGAGTTCCAGGAGTAATCCAAACCATGGTGACATCACTCCTATGAGTTTCTAGTTTGCCCAAGGGGACTAATTGTGAGGGAGAGGTTGCTCTTTTTGCCTGTAGAGAGAAGCAGAAGACTCTGGCAGAAAGAACTTGGGCACTGGAGACAGACTGACCTGGGTCAGAATCCAGGTTCCATCACTCACCTGCTAGATGACCTTGAGGGGGTCATTTACCTTCTCTGTGCCTCAGTTTCTTCTTCCATAAAAGTAGATATACTATCTCAAGTGACCCTGTTGTCCAATCTGAGACATTTTTGAAAGTTAAAAGGAACTTTTTAATACTTGCACAGGACAATAGGCATAGACTGGGACTGTCACAGGCAAACCAGGATGACTGGTCAACCGACTATCCCACTCCTTTAAAGGATTTTGTGAAGATTAAGTAATATAATGAGTTCAATGAGTGTGATTAAATGATGGCCCTGTATAAGTTATGCTAGGTTTGACAAAAAATTATCACATTACTTGTTGGTGATGCCTATTTGCTCCATTGGGTCTTGCTTTCACATGTCTTTAATTTGTATCAGTGCAGGCCTGGCAACTTGCCGGGTCTGGTATGATGAATGGGTGTGCACTTTACACTGACTGCTTGACAGAGCTGCTGACATAGCCTTTCCTCCCTCCATCTGTGGGATACCACCACCAAGTGGCAGGTTTCTCTTTGAGCCTGGCCAGGGAGGAGACAGCACAAGGCCCATGTATCATTTGCTCTGCATCCATGGAGCTGGCTGGACAGTGGAGTTTTCAGAGGTGTAACAGGCTCAACATGGGCAAACTTGCTCCCAAGTGGTTCACCTTTCTCAAGAGAAGCCAATTAAGTCCAAGTATATCCAACAGGGGAGTCCCTTGGTGATGCAACATGTTAACACGCTCAACTGTCAACCAAAAGGTTGGAGGTTCAAGTCCACTCAGAGGCACCTCAGAAGAAAGGTCTAGTGTTCTACTTCTGAAAGATCAGCCACTGAAAACCCTATGGGGTAGAGTTCTACTCTGACACACATGGGGTCACCATGAATCAAAGCTGACTCAACCCCATGATGAGAACTGGCAAATCCATGTTGAAGAGGCAAAGGTTCAAGCTGAGGAACAAGGCAAACTGAAGACATTCAATGTCCCTGGGTGGTGTAAACGGTTAATGCACTAGGCTACTAACTGAAAGGTTGGCAGTTCGAGTGTACCCAGACACACCTCGGAAGAAAGCTCTGGGGATCTACTTCCAAAAAATCAGCTACTGAAAACCTTATGGAGCACAGTTCTACTCTGATGCACATGGGATTGCCATGAGTCGGAGGTGACACAATGGCAACTGGCCCAGCTCAAGGCCCAGCCAATTACTACTGTGAAGGAAGACAGCCCTGATCTTTCCTTTATTCGAGAGAAGGCAAAAATTTTAAATCTCATGTAAACTCTCCTGATCTTTTAATATTGGTGGTTACTTTAAATTTTTATAAGAAGCACTTTGTGGAACCAGCAAAACTCATCTGCAGGCTAATCCTTGCTCTATGGAATCTCGTCTGAAGTCCTCAAGATCTCATAAAGGAAAAGAATAGTCTGGATCTACATTCACATTCTCACACTGGCTGCATATATTTAAAAACAACAACCAATTGTGGGGCCTCACCAAAGAGACTCCGAGTCCTCAAGTCAGGTGGGGACCACAGCCTTACCACACCAGGGTTTGTGCGTAAGTGAGCTCCAGTATGTTTCTGGCAATGTCAAACTCCTGTAAGCCAAGGCTTGTGATAAGTTTCATCCCAATGATTCTGCAAAAATGTACTAAGTTTATTACCCAAACCATCAATTTTGTCCTTCAAAACATCCCCCTACAGACTACGTAAATCAACAAGAAAGACCCTCGCCAGTTAGGAATAAAGTCGTAAATCCCCTTGCCAATTTTTTTTAAAGTTCCAAGTATAAGCATGTTTTGAAGAAATCATTTCATTCCTCTGATGTTAGTGGAAATAAACACAATGAATAAGAAAAAAAAAAATTGACTCAACCCCAACTAGAATATCCAATAGTAGTACACAGGCACACATATTTCTACATTTTACCCTTGGATTATAGAAATGTCTTTGAAGAAAAAAGTTATTAAGAGCAATCTAAGTCCTGTGCAAGCCTTTCATGAGCTCATTTATTAGGTAAGGAGCCCTGGTGGCGCAGTGGTTAAGCACTTGGCAGTTAAACAAAAGGTCTGTGATTCGAACCCACCAGCCGCTCCGTGGGAGAAAGATGCGGCAGTCTGCTTCAGTAAAGATTTACAGCCTTGGAAACCCTATGAGGCTGTTCTACCCTGTCCTATACGGTCGCTGTAAGTCAGAATCCACTCGGCGGCAAAAGGTTCTTATTTACTAGGTCCTTATTGTGTGCTGAGTACTACACTGGGCTCTTTGAGTATGTTGTCTCATTATTATTCTATTTTCAAGATGAGGAGATTGAATTCAGAGAGGCTGAATGAGTTGCCCAAGGTCACACACAAGTAAGTAACAGACCTGGAGACTGGCCCCATGTCTGTCTGGCCTTAGGGACTTTCCTCTACACCAAACTTTTATGTGAAGGATGAAATAGTAAGTATTTTAGACTCTATGGGCCTGGCCAATGGTCTCTGTCACAACTACCAAACTCTGCTATTGCAGGGTGAAAGCAGCCATAGATAAAATATAAATAAATGGGCATGGCTGTGTTCCAGTAAAACTTTATTTACAAAATCAGGAACTGGGCTGATTTGGCCCGTGGACCGTAGTTTGATGACCCTTGCTCTACACCAGTTTCCTCTCTGGTCAATAAAATCTGTGCCTTTGTGACTGGTGGGTTAGAGCCCTCTGGTCTACCTATTCACATCTTTAATAAATGCAATTCCATGTAGCTAACCTGGTGTCTTTAATCAATATAATCAAACTGTTTTTTGTATTCTACTTTTTTCTGGTTTCTCATCATCTCCCCAACCTCTAAACACCGGTGCTCCTTCCCAACTTAGCTCAGTCCTTGGCTCTTCTCCATCCACTTCTACTTGGTGCTTCTCCATCCACTTCTACTCTAGTCTCAGCTTTCAATGAGCTGATAACCTTCAGTGTTCAGCTGAGGCCCAGACCCTCTCATAAAAGCCACAAGTGCTCATTCAACCGCGCTCTCAACCTGTCCATGTGGCTATCTATTAAGCAGCTCCAAAATGACACATCTAAAAGTGAACTGTGGTCTTCCCCACAGCCCTCCAAAACAAAACCACTTCTCACACAGTCTTCCCCATCCAAGTTATGGGCTCCACTCTCCTACTAGTTCCAATCTCTTTCTCTCATACAACAAATTCAGCAGCAACCATAATGGCTCTACCTTTAAGAAATTGCTGTTGTTAGCTGCCATCGGGTTGTCCCAACTCAGGATGACCCCATGCACAATGGAAGGAAATGTTGCCTGGTTCTGTGCTATCCTCATGATCAACTGTGGATTGGACAGTTGTGATTCATAGGGTTTTCACTGACTGATTTTCAGAAGTAGATTACCAGGCCTTTCTTCCTAGTCCATCTTAGTCTGGAAGCTCCACTGAAACCTGTTCAGCATCATAGCCACATGCAAGCCTCTACTGACAGATGGGTGGTGGCTGTGCATGAGGTGCACCGGCCACATATCAAACCTGGGTCTCCCGCATGGGAGGCAAGTATTCTACCACTGAACCACCACTGCCTTTCTTTCAGCTATGTAAAGAATCAATTACTTCTCCCACCCCCACTGCTACCCATTGTCTCTCCGTGAATAATCGCAGCAGCCTCCTACTTGGTCCTCCAGCTTCCCCCCTGCCTCTACCAGTCTATTCACAGCCCAGCAGCCAAAGCAATCATTTTAAAATATAAGTGAGACCTTGACACCAATGATGCCCCTTCTCACTTGGAGTCACATCATGGTCTCGTCTGAGCTCTCTCACCCTGCTCATTCCTGAGACACTGGCTTTCTCGTGCTTCCTGAAGCAAGCCAAGTGGCACTGGCCTCAGGGCCTTTGCATTTTCTGTTCTTTGCTTCAGATGCTCCTCCCCCAGATATCCTCATGGCCTCCTCCCTCACCTCCTGCAGTTCTCTGACCACTCTATTAAAATAGTAACACTCCTGCCCCATCCCCACCCTGGCACTCCCTAAAGCCCCTTCTCTGGTTTGCTTCTCTCATTAGCACTTTCCACCAGCTGGCATATATTCTTACTTGTTTATTTTTTAATGTAAACTTCAAGAGAAATAAGGATTTTTTTTGTTCTTTGCCGTATCCCATGTGACCAGCACAGAGTCTGGCCCATGGAGGCACTTAAATGTTTATTGAAGGAAGGAAGAAAGGAGAGACAAAGGGATGGAGGAAGGATCTTATCAGTAGAAACATGCTATTGTAGCTGGGAGACAGGATAAGGATGTTTCAGCTTGAACCCAAACTGTGTCCATCTCTAAGGCTCAGGGATGTCTGAGCAAGTGTTGCCAAATCGTGAGGCGGGCCAGGCAGAAGTCCAAGGGAATGAAGGGCCGAGGAGCCTCCTGGGAAGAGGCCATTCTAACAGGAGTCAGACACATGGGTTTGACCCAAGCCAGACTCTAGTGTCAGAGAAGAAGAGTGTGTCCAAATGAAACAGGCTATCTCTCACTCTGATTTGTTCCGAGTTTAGACTCATGGACTCAGGCTTGGCACCTTAGAGAGTGAGGGCTGTACTTAAAACTGAAATAATTGCCTTATCCTGGTAACCCACTGGGGAGCAACCAATATGGCGGCGGTCCTCTGTTGGGCTCAGAGTTTAGTGCAAAGAGAGGAAAGCCGCTTTCTCCTTACTTCACAGAAGCATGGCCCCCAGTTTGGGAACTGAGGAAGCACCCAGACCGGGCTGCAGAAGAAGAGAGAGACGGTGGCAGAAGCAGCAGCTGGGCCTAACAGAAGATAGCAGTCCCTCCTGAGCATATCTGCAACCACAGCAGAAGACAAAAGAAATGGAAAATTCCTGAGGCTCCTGACAACACAAGTGACCAGAGCTGTTCATGAGCACACATGAATTCCCACCTAAAACTCTCCAAAATGCTTGGGGGTTACTTAGAAGGAACAAGGGCTTGTACGAACAAGAAGAGACAAGAGCCAGTGCAAATGATAGTAATGACTCCATTTGAGCCCACAAGCTGATACATATCAGGCTAAGACAAAATCCAACCCGAGATTTGATTTCAGAAGAATAACCTTTGATGTATTCTCCCTTTATTTTTATAAAACTTAAGAGCCAAGAGAAATATGATTAATTCAATTGTCACTTTTTACATAAAGTCAAGCCCTCCAAAAACATGTCTTATTAAACCCAGGCCATTGGTTTGTATGTAGAGGTAGCCTCCGAGTATGTGATTGGAATAGTCAAATCCTGTTGTAATTACCCACCGCTTGTCTGTCAGTTTGTCTCATACAGTGGTGGCTTGTGTGTTGCTATGAGGCTGGAAGCTATGCCACCAGTATTTCGAATATAAGCAGGGTCACCCATGGTGAACAGGTTTCAGCGGAGCTTCCAGACTAAGACACACTAAGAAGAAAGGCCTGGCAATCTACTTCCAAAAATTAGTCAATGAAAACCTTATGGATTACCACGGAATATTATCAGATATAGTGCTGGAAGATGAGCCTCCTAGGTTGGAAGGCAGCAGTGGACTCAAGCATGGCAACATTTTGTTCTGTTGTACGTGGGGTTACCACAAGCCAGAGCCAACTTGACGATAACTATCAACAACAACAATAACATTATAATCACAATTTGACAGTTAATTGTTAGGGCTACCCTGAACATCCTCATCCAGGTAAATCTACCCATTAAAAAATTGGAACTCATCATAATGAATAATGAAAATGATGCTCCAGATGAAACAATGGGACAATCAGAGGTTCACTAGTGCCACTCCTGACATCCCAGAGTGAACAGCAAACTGGAACCTTTGTCTATGATGACATATCAGTTAGGGACACAAAGAGTTGCTCGTTTAACTGAATTGTTTAGGAGTCTTAGCACATCAAAAGGGCATTAAAGGAAATAAACAGTTGCCTAGGGAAATATATGAGGACTATAAATGTCCCTGGGTGGTGCACATGGTTAACATGCTTGACTACTAACCTAAAGGTTGGAGATGTGAGTCCACTCAGAGCCACCTCAGGAGACAGGCCTAGAGATCTACTTCCAAAAAATGAGCCATTATAAACCTTATTAAGCACAGCTCTACTCTGACACACAACATGAGTTGGAATCAACTCAACAGCAACTGTTTTTTTATTGTTTTTTTTTTAAATAAATGTAAACCATTAACATTTCTTTGGGTTCAATTTCATCTTGTTTTATCAGCCATCATCATTAAGTAAACATTTTTAGGATCAAAGACATCTTGAATGAAGCCAGCCACCATCATTAGGCAAACATTAGACTTGAAACATGTGTCAATACAAAAATGATTTACTCTATTGATTTGCACACTGACGTACAACAGACTCTGAACCAGCCTGAGTATATCAGAGTCAGCTTATTCTATCCTTACCAGTCCTCCCCTTCCCTGCCCGCATGCCACCATATACACACACACAGCTCCTGTTCCTCACAGAAAACTCTCCATTCACACTATCTCTCTCCTTCTCCGCAAGGGCTATTAGGGCAGAAACGGGGGAGCTCGTCTCCACTTTGCTTCTTTTCTCTTAACTTAGACAGAGGAGAAGGACTCTAATTCCAATTGGCTCAATTATCTTTCTTGCTATTGTTGTTAGTTGCTGTCAAGTCAGCCCCCAACTCATGGCAACCTCATGCACAACAGGATCAAACTGTTGTGATCCATAGGATATTTACTGGCTGATTTTCAGGAGTAGATCATCAGGTTTTTCATCCTAGTCCATCTTAGTTTGGAAGCTCCACTGAAACCTGTTCAGTACCTGACAGACAGGTGGTGGCTATGCTTGAGGTACATTGGCTGGGAATCAAACCCAGGTCTCTTGCATGGAAGTCAAGAATTCCTCCACTGAACTATCACTGCCCTTATCTTTCTTAGGGGTACAAATTTAATCAACCAAGCACTGTTCCAGCTAGCTCATGTGTCGACCAGTATAAAGTTAGAATTGTTTTATGGAATCTTTCAAGCTCAAACACTCTCAGAATCTGAACTGTAATCATTAGTTGTCATTTGCTTCTATTTTTCTAAGATTATCCTGGCACTGTTCTGCATAGGAAAATTCACACACAGAAGCTGACATCTGTTTTGCATTTTCCATCCCAACTCCCAAGTCACAGATTTAGGCAGGACTTAAGAAATCTCCTGTACACTTACTTTATTATTAATGGCAATGCACCTGGCAAGGAATGGATAAAATCGATTTTATTCAGTGCAGGCTTGCTGAGTTATCTATCTGTATCCCAAGGAAAAGTCCCCAAAGCTGTTGGCGGGGTAATCACACTGCTGAGAGACCCAACTGGTTGTGCTGAGCTGTGGAAATCAAGCTCTTTCCCTTTATGGGGAATTTCTGTTAACTTTTTAAGAATCTATGGCAAATTGCTGACCAATAAGCAACATCATGATAAACGGAGAAAAGATTGAAGATGTCAAGGATTTCCTTTTTCTTGGATCTACAATCAACACCCATGGAAGGAGCAGTCAAGAAATCAAAAGATGCATTGCATTGGGCAATCTGCAAAAGACCTCTTTAAAGTGTTGAAAAGCGAAGATGTCACCTTGAAGACTAAGGTGCGCCTGACCCAAGCCATGGTGTTTTTAGTAGCCACATATGCATGTGAAAGCTGGACAATAAATAAGAAAGATCAAAGGAGAATTGATGCCTTTGAATTGTGGTGTTGGTGAAGAATACTGAGTATACTATGGACTGCCAAAAGAACGAACAAGTATGTCTTGGAATACGTATAACCAGAATGCTCCTTAGAAACAAGGATGGTGAGACTATGTCTCACATACTTTGGACATGTTATCGGGAGAGATCAGTCCCTAGAAAAGGACATCATGCTTGGTAAAGTAGAGGGTCATCAAAAAAGAGGAAGACTCTCAATGAGATAGATTGACACAGTGGCTGCAACAATGGGCTCAAGCATAACAGTGATTGTGAAGATGGCACAGGACCAGGCAGTGTTTCATTCTGTTGTACCTAGGGTCACTATGAATCAGAAGCTACTTGACAGCAACTAACAACAATAACAATGGCAAATTAAAGATGGCCACAAATTCTTCCCATTGAGAGGTGTTGTTGTTGTTAGCTGCCATCAAGTTGGCCCTTGACTCATGATGACTGCATGCGCAGCAGAACAAAATGCTGCCTGGTCTTGCACTATCCTCATGATCGGCTGCAGATCAAGCCATTGTGATCCATAAGGTTTTCGTTGGCTGATTTTTGGAAGTAGATCACCAGACCTTTCTTCCTAGTCTGTCTTAGACTGGAAGCTCTGCTGAAACCCATTCAGCATCATAGCAACACTCAAGCCTCTACTGATAGATGGGTGGTGACTATACTTGAAGTACATTGGCTGAGACTTGAACCTGAGTCTCCCACGTGGAAGGAAAGAATTTTTATTCTCCTTTTGAGAAAAAGGACTGGACTGTGACTGCTTTGGCCAGTGGAACACTGCATAAGTGCCTGTATGCTTGTTCTGGGCCTAGGCTTTAGAAGATTGCTGGAGTCTACTTCAGTTTCTTAGAAGCCAACAGCCACATAAGAAATGCAAATACTCTGAGACCATGATGCTGTGAGAAGTCCAAGCCACGTGGAGACGATCTAGAAAATGAGATGCCATATGGAGAAGAGAAAGGCCAAGGATCATCAGAGCATCAGACATGTGAGTGAAGCAGCCATCTTGAAAGTGGATTCTCCATCCTCTGCTACCCTAGTTCATGCCAAGCGGATCAAGAAAACCTCCCAGCAGAGCCTTTCCCAAATTCTTATTGTTGGTGTTGTTGATAGTTGCTGTCAAGTCACCTCGGATTCATGGTGACCCCATGTACGACAGAACAAAACGTTGCCCATTACTGCACCATCTTCATGATTGTTGGTATGTTTGAGCCCTTTGTTTTAGCCATTGTGTCAATCAATCTAATTTAGGGTTTCCCTCACATTCACTGACCCTCCACTTTACCAAAGATAATGTCCTTCTCCAGCGATTGGTCCCTCCTGATGATGCATCCAAAGTAAGCAAGTCAAAAGTCTCAGACAATATTCTGTGATCAATAGAGCTTTCATTGACTGATTTTCAGAAGTAGATTTCCAGGCCTTTCTTCCTGTCTGTCTCAGCTTGGAAGCCCCGCTGAAACCTGTCTACCATGGGTGACCATGCCAGTATTTAAAATACTGGTGGCATAGTTTCCAGCTCCATAGCAACATGCAAGTCACCACAATACTACAAACTGGAAGACAGGTAAACCCACTGCCGTCAAGTCAATTCCGACTCATAGTGACCCTATAGGACACAATAGAATTGCCCTATACGGTTTCCTGGGCTGTAATCTTTATGTAAACACTGTCACATCTTTCTCCTGCAGAGTGGCTGGTGGGTTCGAACAGCCAACCTTCAGTTAGCAGCCAAGCACTTAACCACTGCACCACCAGGGCTCTGGTAGACAGGTGGTGGCCCCAAATTCCTAACACCCATAAAATTGTCAGCAAAAAAGTAGGTTCTTTGAAACCATTAAATTTGGGAGTAGTTTGTTATATAGCAATAGATACATGGAACTGGATTAATTTACAGAAGATGCCTTTCTTGAACATAAAAAGCTTATCCCCACTTTACGGTCTTTGAGGCTGCTTTTTCCTCTGCCTGGGATGCTCTTCTTCTACGCATTTGCCTGCCCAAGTCCTTCTAACCATTCAGGTTGAGGATCAAACAACGCCATTTTGGAAATGTCTTCCCTGACCACACACATCCCCCAAATCACCCTTTACTTCATCTCCCGATTGAAATTATCTCATTTGTTAATTTTCTTACTTATGGATGGTGCATTTACCCACTCCCTTAAAGATCGTTTGTCTTTTCTGTTCATGACCTTATTTTAATCACCTAGAAAAGTGCATGGTACACATTAGATACTCAAAAACTATTTGCTGAGAAAATGTATAGATAAATGATATATGTATCAAACATTTCTTTAAAAACAACCATACACATAAGTTGCCACAACACTCAAGAAAACATAAGAGGAGAAAGTTATCCATAATAATAAAATTATATTGTAATAAAGCAAATGAAAGCTTTTATTCCTTATTCACCTGATTGTTTTGGTTCTTATGTCTCCAAATTAAAAGTCTAAAGGAATAATTTAAAATTTCCCTTCCTAATTCTCCAGAAGAAGACCCTGGACGTTAAAATGTCATTTACAACAGACATTCCTCCATTACAGAGCGCTGTTTCCCTCATAAATACAACCCATTTTTCTCACCTGAAGACTTAAATGTAAAAGGTACACTAAGGTTGCTAGTTTGTTAAAATATTGAAATTGAAGCTATTACCACACTGCCACTTTGTGGCTAACATGATTCTGCACATTTTTTTCTTTTGATGTGAGGTGGGGACAAAGACAGAAAGTGCATCTTGCGCCTGGGTTACAAAGGTTCAATCTGCATGATCATATATGAGAGGCAATGAGGCTGAGGTAGGTAATATCACTGATACATTTTGGAGGCTAAGAAAGATAAAAGGACTGTGACAAACATTTCTTAATACCTAATACATGCAGTAAGTTCAGTGATGGTTCAGTGATAGAATTCTCGCCTTCCAAGTGGAGACCTGGCTTTGATTCCTGACCAATGCACCTCATGTGCAGCCACCACCCAGTGGTGTCAGTGGAGGCTTGTGTGTTGCTGTGATGCTAAACAGGCTTCAGCAGAGCTTTCCGACTAAGATGGACTAGGAAGAAAGGCCTAGAGGTCTACTTCTGAAAATTAGTCAATGAAAACTCTATGGATCACAATGGTCCAATTTGCAACAATCATGGAGATGGTGCAGGACCAGGCAGGGTTTCATTCTGTTGTGTGTGGGGTCACCACTAGTGGGGAACTGACACAACAGTAGCTAACGACAATACGGGTAGTATTATGCTAAGCCTCTTGGATAGTTTTTCTCGTTCAACACTGATGTGGATACTATCCTTATTTTTGTATTTAAAGCCTTGCGCACAGTGATATAAACTGTCTTGTGAAACATCTAATCAATGGAGATTTGAACCCAGGAAGGCTGACCTTGGGGCCTGTTTTTACTCTGTTATTCTGTTATGAGCCTGAAAATTTAGGAAACAGGACTCAAATCCCAGACTTATGTCTCCAAAATTCAGTCACTCAACAAACATTTTATTGAGCTCCTACTGTATGCCAAGGACAGCATTCGATGCTGAGGATGCTCCAGTGAACACATGCCTAACGTTCTGTTCTATCGCCCTATAAAGCCAAGTCACACCCATTTCATTCAAAATTTGGCCAACATATCAAAATCCAGTAGGCCCTAGACAGGTCTGGATGATGTGTTTATTCATTCATTCACTCATTCATCCAACAATAATCATCCAACACCTACTGGAAATGCTTGTTGTTGTTGTTATTGTTGTTAGTGGCCATCAAGTTGGCTCCAACTCATCACGACCCCATGTACAACAGAATGACATGTTGCCCAGTCCTTTGCCATACTCAAGATCCTTGGTATGCTGGAGTCCATTGTTGCAGCCAATGTGTATTTTGAGTGTCTTCCAACCTAGGGGCTCATTTTCCAGCACTACAGAAGACAGTGTTCTCTGGAAATGCTCCTGTCGGCAAAAGCAGAAGCAGAAGCAGTTCTGCCATTGTGGAACTTACAGCTTAGTAGCAGAGATAGATAATCATCAAATAATCACAATAAAATAGAAAGTCCCCATAGTGGTAAGTACTATATTGGAGAATGTGGTGCAGTAAGAACATATAATAGAGAGAGTTGACCAGTTCAGTAGGTCAGAGAATATTCTCTCTAGGGAATAAGTAGGAGTTATGGAGGCAAAGAGGAAAAGAAAGAATTTGAGGCAGAAAGAAAAATATGTGCCAAGACTCCGAGATACTTGAGGGAGATGGATACATGTGTGATCCTAAATCAAAAAAATCCTTTCCACTGGCTTTTTGCCTTACATTAAAAAAATGGAAGCACATTCTCAGCACTTAGGATGCTGTTCCAAAACACTCAGAACCTTCTACAAACCTAAGAAAATGGAACCCAAACTCACTGCCATCAAGTCAATTCTGACTCATGGAGACCCCATGTGTTACAGAATAGAACTGCTCCATAGCATTTTCTTGGCTATAATCTTTAAGGAAGCAGATTGCCAGGCCTTTTTTCTGCAGCACCACTGGGTAGGTTCAAACCACCAACCTTTCAGTTAGCAATTGAGTGCAGAAACAACCCCTAAAATGTCCATTTGGCATCCCTAAAGTAATAGGAAGAACCTCAAATTTGTTTAGCTCTTCCTCTTTGCAAAACACGTTTACATTCACACCATGCGTACTCTTCTCTCAAGCCACGTGAGTTTAGTGCATTGCTATTCCCGCACTCCAGAGGAGAGGGAAGCCCCAAAAAGCCAAGTGACTTGTGTACATTAGTATGTAGCCCAAGCAAAACTTTTAGTGGTTCCAAATCCAATTATCTTTCCCTCACATTTCCTCTCAGAATAACTTAGTGTTATATTCACAGTGTAACCTCTGGTTGCTGCTAACTCACCACATTGCAATCAGCATTTAACCATTTGACAGCTGAGTCAGAATTAGTTCTGATTTTCATATTATTCGTGTTCTTAGCCTTTCAGACAACAATTTGATTGGACTAGTTTTTCAGTCAGCAATACTGTGGTTAATACTTGGGTTTTGAGAACAGATAACCAGTCTTGTGTTTTCTTGGCTATCAGATTAGCACACAACTGGGGAATTTAATCAACAACAGATCAATTCAAACTAGTTTAATTAATGTTTTTCTGCTGAATTGCTGTACTCTTTAATGGATTTTTATGAAATTGATTTATTTCAATTAATTTTAAATTTGGTGGGAGGGTGAGGTTGGAGGGAATAAATACTACTACCATTTTCTATTCTGTAGGTAAAATTCAAGCCAATGGTAAATTGCATCCTCCAAAACAGCTACCAGAAAAAAGCAAACCATTTCATTCATTCAGGCATTTATTGAATCATTCAGTTAACATTAATTTATATCTACTAAGTGTCATAAATTATTGAACAGTATCGTTAACATCACACGTAAGTAAAATTTTGCTGAAAATCATTCAAAAGTGGCTGCAGCACTACATCGACAGGGTACTGCCAGAAATACAAGCCAGATGCAGAAGGGGACTTCGAACCAGAGATATCATTGCTGATGAAAGATGGATTCTGGCTGAAAGCAGAGAGTACCAGAAAGATGTTTACCTGTGTTTTATTGACTATGCAAAGGCATTTGACTGTATGAATCATAACAAGTTATGGATAACATTAAGAAGAATGGGAATTTCAGAACAACTTAATTGTGCTCATGAGGAACCTGTACATAGACAAAGAGGCAGTCATTCAAACAGAACTAGGGGATACTGCATAGTTTAAAGTCAGAAAAGGTGTGCATCAGGGTTGTATCCTTTCACCATATTATTCAATCTGTGTGCTGAGCAAATAATTCGAGAAACTGGACTATATGAAGAAGAATGGGGCATCAGGACAGAGTTCTATATGCAGATGACACAACCTTGCTTGCTGAAAGTGAAGAGAACCTGAAGCACTTGCTGATGAAGATCAAAGACCACAGCCTTCAGTATGGATTACACCTCAACATAAAGAAAACAAAACTCCTCACAACTGGACCAATAAGCAACATCATGATAAACAGAGAAAAGATGGAAGTTGTCAAGGACTTCATTTTACTTGGATCCACAATCAACACCCATGGAAGCAGCAGTCAAGAAATCAAAAGATGCCTTGCATTGGTCAAATCTGCTGCGAAAGACCTCTTCAAAGTGTTGAAAAGCAAAGATGTCACCTTGAGGACTAAGGTGTGCCTGACCAAGCCATGGTGTTTTCAATTGCCTCATGCATTCGAAAGCTGGACAATAAATAAGGAAGATCAAAGGAGAATTGATGCCTTTGAATTATGGTGTTGGCGAAGAATACTGAATATACCATGGACCATCAAAAGACAAACAAATCTTGTCTTGGAAGAAATACAACCAGAATGCTCCTTAGAAGTAATGATGGTGAGACTACGTCTCACATACTCTGGACATGTTATCAAGAGGGAACTGTCCCTGGAGAAGGACATCATGCTTGGTAAAGAAGAGGGTCAGCGAAAAAGAGGAAGACCCTCAATGAGATGGATTGACCGTGGCTGCAACAATGGGCTCATGTATAATGATTGTGAGGATGGCACAGGACCAGGCAGTGTTTCCTTCTGTTGTCCATAGGGTTGCTGAGTGGGAACTGACTCGACGGCACCTAACAACAACAAGTGTCATACTGGAGCCCTGGTGGGGCATTGGTTAATAGCTCTGCTGCTAACCAAAAGCTCAGCAGTTTGAATCCACCAGCTGCTCTGTGGAAAGCCTATGGGACAATTCTACTTGGTCCTATAGGGTCACTATGAGTAGGAATTGACTCAGTGGCAAGAGGTAAGGGTTAAGTGTCATACCTGTGCCAGGCGGAATGGTACAGAAATGATTAAGAAGAGCACACAGTACAAGGATGTGCCAGTTATCAACTTGGTGCCTCTCTGCTCCAAATCCATCCTTCATTGCACCTCTGTGAATATCTTTTCTCCTTTGAAGATGGCATGACATTAAGCTTTGTCAGTAGAGGGTGCTGAAGAGATATTGCAAGAGAAGGGCCTCTCTTTTCTGGTGCTTTGCTTCTACCAAGAGCTGCAGCTAGCAGAGTTGTTGAGGTGGGAGAGAAGGCAGTGGCACTTACTCCATTGAGTATAAACGACACTGTGGTGAGTTTTCATCACGAGGCTTTTGTTTTAGCAGATCTGTCTTATCTAGACAACCCTGTTTTATTTAACCTGATTTTGCTGGTGGAGTCAGGCCAAACACAAGTACTGGAGATTGAGAAGAGAAATTCAGGGGGTTTTATTTATTTATTTATTTTTACCTTGGCATGGATTTCCCTAATGGATGAACGGAGAACAGCTAACTCTCATGCTCCAACTGCTATTCTTGGCTGAAGACGGATGGTTGGAAGTGTGGTAAAAACATCATGTGATGGCACCTCATATGCTCATTAACAAAGAGAATTTAAACCTGAAATACCAGACCAGCTTTAGCCTGGGGCAATCCAGAGAACTCCTCCACCATGTTGTTAGGTTCCATCGAGTCGGTTCCAACTCTTAGCGACCCCGCGGTACAACAGAATGAAACACTCCTCAGTCCTGCACCATCCTCACAATCCTTGCTATGTTTGGGCCCACAGTTGCAGCCACTGTGTCAATCCATCTCGTTGAGAGTCTTCCTCTTTTTCAATGACCCGCCACTTTACCAAGCACGATGTCCTTCTCCAGGGACTGGTCCTTCCTGATAATATGTCCAAAGTAGGTAAGACGAAGTCTTGCCATCCTCGCTCCTAAGGAACATACAGCGGGCTATAGCCACAGCTTCTCCAACAAGGTCGGAACCCCAGCCTTGGGGAGGTTCAGAAATATATAAATATATAAATTCAAGAAATATAAAATGTAATTCAAAACCATCTCCTAGCACAGTGGGAAGGATCTTGAGAGACCACCAACCCAGTTGTACTCAAACCTGGAGGGAACTCTGATATCATCTGAGGACTTTTCTGAAGAACAACAACAAAAAATCTGGAGCCCCAGACCAGAATGATTAAATCAGAATGTCTAGGGGAAAATAGAGTCCAACTCCTTGATTGTGACAGGGCCACTGCTAGCCCATAAGATGCCTTTGAGAAAATTAGAAAAGGCATCCCTCTCTTTGTACCAGGCAGGTAACATGGCAGGAGGAGAGTCTGGGTTTTAGCCCCCACTATTCCTCAGCAAAGTGCCCTGCACAAGTATCCATGTGAGCTGTGGTTTGCAAAATGAAGAAATTGAGCCCCACAGAATACAATTTTATCCTTTTGCTCATTTATTCTCTTGCCCATTCATTCACAAATTAATTCATAAAACCATCATTTATGGAGCATTTGATATGTGCTAAGCTCTGCGAAGATGAGATGAATAAGACATGGCCCCTGCTCTCAGGGAACATACAGTCCAGATGGAAAATAATTTTTGCAAAATGTTTTTATTATCATTTTTTCTGTTCCCATTTTCCATCAACATGGAGAGATAGGTAGTAGTAGTATTATCCCTATTACACAGGTGGCAGAACACACTCAGCGACAGCTGGCTTGGTTGTTTGGTTTTATACAGATAGAGAAACAGAGGCTCTGAGACATGTCCAAAATAACAGACCTGCCAGTCCTGAGATGGAACCAGAGCCCCCTCATTCCTCTATGCAACACTGTCTGATCTAGGAAGCTACAGCACAGTGTCTCCAGACTGCAGCCTCACATACAACCCAGCCTCCAAATTTGGACTGCCAAGAGTGATTTTCTTCCCTATTCCTACCTCCTTAGGTTTTGGTCCTGATTTGTGATACCTGTGGGGTGGGCATTGTGATGGTTAATTTCATGGCTGGGTTGGGCCAAACACTAGTCTAGATGTTGCTCTGACAGCATTTACATGTGATTAACATTTACAACCGGTTGACTTTAAGTAAAGCAGATTACCCTCCATAATGTGGATGGGCCTCATCTAATCAGTGAAGGCCTTAAAAGCAAAAACTGAGATTTCTAGAAGGAAAAATCCTTCCTGAAGACTGTAGCATAGAAATCCTGCCTGAGTTTCCAGTCTGCACCCTGACCTATGAATTTTGGACTTGCAAGTTCCCCACAATCACATGATCCAATTCCTTAAAATAAATCTCTCTCTCTTTCTAGGTAGATATATACATATATTATATTATTTCTATCTATATATATGGGGTTTCTGGGTGGCATAAATAGTTAAGCCCTCAGCTACAAACTGAAAGGTTGGCAGTTTGAATCCACCCAGAGACACACTGGAAGAAAGCCCTGGCAATCTACTCCTGAAAGATTACATCCATTGAAAACCCCATGGAGTGCAGTTTTACTCTGACACTCATGGGATCACCATGAGTCAGAACTGTCTTGACAGCAACTGTTTTGTTTTGTTTTTTTAATTTATCTATCTGTATCTACATCTATATCATCTATATCTATCCTGTAGTTCTGTTTCTCTGGAGAACCCTAACTAATACGAGGATCAAAAATATCTGATGCTTTCTCAGTTCCAAAGGCTGCATTTGAGAATGAATAAGACATTGCAGGGGCAAGTAGGGAGATCATTAAAGTGCCACAATAGACTTTATCAGATAATGCATTAAAAAACCCATTGCTGAGAGTCCCTGATGGAGCAGGAGAAAAGTAGGGTGCAGAACTCAAATTCTAGTAAAAAGACCAGACCTAATGGTTTGATTGAGACTGGAAGGACCCCAGAATACATGGCCCCCAGACTCTCTGTTAGCCCAAAACTAAAACCATTCCTGAGGCCAACTCTTCAGACAAAGATTAGACTGGACTATGATACTCATGAAGAGTGTGCTTCTTAGCTCAAGTAGATAACATGAGACTAAATGGGCAGCTCCTGTCCGGAGACGAGATGAGAAGGCAGGGAGGGTCAGGAGCTGGTTGAATGGACGTGGAAAATCCGGGATGGAAAGGAAGAATGTGCTGTCACAGTAAAGGGAGAGCAGCTAGGTTCACATAACAATGTGTGTATAAATTTTTGTATGAGAGACTAATTTGAATTGTAAACCTTCACTTAAAGCACAATAAAAAAGAAAAACTGGGAAAAAAAA